>NW_028259136.1:4200000-4550000 GCF_977971745.1 Zootermopsis nevadensis
GTTGAAGCAACTTTGTTAAATAAGCCAAGAATCATTGTCGTACACAGCTATTTGCAGTTTCTGTATAGCGCTTGAATAAATCCGTTTCATTTGTGCAATATAAATGTTCTGGTTCAGTAAGAGCTGCAAGGTGTAGCTTTATATATATATTTGCGTATTTTTCAACCCTCAACTTAACTTCACCTGGACTATACAGGCGTGTGCCGGTTCCAAACAAAGGATCGGTTCTACATCAGTGCCTCAACGAGAGAGGCTATTACCTTTTTTAAAAGGAAGAGAAGGTTATAATATTTTTTACATGTAGGATAATGGTATCTGTAGTGGGACAGAGGAGAAGTCCCGGCTTGCATGGAAACAGAATCCAAATCAAGGCCAGCTAATTAAGTTAATAGGTGAGTGAGTATATGAAATCCAAGCGTCGCGTGGCGAGGGGGAGTTATTTCTTTTCTGAAATTTGCTGTTTCTAACCGGCCTACATGTCGATCACAGAAACCCAGCTGTCCAGGGTTTGGGTCCCGAAAGCTCCGACGTTGTGATCGTGGGTTCGAATTCCAGCTTAGCTGTGCCCATGTATTTCTTCGTTCTGTTTTCTGTATGTAAGCTTTACGACAAGCTGATACCCCGTCTAAGGAGTCGTACTTAGTGTATAATAAAAAGTTTAGGAGTCACTCACCAAGCCAAGGCCCAGAGTGGCAAAACGAAAGATTAGGCTCACACCCGAACAGGTTTTATTCGACGGAGTTAGTTGAATAGTTGGTACGAAGATTTAGAATCTTCGTGACGGTTTCATTGCCAGGTACTTCCGACCACTAATTCTGTAAAGTGAATGGATGTTACACCCTGATGATGGAGGCTTTACATACGAAGCAGGAGTGCTAACCAATCGACAGCAACTTTCGATTTTAATATAGTGTGACTGGTTTGCAACATCCAGAAAGAATTAACATCATTGTCAATGTAGCAGCTATATAAATTCGCAAAACAGCTGATAACCAGTTCTACGAGTAAAGCTCAGTTAAGTGAAACAGCACGGCGTAATATCAGCTGAGTTATCATGTTGTGATATTCATTGGGAATGAGTTTTAGAGTCGCACACAACCGTCGCAGTTAAGAATTGCATAACATACAAACAGAACAACAAACCTACAGACATATTGAGATCATTATGAATGATGGTTTGTTTGCGGATACAAATATTTTTCTGTTGAAATTACGTGTCATTCTAGATACGAGCCTTAGAAATCTCATTTCTTGCCCGAAGGCCCAGTTTGCTCTAACTAGCCCCGCCATTTGTAGACTCCGCGGTCTTTTTTAATCATAACATGTGCTCCAGATGACTCAGTGTATGTGTGCGTGTGTGTGAGAGAGAGAGACAGAAGGACGTGGATTAACAACATCATATCGTAGCCTGGAGGTGTGTACACTACCTCTCCCTTCTCATGTATTAACTACAGCGCGCACAGAATGAGCGTATTCCGTTGCTAACAACCCTCGATCTGGTTCCCTCCGTTCTTCGCCCGCGTAGACTTTGAGACAGAGCGTGAATGAATCTGTCTGCGTCCGTTCCAGTCCACGTCTCTTGACATGTACGTAGATACGACTTTGAATTGTGCAGTAACAGACAGGTCAAAATTGTAAGTCTGTTTCTTAAAATGGTTGCACCGCTTATATCAAAATTTGAACCTGGTCCAGTTTGAATAGTATCTTAATATTTTATTAGACAATCAGACACAATAATATAAGTGTCGTTTTATATTATTATCCTTAGGGCTAGGTCTGTATTAAAATATTAATGTTACTGTTACAGTGTAAGTTACGTTATAAGTAATAAAGTTTGTCCCACTATACGCCATGTAAGCACTAGATGGGGGTGAGTGGTCAGCATCACGCCCCGGCCGGCTTTACCCCCTGGAAAGGACCCCGGTACCCATTGTAGAGGAGGCTGGGTGGGCCCCAGAGGCTAGAGGAAAAAATCCTCTGCCCCCGTCGGGGATCGAACCCCGGCCGTGCAGCCCGTAGCTAGTCACTATACTGACTGAGCTATTCCGGCTCATGTAAGTTACCTTATGGTGTAATAAAATGAACAAATAAATGAATTGATATTACGGAATGGATATCAATTATAAAATGGTTTGAGTAACCATAACAGGGAAAATTTTGTGTGGTAGATACCGAACAGAACAGAGACCACCATCTTGATATTGCCACGAGAGGTAACGATGAATATGGCACAGCCTTTGCTGTCACCAAGTCTAACACACCCAAACGTGGTTTTCGTTATACCACAGAACTGAAGCTGGTTACTTAGTATTGAGAACGTTCAAATTAATTAAGAAATTGAATAGGTTTCAGAAGTGCCTGACTGTAGAAGTTTAAGCATTTTTCAATAAATGTTTCTGGATGTAGGACAAACCAAAGAGACATAGGAAAGAAGATGTTGCAATGAAAATGAATTCTATTCTGTAAAGCAGTAAACTAAATAAGAAATGAGATTAACTTTTTCTAAAAAGTAGTGGAGAGTGTTTCAGTAGGTGTGTGTATAGGTGAAAATATCTGAAATGGTATTTGGCTTTGAAGTTGTAGGAAGTCTGAAGTGAAAAATATTAGGAATAACTGATTCATTATATTCCATGTTACGGGCGCATATTAAAGTAAATTAATATTATCAGATACGTCTTATACAATGCGGTTAATATGTTTTACAAAAATGCCTGAAGAACTATGGTGAAATATAATGTGCTTGTTAGTCGGTGGTAGTTTATATGAACAGAGACTGAGTTATTGGAATTAAAAATGAACATTACATTCCTCTTTTCGTGGTATTGCCTCCTGCCTGTAAGAAAGAGTATAATTAGAACATTTTTATATAATATCATATTGTTTCGAAATTAAATGTGTAATTATTTCGAACATTCTTTCTCGCTCTTGTGCAGCCCTCAGGAATTACATTTACAAATTAAGTCGTACACACGGAAATTTTACCTGTATTTTCTAATATTATTACTGCTGACATACACTTTGATATCATGTGTATACATTTTACGGTAATTAGCAACCAACTAGATGCCATTTCGAAACTTCAAAACAATGAAACATCAACAATTACAGTAAAAGATATATTCAAACGATGCTACATAGTCTAATGTCATATATAGACCTGTGACTGCGAAGCTATAGTGACAAGGGTATAAATTTTGTTTGATGGGTGTCTTAATCGACGCATACTTTATTGCGTCCTTAAGAGAAGCTGTCACTTGTTCAATTTGTTTATATTAACGTCTGCTAATTTTATCTCTATAATTACTAAGCTTTACGACGTCTCGTTAAATTTGGCAACACAGGTTGACCTTGCAAGTTGAAAGGTAACTATTGCCTTTATGCGCATTGGTGTAGTGTAAGGTGTTAATCAGATTAATATTTACCACATTTATCAATAAGGATGATGAAGGACAATTAGGTTTGGTATAAAAACATTTCGCTGGTATTTTTTGTGATTTTAAAACAATTTCCAGTCTTAAATGTTTATAGCATATAAAATTTTATTCTTGGTTAGTTAACCACACACTTTCTACTGTTGAAGTGTTTACTTGTACACCACGATCGAACATAGCGGCAGAGAATTTAGCAGAATTGTTTTATATTTCGGAGGTCCTGGGTTCAAATCTCTTTTCGAAGGCCCACTGCCCTGAGCGAGTGTTTTCTTGGTTCCTCCATGCAGATGTTAGGGTACAGCCTGAAATTAAGTCATTACTGCCACCTTATTAAATTCACTGCTCATTAACCGTCCTGTCATTCCATGGTATATATAACGACCTGCTGACATCATTAAATAAACCACAAATAAACGCCACACCAACTGTTTGACTGTTTGAAACAGAGTCTTTCTTGAGATACTCGTGGTACGCAAAGGAAGGTTTGCGTAGTAGAAAGCAGAGTCAACTATCGAAACGTCGAGTATATCAAATATATGGTACTTTCTTCTTCTTCTCTATTACGCCGTCTCCTTTTACAGGAGGTTGGCGACATATTATGAACAGGATCCTTCCATCCTTTTCTCGGACTGGGACCTGTTTATATACGTTCTTGGCAGATGATCTAGAAGTGGTTTGCCATTGCCTTCTTCTGTGTGTGAATGGAGTAATTGTTGGGATGCCACGGAGAAACCGGGGAAGCCCCGGAGGAAAACTCCGTGTTTCCTAGACCACGGCCTTGCCCAACACAAGTTATAAATTCGGTCACCGCCGGGAATCGAACCCGGGACCCCAGGATTACAAGGCCAGCGTTCTAACCGCTAGACCACCGTGGCAGAAATATTGTACCTTAAAGCTTGGGAATTGCACAGTGTCCAACATAGGAATTGATCTTCTCACGGCGGCGAGTAAGAAGATGGCTGTCTTCTGGGTTGCAGAGCCGTGCATTCTGGTACACGTTTACCGACGTTACAGAGCACTTGCTGCCTTCATCAAGACAATGAGTTCTATTGATGGAGGCACCAAGTTCCTCTGAGTCGTCGGTAAACTTCTGCCAGACTGCAAGGCGCTGCAACCCAGAAGGGAGCCATCAACAATGTCCAACATAATATTCGTACAAAAATCGAGTGGACGCGTATGTTTGTGAGAGCTAGGTTAGTCTCTGTAGTTGAGGAGAGATCACCACACTTGCCCATATATGGCAGTTCGTAATGTGGTCTGACACACTACTTTTATATCAGTCCTTAAATTAAATGCATATTGATATAGGACGAAGCGCATGTATTTGAGGGTTGGGTCGGGTTGGGGAGTGAGTGTATGAGGTTTATAACCTATCCCCGTGTGTCGTGGTTTCTAATGGAACTTGGTGCAGTGCGCCCTGCGGCCATGTTGAGTCGGGAACAGTTCAACAGTATTATCCATATCCAGCAAGCAAGCCAGCCACCCAGGGGTTGCTGAGCGGCGGAAGAAAAAGGGAGAAGGGGGATGAATGTGTGTCTGCTGAGTGAATAGGCCATTGTCTTTCGGCAGGGTTTCAAGACAGAAGTGGTATAAGTAGCTGAATATATGTAGCGCTGACATGAACCCAACACCTCTCTGTCTTATTCCTAGTACGTCGGATTTGACGCATTTTAGGTTCCATTGGACAGAATGCGTGGTCCTTTCTGAACACGGTAACGAAACTTCGCGTTCAATAAAGGCGGGGAATTTTTTCAGCAACAGACCACAAACTTTAATGATTAGGGGGGATTATAGCACAGTCACATTTGTGGACATTTAGGTTCTTACGACGAAGACTATTAAGAGGGCTGTCTTCTGGATGTTTGCGCCCTATAGTTTACCGACGTTCCTGGAGTGATTTTTGGTTATGGAGGCAGCAGCCATCTCAGAAACGTCGGTAAACTTTTGCCAGACTGCACGGCGCAACAGTCCAGAAGAGAATTTTACTTTGAATAAATTTGTTTCGGCTCCATTGCCTGATTTAAGGCTTGTCTTCCTTTATTTCATAGTCCTTTAATTAAACGCTTTCTAAGACAAGCTGTAGGACCCCTTGAAGGAAGAACCTCGACCTCAGTGCTCATGCGGCTTAAACAGTATGTCGAAATCGATCGAAAAGAATTAAAATTAAAATAACTTAAATCACCATTCATTGTTTTACTAAACGAATTCGAAGCTGCAGCAGTTTTTTTTCCCTGATCTGTGGCTGTGTTCGTGAGGGTTGCAGAATGAAATGACCCTCTATTAGCACAGTCGGGTGGGGATGCACTTTTAAAAGCAACTAAGTTGTAATTAACATGAAAGATTTGTGAAATGTTAATGATCACTTTATTGCTATTCGATTCGGGAATTATTCCAACTCATTTTACCCTCCCTTATCCGCATGGCAATGACAAAAGATGCTCTATTGGACCCTAGGGAGGTTACCCTTAATCTAAATGTGTGTGTCGCCCATTTGTCATCTGTTCTGTACTCGAACCTAGTTGTTTGAGGTTATTAATTTTCACCCTCTATTTCTCGCTTATTTAAATATTGCACAGTAAGAGTGGCATTTGTGACACTGGATTAAAGCGAATGCTTTGTAAGTTGAGGGCTTTGTTCTTCGAAGTTCAGAACTATGTAACTTCAGCACTGCATTTGTAGTCTCTGCAACAAGGCGTAAGGACTGAAGAAAAACCCAAGATAAAAGTAAGGTAGACTGAAAAATTAATTCAAGTGCGCAAAGTGCTTTGGTTTGATGACGGTAGAAGATGACAGTTCAACTTCACGCGTGGAATTTATATAATGACTTGGGGAAAAAAAGACTTCATTAGCAGTACCAGTTGTATTAAAATGTACGAGCTTTAATGTTTCTGGCCCTAAATTTCATGACGCCGTTGGCGAGTGACTAGTGCAACATGGCATTCCCGTATGAATACACTCAATTGTTTTAGGGGTATAGTAATACCAGCTGCCACTCATGTAACCTGTCACATCCATTATTGTTCCCACCCACCCACACACACACACACGGACCCTGCATTAATTACAGCCCATTTCTTCATTTAGCCAGGCGGCGGCAGCCAAAGATTGAACCACGAAATTAAAACACCAGACCGGACTGTATGAATCCAAAAGAAAATCCAATTAAGGTCATCTAGGAAGGGTTATGAAGAAATACATATTTCAACTTGAACAGTCTGAGAGTTGATTTAAATTTTGATGTTATTCCGTGGTCTATTATGATGGAGCCATTTCGGTGTCTGTATGGAGCAGTGGTTATTAATCTGTTGTAAGAGGAACAACGTAGACCCTCTACAGTTAATGTGGGTACGCTGGAATCATATACTTATCCTTTGCAAAGTAGACAGACGAGAAATATTAGATACGTGTAATGGACTTTGCAGACATTTAGATTCTGTAATAACTGACATTAGCAATACCCGTTGAAGTTAAACGGTAAATCCAATATGTATATTCTTCTCTACTCTTTAGGTTTCTAATTAAAATCTTCACAACTTGGAAACTTTTATGTAATACTTTTTTTTTCGACGACGTATTTTGGACACACTTGTGCCTATTAATAGAGGGAAAATCAATTACATTTCTGGATTTATCTTTCTACCAGGAATTTTTTTAATTGAACTTTTTTTTTCTACGACGTGTTATTTGGAACAAACTCTCCGCTGTTCAAGTTTCGCAACACATCTGTGTAACTGGCGAAATAGATAAAATGTCTCAAATTTTCTGATACCGTCTCTCCAAGAAGAGAGTTCTTTTTTATTTACAGTTCTCTTCACAACTCATCGTTTGAGAGAAACGTTCTTGCTTAAGTTTTTGGGCGGAATTGTGCCTAATTTTCGAACATTTAATAAACGCTTTGGTGTATAACTTTCCCGGCATCCTACGCCTAATTTTGGAGTTTTCCCGAAGTTGCGTCCCGTAGAGGAAATTTTTTAACTGTATTTTTTTTACTACGCGTCGTTTGGGAGAAACAACGTGGGATCAACGGAAGGACATACAGAAATAATAGTTTATGTACAAAGATACCAGCGGCTATATTTAACAAATTTGAACACCAATGAGAATATAGCATGAGATGGTATATGGTAACATGGTTTAAAAAGGCAAGGAACAGAGAGACTTGGGATTGTGATATTCTTCTGGGTTTTGACGCCGTGTGGACTCGGAAGATGCCAACGTTTTGACGATACGTTCATTTTCCATCTTGGTACAGATTTTCTTATATCCTGCAGACGTTTACAGAGAAACACTGTAGGTAGATAAAGGATAACAATGAAAATTATAACAACCGAAGCAGAGAAAGGCAACTAGGGGCTTACCACCGTCGGTTGACTCTCGTGGTAGCTGTTGTGGTAGTCGGTTGACTTGAAGCCAATCTGATAGAGATGCCATGGCATCTTGACTGCAAACGGTTTGTCCGGTTAATACTTTTTCTTCTAGCATGCCGTCCGTATTTAGCATCTCGCATGGGGAGGTTCCTCATCCTGCTTTGTGATCTCCACCTCCTCTCCTTCCTTTGAAAAGTCCCTCCTGTATCTGCCTGCTCCGTGTACGTCCCTGGGGGCCCTGCTAGAATCTAGATTCTGCCTGGCTCCTGCTTGCATATCGAGTTATGTCGTGATGGTGTGAGTGGAAGAGCTAGCTTGTGATTCGGGGCTGGACTTACACCGAACAATTGCCTCCATCCTGGAAGCAAACTCAGTTAGCTTGGTGCTATTTAGATTTCCGCAGGATCGAGCAATGTGGATTTAAATATCAGTAGATGTGTAAGATTTGAGGTTTTTACATCGGTGAGTATAAAGACAGAAATCATCATCCTCAATCGCCCTGATGATGGAGGCAGTATGACCTCAGAAACGTTGGTAAACATCGACCAGACTATACAGCGCAACAACCCAGAAGACAGAAATCTTCATCAGTATATGTGTCTATGGCACGTTATCATATAAATGTACATGTTACTTTACAGAGCTAATGACTGATACATATCGCTTATCATCACACAACGTATTTCCCACTGCCGCGACGTTGCTAGATGCATGTTTATAAAATAAAATTTGTGATAAAGCCTCAGAACTGGACCAGGTCTGAGGCTGGCTCAAACTGAGACCCAAAAGCTAGTGTTTGTATCCTTTCCTTTTTACCTGAAAGTGGAAGAAGATTCAGCTTCCGAAACATTGTGTTTTCAAATTCATTTGTAATTTAGGCGATGGATAAACTTAAAAAAATTTACAGAGAATTTATAATCTTTGTTAGGGTAACTGGACCAACAATGTTCAAAAGGAGTAGTGGGGTGTATTTGTAGTAGTGGTTATAAAGTTTATTTTACGTTATGTAGATGTAGTTAATAGAAAAGTATTATTTGAAATCTTAATAAGAAGTGGGTTATGGAAGTTTGGATTGGATATAAGTGACTCAGCATAAGATTTAGTAGCCTGGCTCTGCTAGGTAGCAATATCAGTTGCTTACGGAAGGCTCCGTACGATCGGATTTGTATGTGATTAGTTCGACGTTTCGGTCAGACAGTGCAGACCAGTTTATGTTGGGCGAGGCTGAAGAGTACAGTGTGCGAACGTCCTGGGAGGTGGCCACGAAATGCGTGATGCCCCAGAGCACATTCGGTGTGTGGTTTTGGTGGCGACTGAGCATAAGGAGAGGAATAGTGGAATATTGGCTATAGAAGAAGGTTCAGGCATTACTCGACAATGTGGAAGCTCATCTGACATAGTTTCAGGATCTCACACAGAACTTCTTGAAAATAACGAACAGCAAAATGGAACGCGCCATTGTACGGTCCACTAAGATACCCTTCAATATGGCGGAACTGCTGTCGTATCAAATAAATCAAGAATGAACCAAATTGGTAGTTGTTCTTTTAGGAACTGAAACATTTCGTGAAACATGAAAAATGATGGTCTAATGTAAATCTAATATTTTGATAAAGAACATCATTTAATATTTTAGATATTTTAAATATTTTAAATGTTAATTATTGTAATATTTTAACATTTAATAAGAATTTATTGTGATTAGACGGACAAGATTTAATATATAATGTTTATATTTATTATGACTCTTTCTTTTCTTTCAGGTAAGTCGTGAAACACTTCTGTCCTGGTAAAATTGTTCTGTTTTCCTGAATTCGGTGAGTCCGTTTTTCTGAATATGCATTTTTTAATCGTCGATGTGTTAATAGTAGTTTTATATTCCTGTTCTCTGATCCTACACTCTTCTGTTCCCAGTGATTGAGCAGTGCTTAATTCTGTATCTTAGCAATTGATCATAATCATTTACTGCTCATAATTATAGGCATATTCCTTTAATTCTATACAATTTTCGGAATTCGCTCCCATTTAATTGTGACTTAAAGAAAATTCTCTTGTGAATACTTACGTCCCTTACCTTGAGGCGTAATAAAATATTTTATGAGTGTAATTCTCAGTTCTTCACAATTTTAACATCTCGTGAAAATCTTTCGAACTGATTTAAAAGTTACATTCCTCACCATATCACACAATATTTTTCCAACATTAAGACAGTATTATGCAGTATATTTTCTCACAGTTCTTAGCTTCTCCGTAAGATATGAAATGCCATCCGCGGTAAGATCTTCAACTGTTTATTAAGTCTGGGACTGAATGGATGTTTAAATAAATATCCCACTGACTGATTAGTCAGCAATGAAACCGCAGTCAGAAGCATTGCATAATTCATTCTGTAATGTAATAGTATAAGACTGTAATTAAATTTGCGAGGAAATATGTGGAAGTTGAGAATAATGAAGCAGTTGACTGATATGCGGACTAAACTATTGAAAAACTCGCAGCCTAGCGAGACAAAACTTCAGATCTGTCCCATAGTTTCACAAGAAATTAAGTTACTCGTTGTTATTATTGAAAATATCTTAATGAGAAATAACTTGGGGATAATCGTAATTTTGACGTTGGCAGTAATAAAATATCATGTCATCAAAAGCCCACAGATATTCTCATCATTGTGCTCAAAACCACAAAAATCCCTTCCCGCAATTCCAACTAAATTAACGATTGTCAAAAACACTGAATCAACTGCGGTGAAACGAATTGTGATGTTTTTTTTATTTTAGTTAGTAACGAAAAAATAAAGGGATGGGGGAATTTTGGGGGGAGAGGGGGGAGAATACATCAATCACAAAGCAGAATAGGTATAAAAACCCCTCGCATTGATTGGGAAAATATTACCCTTAGGAAATGTATTCATGCTCTCATTCGTTCTGTAGCCTGCATAGTGACTGTGCTTTGTAAGTACACTCAGTCGCTTTGAGCTAGTTATGGCCGTGCAGGTGAGCTTTATGCTAACACAAATGAGCTGTGTTTCTGTGTTATTTAGTCTTATTGTACTATGATTCCCAAGCCGTCAAATATGTTTCTATCACCTCAGGGATTACATCATAATATTCTGTTCTGTTCTATATATGGCTACAATGAAAAGTCACTGAACGTCGTCAAACAGGATTATCTTAACCGTGGTCTATAATGGGAAGTATATATGTTGTGGGTTATTGTCATTCTTATTCGAAGTATTTTTATTACGAATATGAATGTCGCGGACAGAAAACTACCCCCGGGGAAGATTCTTATAGGTAAGAAAACGCGTGACCTTGAACCTGAGCAGAAGTTTAAAATGCGCTGTGTTCGTAAGCCGGAAGGTGCAGCGAAGATGAAGGTGGTGTTCAAATTTATAGCGATTTGCCCCTATAATTCTCAAAACTGCTTCCTTCCAAGTCGGAAGAAAGCTGTAAGCTTCTGTCCCACTCAGCCCCGGAAGATTATTGCAGGGAGATGTTCGCTTTGCACCGTTTAATACAAGAGAAGCGTGGAAACGGTTCCCTTAAGAGCGGAGAATTTCGGTAATATGCCTTTAAAGAACGAGGAAATATAAAAAAGTGAAGTTACAATCTTACATGATGAACCTCTAAATAGCACGTAGCAATGCGTTATGGAGACAGTTTTTATGGTTTCCATCTGAGGACGCAAGTGCCCCCAAGTCGGCCATTGTGAGGCAGATCCCCGTTCGCGATAATTTCCACGGGCATCTTGAGATCCGTCTCTCTCAGAGCAAAAGAGGGTTAAGTGTAACTTCTCACTGGATACACTTACTAGAAAAATTTCGATATCCGAAGAAATAGAAACCACGTAGTTTCTCTCTCGAATCGCTATTATTATATATGTCTGTACTTTTGCGTATCCATCCAACTGTCCGTCCTTCGACCTCTTGATTTAGTAACAAAAGCAAACACTGTCATATTATACAGTATTTTAATATAATGTTATATGATAAATCCATGGAATACTTTAGGATATTAATGACTCCTACACACAGCAAAGTGGTATTATTTACTTTATTAAAACAGTTTTACGTGGTTAGATGCGAGTCCTTATAATGAAATTGATATCCTCCAAGCTAGAAGTTTTGGGCTCAGGTCCGTTTTCTTCATATAGGCCTACGTAACTGTGGCCAGTCCTAAAAAGAATGTTTTACTGTTTCAAGCACTTGATAGTAATTAGAAGTAGAACGTGATTAAAATTTAAAATATTTATAGTCATAAAATTAAAATTAATCGCCCTCAGATCTGAGGCTATAAGCACCTCTGAAACGTCGGTAAGTTTCTTTCAGACTACACAGTGCAACATGCCACAAGACAGCTATGTTAAGTTACAGCTTTTTATATGTGTTGACCTCTTATTGTGTTGGTTTAAGATTATGGGCTGTATAGTAAACACTATAACATGAAAGGGGCGATATGAATTATGTAGCAGAACGTTTCAGTGAAAACAATTTTAAGTTAACAGTACATCAGCATCTATCTAGAGACTGAGGAAGTTCACGCAAAGTCTATTAGGACTGTGATCATAAGCCTGAATTAGAAAAAAGAAGTTTTCTCTTGATGTGAATCAGACTCTTCAAAGCTGTCCTAAACTGTGAGGTCCTTAAGTAGGGCTCGTTTATGTTGGTACATATAACATTCTTGATCTGAGAAGAAGAATATTGTAAGAATACTTAATTCGTAACATAAGAGCTCCTCGGAGGACTATTTCAGTCCCGTCTAACATCACCAGAAAGCTGTTCGTTTTGCTGAAAATGTCGGATTTTGGTAAAATAATATCTGACGTTGCGTTTTTAAAAGTGACGGATTCAGATGTATTGTTTCCGTTATAGGATTCTGGAAGAGAACATGCAATGATCATTATAGATTATGTGAAATTATATTGTTCATATAGTATCGTGTTAAATGATCTCAACGTAATTAAATAAATGATACTCATGAATTCGTACTTCATATAGATATTTCAAATTCAGTCCAGAGCCTGGCACTAATTTATATAAGATAAATTTTAATATTACCGTATGTATGGATTGTATCAGGATGTCCAGAAAGTGTAATTTCATTATATGAACCGCATAAACTAATATATTTTAATTTAATGTCCTAGAATAAAGCTTTCCATAACATTTTAAAGTGAAGGGGATAAAATGGTTGTAATTCTATTTATACAATTTATTACAATGTTAAGGATGTTACACTGACTTTTGAAAAGCCATTTCATTACAGTTGCAATCTGATTATGAAGTTTAAATTATATGGAAATCTTTGACTCAAATCATTCGAACTATTTCAGAGTTACAATTGAAATCGTACTGAACAAAGGACATTGTCCTCTTACTTTAATGATGCCAATTTACATCAGCAGAGGAGTTTCTTCCGAGAACAGGGGGAGTAGCCTCAGTTTCTCAGGAACTTAGCCTCATACCCTAAGGGCACTTGTTCCCAACTTTAGTTCACGTTTCTAGAGTTCCAAGTTCAAACTCGGCCATTGCCGCTACAAACCAAATGAAATTAAACCGGGCAGTATCCACATATTTACCTTCCTACAACATGTTAGTGCGTAGCCTTCGTGTTACAACCTTCCCATCAACAATGACAAGTCACTGGGCATTTGTCTCATTACCTTTTTCAAGAATGGGCTTCAGTCCATCGTCTCAGTAATGCTACAAATACAACAAACAGCAGTTGATTGTTGATAACCTATCTTGTGACATAATTCCTAAATGTTCGTACAGTCTTATTATCACGCCCCTTATAACCGACAATGGACTCAATTATTCTCCTAACACTATTATTTATCACTTTTGGAGAGTTTTCTGTGGACAATATTCATTATTTATGTCTTAAAAATTTAGAATTCTAAGAGTTACGTTGTTTAGGAGTCTGAATCTGACTTTATTCTTAAGTAAATCACAAAAAGTGGAGGGGTAAACACTGAATTCTTTAAAATTTACTAAACAATAATTTTAAATGCATTATTTTGTTCCCGTGTTAAATGTCGCTTCTATAAAATTGCGTACAAACTGACGATAAGCATACTTTAAAAGTTCCTAGATAATTAAATCTGTGCAAGCAGGAACCAAAGTCCATTAATGACAAAACCAGACACGAAGTATTTCCACCCATTCAGTTCCTATTTATCGGAGATTTATCGTAATATTATCTTCTTCTTGGTCGACGAAGTAGCTACTTTCCAATAGGTTCCCCCACCAAAATTATATGCGCACTTCTTGTTCTCTATCTTAGTCGAGGTTTTAGTAACAGTGCAAAACATTATTTAGCCTGAAACGATGAAATATAAATCGATAGAGATTTATTGTAGGCAAGTCTCGTACTTGGGATATTACTTAATAATTAAAGCACATAACCTCTTTTAAGGCATTGCTTAAACTACTTAAAGCTTTCTTTTGTCTTTGATAAATTTATGGCTAAAATGATAGACCTATGAAAATTCATAGACTATGGATAGCACAGGGAACTAATATTTGTAAATCCCGTAGAAGACCGCGTGTCTCATTTTAACCAGATTCGCGCTACAGACTGTCGGGGTTTCACAAGGTTAGCAAAACCAACACTTCTGGTAAGCTGTTAGCTGCTGAGTTGCTTGTTGTTCTTGCTAGTGTATAATCTCTCTATTTAAATCAGAGTTTATGGAAATATACAGACGCTGTGCTGTGCTGCAACTTTGTAACAGGTCAGTCTGATGCGAGCAAAGAGTGGGAGAGGATAATATCTGGTTCCTGCGTAATTAGGCCGATGTCGAAAGAAGCTGGATAAAATTATATGAGAATGAAGAACAATGAAATAAAGAGAACAAACATGAAATTATTGTAGTTTCTGCGATTTAACATAGTAGCACAAAGAAACGCCGTTTAACATTTTATTCCATTAGATTACAGTGGAAAATGAACAATTCAAATTTGCCCGTTTAATTAATGCTTACTGTAATCTTTCTGGGAAGAATATTTGGACCAATCGGAAATTAAAAGACAGGAAGCCTGAGAAAACTGCGTAATGAGGAACTTCATAATTTGTAATCTTCACTACACATTATTCTAATGATCAAATCGAAGATAATCAGACGAGCAGGGAATGTAGCACGCATGAGGAAGTGAAAAATGCGTACAGTATTTTCGTTTTGAAAGTTTAAACGAAGGTTTGTCATCTGCATCACTGTCCCTGATTAGCCTGGAGAACGTTCGAGGCAGGTAATAGGCTCTAAAATTTGAAATCTGATAGAATACTGACACTGATATAAAAACGCGGATAGCGTAAGCGCGTATAACGAGAGTCACCTGTATTCATGAATAATGTATTTTTTTGCAGGAAGTCGGTTGGATAATTCATGTAGGAATTATTTTTTTATTTTTCCGTCGAAGACGTTAAGTCGATAGTTGTTTCGTTTATAATTTAATAAAACGTAGAGAAATGTTACGCGTTGCTCCAAAGGCACTGCAATATTTGTATCATGTCCGTGTGTGAGGGGGGGGGGGGGCAGAGCTGAAGGCCGTCGGATGATATTTGAGGCTGTAAGTGTTTAAAAATTACAAACTTTGTACCCCCACGTGGCAAAACTCAGCAAAATGCTGTGTCACACACCCACCAGAATGGCAGGTCCATGCCAGAACGAAATAATAGTAACTGTAAGAACAAGGACAACAGAAGCTTAAAATTTGCGCCAGTCTCTAAAACCAGATGATAAAAATTTGATTATTCATGTAATTCTCTGTTGCTATAGAAAATGTTAACATTAATTTTGTATTACATATAGCGGTTTAGATAAAGTAGCATTTTGTAATACAGGTTAAATAGAATTAAGTAGGAATTAATCGTGCTCGAACTTTTCATAAGTAGGCAAGTTATTCTGCGTTTCCTGACTGTCAAATTCTAAAATGTAAAAAATTACGAATGCTCGATTAAAGCCTCTGTCTTGACATTCCCCTAAAATCGATGTGACGGCATTTAGTCGATTCACTAATTTTCTGAATGAAATTCGGATTCATTCGTGAGAAGTAAATTTCTTCACGTCATAGAGATGATTAGGATATCCGTCAAGCTTACGAGTAATTCCTGTAAACGTGTTTATAAAATCAGGGTTTTCTTTCACAACTGTGTAACATTACGCCAAATGGGGCATAGTTAAAAGCAAGAACTCGTTTTTTTAAGGGGCAGTCAATTCAGACTGAGCAAAATTTTCGCGAGTCACTCCGTCTTTGTCCCCCTTGCGCTCATTCTGTTATTTTCAGATCTTAACTCACCTCCGGCGTCCTCACATCCCGTGTGTTCCACTTTGAGCCCCGACAGGAACCAACAATTACTGAACCTACGGCCACTTTCAGGAATCGGCTCTTTTTAGTATTGATTACTGTCATTTGTGACTTCAGCGTTCCATATTTCGTACGCAGTTTCGTTAAAACGAAGGCAGTCAATAGCTGCAGGCAGTGTTTACTGTAGCATGCCAGTATCACTGAAGTTTGGCGTGTGGGCCCAATCAGAAATTTCCATTTGTCGCAAGAGTTTTGTCAGCTTAGCGTCTGGATTTTTGTTTTGTTGTTTCAGATAGCACATATAAAGACATTTAAAGATACTGGCTTCAGACGTCGCTTGAATGGTTCGTGCAGCTATGTCTTAAAGCCGCACACTTTGTAAATCTTTAAGATTCGACTTTATTGGTCGTATTCTTATGGTTTGACAAGTGTGTAGTTTTAAGGTAAATAATACGTTTTAAAAGTAAAAATGAGAGTGTTAAATTCTACTTACACCAAAGTATTTAACGCGGTGCAATAACAAATGAAAGTAAAATTTGAACGTAATCAACAAGTAAGTTATATTTCAGTACAGACCTACAGAAAATTGAGGTTATCTTAACATGAAATTGGCTCATCTTCACGTATTTCCGTTCCGAAACTAAATGCAGTCGTAAAACACTTCTTCGTATCATTCAGTTATCTTATTTGGAATCCATTAAATCTCTTTGTCGAAAGAAAACCCTGAAAGGAAAATTTCCCAAAATCGCAACGTGCCTGTTTTCATTTAATTCTCATGTGCCGGATTTGCGTTTATCCACTCGTTCCGGAAAGGTGTAAAAAGAAGAAGAAGAAGAAGAAACAATACAATCTGAAATCCTGCCAGAGGAGGATTTCCGTGAACCATAACTCACATTTGGAGAGTTTCGTGGAATTTTGTTAAGCAGAGGGGGATTCCGTGTGGCTTATGGGGATAATGTGAGGATAATGACAGGTCTGAGACAGCCGCAGTTCTTGTAAAATAGGCAACCATGATACCTTGTTATTAAGTAACAGACAGCGAAAATCAGGTAAAAAAACCATTTGTTATATTGAATAATATATAGAGATATCTTAAAGAATGTATTTCCCACAAATTTAACTAATCAAGTTATGTGAAATACGAGTTTGTGATTAAGTCGTGATTGATTGAAGATCTTTCACGGGAAAAAAGCATTCCGTTGTTTCGTTATAAATCATCCAGACTTCAACTTTGAAGAATCCACTATTTGTTACGTGCAAGAAAACCACATTGTACCCATAATTCAGTAGAAATATCTACTCTCTGTTTGAGGTCAAGTATGATTCTAATTTCTGTTCTAAGAAAATGTCTGACTGTTCACATAAACCGCAGTGCTATAAGTGGAGGGTTAAGGCATTTTAATTCGCCTATTATACTCTCTAAAATTTTAGCTGAAGCAAAGATTTAGTTACGAAATAATTACAAAATCTGATCCCATACCTCGAAAGGGATTCTAGCCAGTGTTTGCAGTTTGTAAAACTATTCTATGCATTTGGAATGTAAACGCCGACCGACAAATACCGTTTGTCTGAATAACAATTAAAGAGAATTATTCTACAAGGGGCAATGTCTTAGACGTTAGTTCGAGGAGAAATAAAGTTACAGATCATATAAAAGCTTCTATAGATTTGAATCTCAGTAGAAGCGAATGGGATACTTTATGAAATTAAATGATTTATTTTTATCCTTGTGCAGATATTTAAGAAACAAAATTGAAAAATAAAAGGTCTGTCTGAGTGTTTAATTAATTTTTAACATGGTTTAAACAGTGCTACAAACAATGTACTCATTGCTCAATTTTATTTTATGAAAATGTCAATCTTTTAAATGTAGAGTTTATGGAACATACTTTTTTTTCGTCTGTAAATAAAGTGGCGCTTTGTGTGTTCATAATAACTACAAGGGACATACCAGTGGGTTAAGGAACAGATTTGCATGGATTGTCCTATGTAATTTTTGTAAGACTGTTCACACAAGTATACTCCAGCGTATTGCCTATATCCTGAGGCGTTGGTGGCTCATAGTCACAGAACGAAGCGCCAGGTAGGGGAAATTAATTGTGGAAGGGTGTTTGCTGTACCGCTGAAAACTAAACCACATAAGAAAGTAGCGTTTACAAGCAAGGAAAGATTACAGGGCTATAAAACATTAAATTACCCCTTGTAAGCGCTATTTAGAAATTTGGTTCCACCTCTAAGAAAACTCACATTAGGCCCATCTCTGTTACACAGATCAGTCAATTAACACACTTAATCATTCAGTTAAAGTTCACAAATGAATTTCATGGGTAAAAATATACGAAATTATTTTATGTGAGGTACACACACAGTATTTATCACTAAAACATAAATGATTGGGAAGCATAATCGAATTTATAGATGAAACTGCGGCTGTAATACACTTTTGCCTGCAGATATGCATACGATCAGAAACTTGTCTGTCAGCATGCGGGAGGACCAGTGTTTAGTGATAGGGAGTAATTCGGATCCGAGTGCTGACAATAATATTTCAGCGTGAGAGATATGATTCAGCAAACAGCGTAGGGTTTGTGGTTCTCGCAGTTGTGATTACCAAGACGGCTGTCTTCTGGTTTGTAGCGCCGTCCTGATGATGGAGGCAACAAGGACCTCTGTAAGCGTCTACCAGACTACACGGCGATACAACCCCATAAGACAGCAGTCTTTAATAAATAGTGGAAAAGTTTCTTCATTTCGAGGATCGTCATAATTTTTATTGGTTATAATATTGTTCTAATATTATAAGAGTAACTAAACAAAAAGTTCGCATAAGTATGGTTTATTCAGCTGAATAACCATCAATTGTGCAAGGAGGATCATGTAACCAAGAAGTGGTTGTTCATATTATTAATAATAACATGAAGTTCAGGATATGCAAAAATATGCCTTTCGTACATGTAGAACTTAATATTTTAATATTTTCCGTCAAATCACAATTTTAATAAGATAGTAAAATATAAAATATTTAAAATATCATTTCAAGTTCCGCATCGAATGATCGATCATTAAATTAATATTAAAATGTTAACCTAATTCACAATATGACGCAAATATACTACCTTATGTAGAACTTGTTGTTTAAATACTGCCGTGTCGTTTATTAGCTGTAAATTATTATTTCCTAAGAATTCAGTAATAATTTAGGTCACTTACTGTGAAATGAATAGTTTACACAAAGATAAATGTTTAACGCAACGTGTAGATTCCGATGCTAGAAGTAACGTATCGTCATAACAAACTGAAAACAATTTCCAGTGTTTACTGGAAGAGATGGAAAACATTTCTGTTTAGCACAGCTTAGAATAGAAACACTTTCGGGAAACAGAACCTGGGTAGAACTTCAGTGTTCATCCGAGTGCTATTAATTCTACTACTCACCGCCGATAGCCCAATATGGGGAGTTGGGACGTCAGGTAAAGCGACGTACATACAAAGAGGCTTACACTAAGAAATCGACTTAAGACGTGGGGGTTATTATAAACGCTGAATGATCGACTTGTAATTAGACGAAGTTTTACGGCGCTTTATCAGCTGCTGAGTTTATTTAGTGACGAATGAGGGCATGTAAATGATGTCGTCACCGAATACTCCGAGCGGAGTTGGAGTGGAATAGTATTCTTGGACTTTCATCCATCGTTTACGTGTTATTAAAACGACGACGTCATTTTCAATAGGTTTTGTACCTATCATTGCAGAGTTACAGCTGGTGGAACTTAGATTAATTTCGTAAATTAGCATTTTTATCCTTAAATTCTGCAGCAACAAGTTCTGAGATAGCCTAATAGACCCATTTATTAATGTTATGCTATAATTCTCGTTAAAGTAATGTTAGCTGAAGACAGTTTAATAATAAACGAGTTTATTTAATCTAAATAGATATGTCTATTCGGTGTTAGAATAGCCTCACAGTCATAAAACTTAATCGTCATGAACACCTGTACGTTCTTAGTCATTCCGACGTTCCCAGAGTTGTTGAATCCGAAAGCAATTCAACTCAAGCCAAATCTAGAGACGAAGTCCATGGTTTTAAGTAGGTACAACTATTGCTGGACCACCATCTTGAATTCGCTGACTTGTAGAGAGTCTGTGGATCTCAGCAGCGAAGTGTTGTAGTTCAGTCTTCTAATGGGCGGACCATGCTTTGGATCTGCCCCCTTTTTACCTCCGCCCCCCTCTCCTCCTCCTCAGCCCCATGAACCCCCCCCCCCTCGGGGTTTCTAATATTATAATGTAGCTCTGTAGCTATGGGAATCTGGTCAGTAGCTCATCTTCCCCTCCTTTTTCTTCCCGCATCGCCGACAGCTTTGCTTCTCTCATTATGCGTGTGTCCCGCTAAGAACATGAGCGCCATATATGCATTATCTATTTTAAAACACTGTCGAATTATTCGGATTTGCTGCTGGCATACGATGGGTGATGTAGGGATGACTGTGGGGTCATTTGCAGCGCCTCAGAATGAGAAGCTGATGCCTGGAAACGAAGTTGACGTGGGCTGAATCGACTGAGAAATGTGTGGAATCTGGATCGAAAGGATTTTTTTTTTATTATATCTGTTGTGAACCAGGTTAGTGAGATCTGACTTGGAGCAAACAAAGGATGGGACTTTGTATGCGTGCGTGGTAGTGTCAAAGGTTTCTTGTTCTTCAATGGTTTTGAGTGCCTGAGAGTTCAAGCAGTCCCTCGAAGACCAAACATTCGCGTCTAGAATCCCTCGATACGAATTTCAGTGTTTTAGTTGGAGCCAACTTTTAGTTACTTATATCAGGTATTATTCACAGCTGGCGTGAGCGAAGAACACCATGTCTGTCTGTCTGTCGTGGTTTTTACAACAATGAGACCGGATGTCTTATTGTTGGAACCCATCGTTTCGCAACTGGGATCTTAGAATCAAATTGTTGCACAATCATTGGACCTCAACAAGAGTACAATAACCACCAATGAGTATTTTTGGAAGGCAATGCTGTACAATAATGGACAGGGGTTACATTAATGCAAGAATGACCTTCGACGCAACACTGACCTGGGATCACATTAGTGTAACAGCGACCTACGTGATGTAGCGTAAAGAACACTTTTCTTCTAATTTTGATTTTCTTTTACAACTAAGATCTCTATGTAAGGGTTTATGGGATGGAGTCTGAGTGTAGTACACCCATCTGTAGTAAGTTAAAATCTAATTGCGTAAAAAAAACATTATTAACGCTTCTTTAAGTTAAAATACGAGTTTAAACGGTATTATATATAGGAATGGATGCGAAACCAAAGTAAACAATAAAAATGTGTTATTAAATAAACATTAATAAACACAAGCTTGCACGTATACTTAGCTTTCGAGTAGAATTATAAACATGAATGTATGGACATACATATAGATACATGTAAACATGTGAGTAAACACATAAGTACACTGATACATAAGCTATGCATATGCAGTGAATCGTAAAATTCCTTCCGGCAAGTCCGGCCGCTCCATAGCGCATTAGTTTACTTCACGGCTGCGCTGTAGAGAAAACTATTTATTGACATGATCGTGTGGGGCTGAACACACAGTACTGATGTTTTAGAAAGCTTAGGATGCTGAAAGCCTTGCAGTATATTAATTATACGTATGAAATGACTGGGTACTAAAATTTGAATATTGGAAGAAATTATCTCATTATGTTTCTGTTCAAAAGTAGGCCTGTACATAACTTCAGAGTAACGCTGGACACCAGATAATTTACTTCGACATTTATACAGATGGTATTAGTAATTCTAGCGTAAGGCAGTACTGTACGATAGTTAATGGTCATTTTAGTATCACATTTATTTAATCCTTTCAAGTAGAAGATCTAAATATTTAAATTTCAGTCCGTACCGCAAAGAAAATTTATTTCTCCATTACAAATATTAACTGATTAAGGTGGTTTAAGTTAATAATCACACGAAAACCGCAAATATAAAGGCAGAGTTACTGGTTATTAAAGTAGGTGGTACGTATATTTACCCGTGAGCTTCAAATGGTTAAAAAAGAGTTGGTAGTTTTAAATATATGGGACTCATGCAAAAAATGTGTTTTCCTTGTTTATTTTTAATTATGGTCTATTTAACGATTATGTCTGCAGCCCATACCATGCAACACGAAATAATAGGATGAATAGTGAAGAGGAAAGGACTTTGACGGAAGTTGTCGTGTCTGTTTGGCAGATCGAGGAAATTCTTTTCATGGGGCAGCGTCTTCGGTCATCATAATGACCGTGTCTCTACCAGTTGCAATTGCATCAGTCCGGTCCATTAATAATGATAATATTAATGATTACGTCGGTGACTATGTTATTAATTATTTATACTTAATTGCTTTTTAGTTTCTTTTACAGCAATTGTAGGTTTCTTTTAAACTTGAATACACGTTATACAATTTTTACATTCATGGTATTTTATCTGAAGACTTAAAAAACCAGAAAAAACCACAGGTACAAAATTAAAACCATCAAACCTGTCTTAAGAATTTTATACCGGAAACAAATGCAATGAAATTGTTTGTTACTGGCTCCATCCGTGAAGCCTGCCAGGCTTTATTGGCTTATTGGGGGTATTAAGGAAAATTTATTTATCGAAGTAATTATTTTAAATGTCGTTGCACTTCTTGGTCAAGTTCGCCTGTTTCTATTATAATCATTTTTACTGTTGCGAAATTTTATTATATTCTGAAGAAGGAAGCAATAAATATCTCTGAAACATCTGTAGTTTTCACGATGTCGACATGGAGCTGTATTTAGAAGACTGTGTACCGTTAGCCAATGTGAACATCCGTAAAATGTCAGTTACGTCACAGATTTTAAACTAACCCTGCCAGAAAGTTTAAAATAGTCGTGAAATGAAGCCGCCGCTGGTGCAGAGCACTGACTGCTGCAGTTACGCTGCGCTGAACTGTACATACAGAACATACCATAGGCCCTTTATACTATACATGACGGCTTATAAATTACAAAACAAGGAGTCGAGTGAAGCAAGCCTCTTATATCATCTCTCAGCCTCCCACCCATATTACCCAGCAGTACCAGAGAAGTAGGATGCTTTGTAACGACCACTGTACAGCATACCCTATAATTATCTGCAAAACTCGTGGACCAATCAGTGAAGATCTTGCATGCCATCCAAGTACTACTACACCCATGTTAGCTGTTGTTTTCGAGTAAGGAAGAATTTTTCACGATTAAGGACCCCACCCTTCGGGCCTTGAAGCGAAACTCTGTAGCCTTTATTATGTTTTATTTCAGTGTAATTCTTTGTATAGACTTATTGGTAGCTTTCGTGATGTTTAAGTGGAGTTGCCAAGCTGTGACCCTACGGGTTGACGTCCAGTGACGTTTATAATGGCCACTGTACTTTTTGCTTCTAAAGCTGCTGTATCTGGACCAGAAATAAATTAAGCTTCGCTTAGCCTCTCGTGCGAAACTGAGAACTATTCGGGTTTTGAACGCTTCTCGGAAATGCGTAACACATGAAATGTAATCAGCGCATTCTTCTCTGTTTTTTTGTGTCGCGTTCAGGATCCGTGTAGGTTAATTTGATGTTTTAAAATCTGTGGGGAGCTTCAGTCAATGGGCACATGAGGACATTTAGGAACATAATTTAATACGCAAAGAAAAATCCGTCTTTGAAACGGGAATTTGCTAAAATTTCTTAATATTGTTCTGATGTTTTACGTTGTTTATGGAGACACGTGGAAACCACAAATGAAAATCATTGATCTTAGCTCAAAGGCGTCCTGGGAGCGTGCGATAGCCACCGTTGTTAGCTTTCTATATACAGAGTTATTATAAAGTGGTTTACGTATTTCTGGAACATTCTGTATAATTTCCTTTTGTGTTATGATACAGGAACTTTGAGGCCCACCAACGGCAAACAACAAATTCCTTGACGCTTGATAGGCCACAAAATGAAGAACAACTACACATAAAACACAGTTCCTGGCGTGTAATACACGCTGTGAACTTATTTATTTGTGTAAACAGAATCACGCAGCGTCCAATACTCTTTTAACTTTAAATACTAGATCATTTTTTAACATTTAATAATGGCCACCCGTAGAGGCGCGTTTATCTGCAAAGAAACACGTGTATAATAGAACAGTAACATGTAATAAAGATTATGAAGTGGCAAAGATCCATTTCGTTTCGTGCCCTACTGAGGGACCCCCCCCCCCTTCCCCGCTGATTTCGTTACAACAGGGGTCGACAACCTTTTCGTATTGACTGTACATGTTTGTTGAGGGCAAAATAAATAAATAAATCAATGTCTTAGAAAGTAGGTGAAATTGTACGTCTCTAGCTTGAAAAGTTTGTGGTTGGCATTCGCTTTAAAAAAACCTGATTTTTCCAGACAGTTTTGTTGATTGTTTAGCTTTCAAGCCATTGTTAATTTTATAAAACTTCAGTTACAAATACCACAGTAATTTTCAATTTTTTTTCTATACTTTTCGTGTGGTTTAAATAACGGAACAAATTCCCTTAGCGCAATAATGCAATTTTAACTTTTTAGGCTTAGATTTAGACCTGCAAGGCCGTGGTCTAGGCAACACGGAGTTTTCCTCCGGGGGCTTGCCCGGTTTCTCCGTGGCATCCCAACAATTACTCCATTCACACACAGAAGAAGGCAATGGCAAACCACTTCTGGATCATCTGCCAAGAACGTATATGAACAGGTCCCAGTCCGAGAAAAGGATGGAAGGATCCTGTTCATATGGACCTGTCGTCAGACAGAACACTAAATAATAATAAAATAATAATAAAATATATATATATATCAAAGTTTTTCTCAGCAGCAGAAAATGTTTACCTTTCTCGCATTGGCTGATTCCCAAATCATGTGACGTGCCGCATAAAAAGATGCTTCGAGGGCCATATGCTGCCCTCGGACCTCAGGTTTGACAACCCCTGCCTTACAGTAGGATCAAAGCTGATCAGTGGCAGGTTTTTTGGTCTCCCATACGTCAGGCCCCGATAAGGCAGCGTGGCTGGATGTCTCAATCAATTAATTTCATTGTTTTTGTTTTGCATAGTAATTCGCTGTTACATCAATGTTACAGTGACAGGTGGAACATTGTGGATTATGACAATACGAAGGTCAAATGCGTTTTACTGGGGGAAGACGTGAATAATCCTGGCCACTGGAATGTAAAAGTAAAGTAAAGTTTGTCCCACTATACGCCATGTAGGCGTTTGGGGTGAGAGGAGGTATAGCTCCTCTCTTCCTTGACCCCGGCACTAGATGGGGGTGAGTGGTCAGCATCACGCCCCGGCCGGCTTTACCCCCGGGAAAGGACCCGGTACCCATTGGATAGGAGGCTGGGTGGGCCCCAGAGCCGGTCTGGACGCAGAGGCTAGAGGAAAAATCCTCTGCCCCAGTCGGGGATCGAACCCCGGTCGTCCAGCCCGTAGCTAGTCACTATACTGACTGAGCTATCCCGGCTCTGGCCACTGGAATTTAGAACGTGCTATTACGATGACATACTACTTTCGCACAATTTGGTGCCACCATACGTTGGACGCTTAAAAATGTAAGAATATTCTGTCAAGTTACTTAAGGGCAGAAGAATTTTACGGCATTCAGTTAAAAACTGCTTGCTGTATTTCTTTTGAGCTGAGTAGTATCAAGAGAAAATACCGTTATTACGGCGGGAATTACACAGAATCCTGCCCCTCTTACTTGAGATTCGTTTATGTTTTGACTCTTTTTCAACGCGTTTTACAGACAGACCGATAAAGTCAATATTTACGTTAGGTTTCTAAAATCGAAATTGATCTGCCGTATTTTCTGATAAACATTGTACTGCATGTGACGGCTGTGTTTAACGGCGGAGGTGGGCACAATCGGTGTGCATAGTAAAGAGACTGAGTGCCGGAAATGCTGAACATAAAAATTATGTTTATTTCTCCAGTTAGTGTCACGCTTATATATTCTATCCTAGGTCCAAGAACGGCAGCACAGTGTTACCGCGTGTGTCATTTGATATCAAGTCTGAAGAATATTCCTAAGATGATTTTTCTAAGGTAAATGCCTGTACAGATAGGACTCGGTTTACGCCGCTTAAATTTACGCCTCTCATAGATCACGATTGGAGGGGGTGATGAGTCATGACTGTGACCGACTTTCTAGACGCAGATGGTCCCGACATTGTAATAAAACTATAATACTAAATGATAAACTACGACCTATAATTTAATTAATTAAACAAAAACTAGATTATGTAGAAGTTGGTGACATAAATGAAGTCCTTGAGAGTAATGGTGAAGAGATTTCAACGGAAGATTTAGAAGAGCTAGCTGAACAGCTGTCCGTAGAAGACACGGAGGAATGTAAAGCTGACTCTGCGATGCCGGTTAGGACGCTAACAGCGAAATAAATGCACGAGGCTATTGCTCTTATTAATAAGGGATGAGAGATCCTCTGTAACAACGACCCCAACTGGGAGCGGAGCTCAACCGTTAAGAGAGGAATTGATACAGTTCTACAGCCATGCTATAACTTCTTATCAGAAAAGAAAAAAAATGAAGATACATCTATTCTATCGTTTTTAAAGCAGTAAATTTTCTTTCTATTTCTTAAACATTATACAATTTTCAATACTCAAATTTCATGAAATGAAACATTTTTCAAGTATTTTGCGTTGATTACTGAAAATCTTGGAACGGAACCTGATGTATTTACGTATGTTCCCATTATATTTTTGCTTCAATTTACGCCGCTTCGTTTTACGCCGGAAATCTCAGGAACCTAACCCCGGCGTAAACCAAGTCCTACCTGTATATTAACTTAAAATAGCCCGTGTTACTAGTGATGTATCATTCGCATGAATTGTACGGTATCGCATACCCTCAGGAGTTGATACAGAATCGTAAAGTAATCGATGAATAAATAGTAATCTATCCCAGTTGTGTAGACTCTTAATTGAATAAGGCTGTCTTCGGAGTTAGAGCGCAGTGAAGTCTGGTATAGATTTACCGACGTTTCAGGGGTCCCTGCTGTCTCCATCATCAGGGCGATCATTGCAATAACCCAGAAGACAGCAGTCTTCAGTATGCGTAACTTGCATGGAGGTATGATCTCATGTTTTTCGCTTCAAGGGAGGAGGACACAAAGTCAGTTGCCTTTTCTAGCTTTTAGTCTTGTCGCGAACAAAACAACAGACCGACACACAGGCTACATCTGTCGAATCTTCTGGACTAACGGACAGCGCCGGCCAATATTCTGTGGCCACCGTTCTGCTGTCTTCCTTCCTGCCTGCCTGCCTGCTTGCAGTATGTTCTCTGCGGCTTAAGGTCCCTTGTACGTACGGCGTTATGTTAATGGCTTCGTCGCTCGAGGGCGCCATATAAAGAAATCTCCCGTCAAAATTCCTGTGTAATACCTAGCCACCCGCACCTGATCTAACCCCCTTATTTTTATATCTTATCCTCCTCTTACCCCCCTCCCCCCGACTTAACCTCTGCCTACTATATTTTTTCAAAAAAATGGACGCCCTTAGCCCTGAGCAAAAATGTAAAAATCAGGTAAAGCTGTGTCTGCGTGTGTATCTGTGTATGTGGTCGTTTTAATGCGAAAGTGACGTATGACCGTTCTTTGAGACCTCTGGCAAAGTCGCTAGAGACATTACGTATATTTTATAACTAATTTATTAGTCTCTCCCCTCATCATAGAGATCTACGGTTTGATAAATTTAGTTTTCATGGAATTGCTTACAGTAAGTTCAAGTTTTCTGAAAAGCTTCTACTGTTACAAGAAGAAATCTTTGTGGCTACACGAAACTTCAGCCACGCCTGACGGCCTCCGTGTCAGGATTTGAACTCGGGAAACAAGTGTGCGTCTGTGCTTCTGAAGTTAAGCCATGTTTGTGCTTTCTGTACTTTAATTTCGTCGAAATCGCTTTACTGGTTATGGGTATTTAAATCAAAGAGAGTTACGAAATTTAACGTACGTAAATTACTTAACAAATTGCATGTAGTTCCTAGCTAAAATCTTCTTTTACTGCTCTGATTTGTATTTTTAAAACATGTGTATGATTAGGTACTCTCAGGTACAGTATTCGGGAGGAAATCGTGCGTTTCACGTCTTTTATACATAAATCGTAATAGGATAAGAGGGCGGGGGTAAGAATGGCAGCAATGTAACATATTCTGTCCACACAATAAATATTAGTTCCTAGCGGTAGCAGTTGGTAGGTCCCTTTCTCAGGCAATGTTTTTGGCACACATGATATTTGCGTTTATTTTCATTCTACTCGAGCTACTGGCTTAAGCGAAACGCACGGTTTAGTCCCGGCCAGTGTAGCCCATGTTATAAACTATATTACTAATTTTAATCAGTAAGTAAAACAGCTGATTTGTGAATTACCAATTGTAACGATGCTTACAATAAACTGTTTTCTGTTACGCGTAGGACAAACAAGACGAGATAAACATTTGAATTTTTGAATTCAGATTAATAATATAAAAAAATTGGGATTAAATTTAATTTTCATAGACCATGTAAACTAACTCAAATGTAAAATTTATAGACTAGATATTTAAAACACTTTTCATGACGTACATTTTTAAAAATGTATTTGAAATATATTATAGACAAAATTAGGCTTATCTGTTGTAAATGGGCTCGGTCAATGTGATACAAGTCACAACCAACTCGTCCGCGCAGAATGTCAACTGTTTAGCATAATGCAGAATAGTTCAGAAATATTCTGCAGTATTTGCTCCATTCATTTATTTATTTATTTTCTTTTTTGTGATGTGTCTGTAATTTGCCTTCTGGCCGTTGATGCAGCACACAATAACAAAGAACTGAATTGAATTGTTATTATTACTTATGTGTTAAATAATAAAATAGGGAATACTGTAGTATGGCTTTTAAAATGTGTTCCTTCTTTCTGATATTGCGATCGTCTCATTTTTTGTTTACATAATGTATTTTATTACTTTTACAGCGCTGAAAACGTAACTGTAAATCACTAACGTGAAATTTACTTAAAATTCGTTGACTGATAGACATTACATTCAGATTGTTTATTTACTTCAGCTTAAGAGAACAATCATCTCATTAGTACAGCATCCTTAATACCACTTATGAATTAAACACATATGAAAAGTGTAGTCAAGTGTATTCCATTGGGGGGCAGATTGCACGAAATATAATTATTGTAATATTATAGTCCTCCTTACATCCAGGGAGTGTTCTTGATATTTCAAACAATTCTACTGTAGCAGCAGAAACAAGTAGAAGCACCTCCTCCACAAGACTAAAACGGCAGATGAAAAAACGAATAAATTATGGCAGCACGTAGTGTCTGACGTCTCAACGAACACGCAGACCAAACTGGACATGCAGTGCAAGAGCGGCCTCGGATCAAATGTATTGCCTTCTGCCTCCCAGAAGACAGAAATCTTCATACTCACCGCTTTGGCACATTCATCATGCTGATGACGGAGGCAGTATGACCTCTGAAACGTTGGTTAACATCGACCAGACTACACAGCGCAACAACCCAGAAGACAGAAATCTTTATACTCTGATGACGGAGGCAGTATGACCTCTGAAACGTTGGTTAACATCTACCAGACTACACAGCGCAACAACCCAGAAGACGGAAATCTTCATACTCATCGCCCTGATGACGGAGGCAGTATGACCTCTGAAACGTTGGTTAACATCGACCAGACTACACAGCGCAACAACCCAGAAGACAGAAATCTTCATCTCCCTGATGACGGAGGCAGTATGACCTCTGAAACGTTGGTTATCATCGACCAGACTACACAGCGCAACAATCCAGAAGACAGAAATCTTCATCGCCCTTATGACGGAGGCAGTATGACCTCTGAAACGTCGGTAAACATCTGCCAGACTACACAGCGCAACAACCCAGAAGACAGAAATCTTCATAGTCACCGCTGTGAAAACCTCAAATCTTCCATTATTTCTTTGATCAAACTCCAAGACCAATAAGCTCCATGGTGCACAATGTTTTTGAGTAGCTGAGAACTATTCAGCTGGTCTTGATATCCCGTGTTAGTCAACCCACTGAATGAGTTAGAGCTTCGTCATAGAGAGTGATATAGAATTACGCGGGCCGTATAAAAACTTCCGCGGGATCTGGTGTGAGAATCACTACTCCTTTTTTTTGTATTTCTGTTAAGACTTTGGGATGATTTCAGTGGAATATAAAGTTTCTGAAGCACGTATACGTTATTTGCGTACACATTTCCCTTGTGGGTTCTACTATGGATGTTTAGACTCTGTATTCGTATGACTAGATCTGTTGTTGTCACTTTTTCGTTGCACCTTGATTTCTGGTTCTTGATACTGGGCACAAATCTCGCTCATGTATGTTCTGTTTCCTTCTATTCTTCTACATATTATTTCTATCTTGTTATTTACCTTCTTGTCAGTGATTATTTATGTTCGTTTTCCATGACGGTTTAATGTCACTCTCAATAATTCTCAGAGTAATGCAGCTCGGTTAGTTCAGGTCATGGAATAACGTGGAACTTCAAGATAGCTGTTCTGGGCTGTTGCGCCATGTAGTCTGGTATATTTTCCGACGTTTCAGAGGTACTTGCTGCCACCGCTCTGATAAAAGAGGCAGCTAGCACTTCTGCAACGTCAATATATATTCTACCAGACTACAAGGCTCAGCATCCCAGAAGACAGCTATCTTCGTGTTAGCCGTCGTGAGAAACTGAAATCTCACAACATGGAGATTATTATAACTGTAACAATTATAAGCTTACTTAATCGTGGAACTGTAGTGATCGACTTCTGGCCGTTACCGGTGTTCGTTCCCCTTTAAGGGTTACAGGGCTCGCGCCCCTGCAAGGGACAGGCTGCTGTGCCAAAATGGCCGTGCCGTCAGAGATTGGAGGGGGGGGGGCCTTAGGTGCTTTGTTTATGACAAGTGAACATTAGATAATCACTACCGGACTATCAGATTGTCCATAGAGCGATGCGTGCCCATATTAACGCAGGGATGAACATGTATTGGCAATTTTATGTACAAATACTCATTCTGCCATGTAGTACTGCTTTTTGATTGGTGCAGAAGTAACATTCAAATTTTTATCTCTATTAATATTTAAGTACAGTGGTAACTATTTCTACCACCTGCTTTAACATTTAATAACTCTGCGCCTTGCACACTTAGTATATTTGTTAGTTTCATATAATTTTCATAATAAATATTTTATTTTCCTAAATAGCATGAACCAGTTGACTTTTGTAATGGGGACCTGTTGAATATTCCTTGAGGTAGAAACTGAATTTTTTTCTACATGTTATTTAGATGAGTTCAGTACTTAAGTGATTGTCTAAATCCGCGTTAAATGTAGCAGTAGGACACCTTGGACGGAGCATCAATCTATCGACAGACTTCTCTGCGTAGATTTCCAGCCCGCAATTCAACTGTTCAGTGAGTGGGAGGGTCAGGATACTGACATCCTTTATTCTAGTTATCCATTATGTTTCTGGGAACTTTTATTATTCTTTACAGTCTTTGCGGTATATTTCCCTTTACTTATCAATATACCATTTTACTAGCAGAAGACAGAAATCTTCATACTCACCACTGTGAAAACATCAAATCTTACATTTTACTATCAATTTATTAAGCAGTTGATATATTATATGTTTTCTTACGCGTCCGATCATATGAAATTTATACGCGGTTTATTCTTTAATAGCATAAAGTGGTACACAGTGACTGGAATTTAGAACGACACGTGCTCGTCACGTGTTCACCAGACGGGCGTCTTGTACGCGTCGCTGTTTGGCAATGCAAATCTGGAGGTCGCCACTTCAACTGTTAATGTTAGCCGTATTAGCCTTGTCGGCCATACTGACATTTTAAATAAATAAAAAGTCTTCTATGTTACTTTCATGGTTTAATGTTAATCACTGCACTGAAACACAGCAGAATGGATCGGATAAAATGGGTCTTTAGTTGATATCATTAGTTGATATCGTTCTTATGCTTGTAACGAGCTTAAGCCGCAGTTACTTGGTTAACTGAGCTGCTGGCACGTTGTTATTAAATATATCGGGAAACAAACAACAAATGACTAGGAAAATTACTTAATTCCTGAAATATAATGCACGCGCGCGTGTGGTTTATATTTGACAGGTAAGATTTTCAGTTTAGAATTCCGCCCTGGTACCAGAATAACCTGCGACGTTTTCCAGTAACGTTCCCTAATTCCTACAAAGAATATCAAGAATATATCTATATGATAGGCCACGACGATTTCTCCAACGTCCATACTAATTAACAATCCACTGCCACAATTTTCTTCGCACCATGTCTTATTAAAATGTATTAAAGTAACTTTATTAAAACTCAAAAACTGTGAATTCGAAGAAGGTTTTCAGGTATTGTAACTGGATTCTTTTAAATTTACGATTTGTGTGTCAGAAACCACAAAAGAAATTTCACGGAATTTATAAAGATTTCTGGTTTCATCTGCTTTACTTACTCTGAGCCGCCAGTTGGTTACAGTCCTCTGATATATTTTAAAAAAAGTGAGCAGCAGTTGACACGTATACGTCTTGTCCTTGAAACGTAGTTTTTGGACATTTTCAAGATTTGGTTTTAGTTACTGGTGACAGACGCATGACATACGCCCATATCCTATAGGCCAAATGTTGCAGTTTCCGTGTAGCAAATTTCTACTTTTCAAACGTGGACGATGATATTACCTGTAGACCGACGGAAATTAATAAAGGTAGACTGTCGTGTCCTCTTTTCATTAACTGGCTTCAAAAAATGTGATCGCTCCAGGCGAACAGGCGAGTGGATTTTTACGGGACTGCCTTGAATTGTTCCAAATGGCGATTGGATGCTTTCCATAACGTAGTTTCTGTTTCTATAGTGTGACTGTAAAATATGTCCATACTTTGATATAAATAATATTAAAGTGGGAATTTTCACATAGGTGTGTTTCAAGTAAATGAGATTTATTGTTCTCACGGCATTGAGTGTGAAGATGGCTGTCTTCTGGGTGGTTGCGTCTTCTAGACTAGAAGTTTAGAAGGTTACCGACGTTTCAGAGGAACTTGCTGATTTCATCATCAGAGTTGCCTTCATTGCCCTAATGTCGGAGGTGGCAAGCACCTCTGAAAAGTCGGCAAACTTTCATTAGACTAGACGGCGCAATAATCCACAAGACAGCAATCTTTCAGTTCCGTTTAGTTTGTATAAAAATGTTTAATTTATAGAAATCTAGGAAGTTCAAAAAGATGTAAGTTGATTGGTATGTTGTGTCGATGATCCGGCACACTTCACTCGAACCGGCTGTAGCTACTTTACCGGGTTTCGATTTCCAGCAGAAGGGTGTACTGACCGCATCCATGTTTACTCTGTCGAAAACCAACTAACCTCCTCTATCGTACAATCATAAACTCTATATAATATTTCTAATGCATCATCTGACGTATCTTTGGTATAACGAAAAAGGTGTTGAATAACTGCGAAATTGCCATCATAGTTTGTTACGCTGAAGTGTGGCCCACAGTTTGGTGATCCCCGATACGAAAAGTTTTCACTTTGTAGTCCCCTGAAGTTGACTATGAATATGTGGACTGTCTGGCATATTGTATATACGTGGGTTGCATTTGTTTGTGACATCACGAATAATCGACTCATTGATTGAACTCCCAACACGTGTGAATCAAATGTTCCCTCTCCATCAATTTATTTTATTTTAAGCCTTGCGAATCAATGCCGCATGCAACTTGCCTAAACTATTTTTAACATTTCTCAACACCTCGATGCAGGAATGACATAAGACCCTTTCTAATTCCATTCACCAGCTTCTCAGATGGAGAATCTAGCGGTTTATCTTTGTTTTGGGTTATATGTTTCGGTCGTATTTATGTTATTTTAAAAAAATCTTTTGAATTTTTCGTGTGCATAACGTGGATGTGATTATTACCAAGCATTAGGTAGAAGGTATTTCTGCTATTGAATAGAGCAGAGATGTTGAGAAAGGCTTTATGCACCTATTCGACGCCGTGTCGTCTTCAAACGCCACTTTTGTATGTGTCGTTCCTCGTCCATTTCTGTTCCTGTAATGGTCATGCCTTGCAGAACGCCTTCCTCCTACAGCTCCCTCTGTCGTCCTCTTCTACGATTACCTGCTACAGTCCAATTATATATTCTTATGTAGGATTTGAGGTTTTCACGGCGGTGAGTTTGAAGATGGCTGTCTTCTGGGTTGTTGTGCCGTGTAGCCTGGTAGAAGTTTACCAACATTTCAGATGTCCTTGCTGCCTCCATCATCAGGGTGATCGTCGTCGATTCAAATAAGAATGCTTTAGATCAGTGGTTTCCAACCTGGGGTACGCGTACCCCCGGGGGTACGCGAAGACATCCTAGGGGTACGTGAAATTTAAAAAAAAATATTTTATGATAAACACTGAATAATCAGTAATATAATTTATTTAATTTATTTTAGATGTAGATTATATACTATGTGTAACTTGAATTATACACCAACAACTTTGGGGGTATATAGTTGAAGAGAAATTATATCTGAGAGTACGCGAACAAAAAAGGTTGAATACCACTGCTTTAGATGATGATGTTCTGGGTTTTGGCGCTGTGTAGACATGGATAGATGCCAGTGTTGTCTCCATCTTCGGCCGAAAGAAACATTATCTAAGGGTTTCTCCGGAGCTAAAATGGAGACAGCATGTTCCTTCGAAATGTTGGCATCTATCGTGCTGACGAGTCTACAGGGCGCTTAAACTCATAAGAATCCTCACCGCCGTGAAAACCTCATGTCGCAGAAAGAAGCCCCAGGTTTGTGATATTTCAACAGCTGAGGGAGTGAGGGTGAATATCTACATGTATTACTATTGCATTAACATGACAGTAATTAAGTGGGCAGGGAATCTTGTCTCTGCATCTTTGTGGGCCGGGAAGCTTCTGCATGGACCAACCAACGCTCGGCGTCCGAACGGCAGCTGGTGCCATCACAGCAATTCAACGTCATACCAAAATGGGCATAACTCACGGGGTCACCCCCACCCCCAATTAAAACCAACTTCGTTTTGCCTGCAGTTCCTTCGGCCCCACTTGATTGATAGTTCGTAATTTGTCCAGATTTTCACTCACCATTTTTTGTGTTTGTAAGAAGAAGTAACAGTTTTTAGTTATAACGACCATCAAAGGCAAGAAGGCGACTAAAATCTCGGAGTCTGTGCCTTGTAGTCTGGTAGAAATTTACCTTGGATACTGCATCCATCTTTATTGTGCGAACTCGTGTGACCGTATTGTAACTGGCGCTAGTGTCGATCCCTATTAGAAAGTTTGTTAGTCCGCCATGTTGGCATTACCGATTATATAAAATTATTAATACCTGTTTTAGGACAGACCCCAGTGGCATAACGTCCATACCAAATTTCATCGAAGTCCGTCCAGGGGTACTTGAGTTGTATCCCGCGGACGGACAGACAGACAGACATAACCCGACCTATATGAGTTTATTTCGTTCACGTCTTTCAAGGAACACATAATAATCATAAAAGGCACGGTATAGAAGAAATTTTTAATGCAATTTTTCGGATGATCCATGTTCGTAGTCACATCTCTGATTTATGCACTCCCAGATCTCAGACTTATTCTACTCATGCATCAGAGAGGCGTGATATGAGGTACGTCTGGGAGACCGGATTTTCTCTTTGGAACTACCTTCTTCGCCTCTCTGTAATGCCCCTCTCTTGTGCTTTATCTTAATCCCCCCACTCCCCATTTCTCCTGCCCCTTGAACCCTCTCATGCAGAGCTTCTATTACATGTGGCAAGTTGGAGACAGTCAGTCATGTGCCTTACAGAGGCGACTGCTGACATGATCTGCGGATCTCACACAGATTTTATCGTCTTTGTTCATAGGTACAGTAGATCACTGGTCCCGTTGGGTCTGTATGGCTTCTTAAGAGCAAAACGAGCCCTCAGATCTGACAGTTTCTGCATTTTTTTCAATTGCTCCGGTAATTCCGTCCGGGGTTTGTCTTCATTGTTTCTTTTGAGTCGCTTCACGTTCCTAGCGCGCATGACCTATAAAAGGGATTGGAGTGATGTGTGAACTAAAACGATACCTCAAGAACACTGTGGACATTTAGGATCAGGGCCCTGATATGGAGGCAGTATGACCTCTGAAACGTCGGTAAACTTCTACCAGACTACACTGCGCAACAACCCAGGAAACGGCTATCTTCGTAAAAGAATAGTTAACAAAGTTATAATTTTCAAAATAATTTTCAGTTGTTCATGTGAGTAATTTTTACTTCTGTTCGGGTCAAACCTTGCTTTCGTCTAGACCACATTGAAAGCAGAATTCAGTTTCCAAGCTACAAAATTATTTCTACTCCAAACATCTTCGGCCCCTTCCAAATATATCTAGATTGACGTGCCCCACAGGTTAGGAGCCATAACCATGTAACTGTAACATCCGTGGCCATATCTGGGAGAAATATTTTTCATATTTTAGTATTATGTTTGACCTATTAATACATACCTGAAATGATGTGTTGGAGTAGTCTTTGAATTTTTGTTTCATAAATAACATTTACGAACAGTGGGCTTAAATACCAAAATTAAACACACAGCCAGGGGGTTCAAATGTTGTATATTGACACGTGTGCTTAAAATCACAGACCCCTTAAAATTTACATCAGCACCTGTGAATTCTTTTACCCGCCGCTGAAATACATTTAACCTCCGGTCGGAATATTTAACTCCAGTTTGAACCTCAGGAAACGTTCCATTTTCATTATGTCATGTGCTCTATCGCCCCGTGGTTTGGATAAAAAAAGTTCACATAAAAGACTGTTTTACATGAAATTAATTGTTAATTATTTATAATATCCCATTCGTTGTTGCAAAATATTCCCTTTGTAATGTTTAATAAAATTCCGTAATTTACACAGTACATTATTTGTTAATGCTAACTGATAATGTTCATAGGTAACACAAAATTACACTCAGTGTGATAGCGTTCATTGAAGCAAGTGTTTGTGTGTATCAGTGATGCGTACCTAATCCTCGTATAATTCTTGTTCACTAGAAAATAAATGAGATTTCTAGATTACTTCTTTCAATCCGATAAAAAACCGTGACTGTAGTATTTGTTTTTCACATAGTGATATATTTATGTTTGTTGTAGACGATATTTGAGCTAAAACAGTTAAAGTAACAAGTGACCAGAGAAAACTATTTCCTGTCTTCATCATCAGCACTGATTATGGAGGCAGGATGTCCCTCTGAAACGTGGGACAGTATGTACCAGCAAATCCGGTGCAACATTCTGATGACAGCTGTCTTTGTATTTTCCGCCGTGAAAACTTCAAATCCTATCACAAATTACCTACGGTCTTCAAACGGATGTCCGTTGTTTGCAGGAACGGGGTTTATTTTCAAAGCTACAGGGACCCAGTCCACAATCTCAAATAACCTAGGTCTCTTATGTGACCTCTTCATCTGAAACGTGTTTTTCTAATCTCCACAATACGAGCCACATATATCGTCAGTCTTGTTTTATAGATTTTATCGTCCTAATAATTTTAGCTGAAGATTTGTTTGTTTTGTTGCGTCCTTAAACAAGCTGGTGATTGGCTATGATGCGCCGAATTTTGGAGTCATTATACAGTAGATTTTGAAAGTTGTTATGAACAGAACACACAGTAACAAGTATGGCTGTATTTTGAGTTCGTCTTTCGGAAAACGATCTGAAACAAAGCCAAGCGTAACTGAAACGCTTTCATGCGGACCATCAGCTGACTTTTCATGGTAGAATTGAAGTTGTAACTGGGAAATACGATTTTCCGTTCCGTCTTGCACAATCAAGCCACCCGTCAGGTTCTATGTGAAAACCGCAAATGAAGACTCAAACAAGGGGAAAAATTTGTGACAAGAACAATGAATTAACCGTCATAACTCAATTTTGATTAAAATATGGTCTACGAGCTCCATATCGCCTGTGGCAGTTCAATTTCATTTTATAATTTGGCAGTTTATAGCAAAATTGATTGAAATTATTTCAATGGGCATGAAGCTGCACTGTCGAACCGTTTTATTGAAATGAACAAACCTTGCAAAACTCCTGTTTCGACGAACGTCAGCTTTCGTGAAGGCACGCAACACAACGTGAAGTCGAAGTAGTGAAGATGGATTCTTAAACCTAGACAACAGATGGAAGATAATGGTCCGATTGTAGCTCTGACCGCTTTAACCCATTCAAAGGACATCGTACTCCTTCTAGAGCTGTCATGAACGTGAGAACGATAAGTTAATTTCAAGTTTAAGATGGCTGTCTTCTGGGTTGGTGGGCCGTGTAGTCTGGTAGATGTTTACCGACGTTTCAGAGATGCTTCCTTCCTCCATAATGAGAGCGATGAGCCATCTTCAGATTCAAATCCTACAAATTGTCAAGTTATTGTTGCCGATGTTGGTCTTCTGGGCTATAAGGCTGAGCGGACTTGAAGGTAGATACCAACTCTCAATCTTCATGGCTTAACCTGAAGATGGAGACAGTATTTTTCTCCAAGATTTTGATCGAGCCTGTCTACCTACATATCCACTCGGCGCGGCGTTGCGACTCAGAAGACGGATGTCGACATATTCATCGCGATGATAACCTCAAATCTCAAAACGTTAATGTCGAGCTTCAAAAGTGAAAAGTGAATTATGTCGGACATCGGGACAGAGTGCTTAGTACTCCTGCTTTGTATTCGGGAGGTTCCGGCTATCTTGACTGAGGTTTTTCTCAGTTCCTCCAGGCAAATGCCAGATAACAACTTTCTTTCCTTTAATCTCTACCTCTTCCTTCAATATCATTTCCATTTCATTATTCTTTAATCATCTGACTCTACCGACGGCACTGTCAAGTAGTCCATAAGTAAATAAATAAATTTATGCAGGAACCGTTCTGTAGGTTAGAGATGCGAAGGATTCTTCCACCAGCCACCACCACTTAATGGCAAGGCACCAAGCAGGAAAATATCTTAAAGTAATTGAACTTGTGTTTTCTCATCTGATAGAATGCTGCTCGAGGCTTGGACGCGTCCTGTGGGTTGCACGTTGTTTACGACCGACGTAGGGCGACGTATCAAACTCTCGTCGCTGTGTTTCGGAGCATGAAGCCAGCCATTCGTGCCTCTGTATTTTGACTGTCCAGCGAGTGTTAAATTCAGTACGTGTAAATTTATCAGATTATTAGAAATGCAACACAAATGTGAAAACGGTTTGAAATGTTTAATCATGTATGATGTTTGTACATACTAGAGTGTAATATTGCAATAATCTGTAATGTGTACATGGAGGTGGTTTAGGGGTGGGTGTCCTCATGCAAGTGCTGTTGGCTTCGTATTCGAAAGGTTATCGGTTCTAATCTGAGTCGAATAGCCCTAGCCCTCTATCCTGGCTGAGTATTTTCGATGTGTTCTTTATTTAAAGGCGCTATTAGTAACTCAGACTAACCTATAGGCCTGAAGTGTAGATTTTAGGGTGATAGTAAAAATAATGTGTAAAGAATCGACTGTGTCCTAATGTAAGATAATATCCCGGCGTTTTCTTGGAGTATCTCTCGAAAATTACGAAGACAGCCGTTCTACAATCCTGTATTTTAAACTGACACGTCCGAAATACAAAGCACGAATGCGAACCACTAGACCCAAGAATTCTGTGGGACTCTTTGATCGTATTCTCTTATTTCTGTAATCAAAATTTCGGACGGAGATTGCTGTCTTTTGAGGCAAACATATTTCGTCGAATGTTAACCAAATTGAAACAGTTATTTGTACCAAAGTAATGTTAAAAGAAGACAGTTTAAGTTAATCAAGACGCCTACATTATCGTTAATTCTGAACCCTAAGACCTTAGACACTAAAGTACTGCCTAGCACCCAGTACTAGGTACGTGGTCTACAGACTTCACGCTACAAGTGACAAAAGGGCTCTGGTAATTAAACAGTCTCCATCGAAGCCCCCAAAATGATTCGGGGACCCTCAGCCCCCTTTAAACAAACGTCTTCTTGGTCCGCGGTACATTTTTTCAACTTGCTTATAAAGTGTGTTATTACATTCTAATTTCATTAATCCACGAAAATATTTCATTATAATCTGAGATTTCAGGTTCTCAAGGCGGCGAGTACGAAGATGACTGTCTTCTCGGTTGTTTTGCCATGTAGCCTAGTAGAAGTTTACGGACGTTTCAGAAGTTCTCGCGGAATTTGCCAACGATTTTTCAAATGTTGTCTATGTAGATTTGAATTTCAGCGGTAGGAATTTCTAAACACTGAATTTTAACAGGTACCCATTGTGGCCGTTTTAAAGCTCCGTCCTAGATGTTTTCTGGAGGAAGTGAGGAAAACCACGATAACCCTAACAGCATAACAGATTTTCGAGTATAAACTGGACATCGAGGGCTTTTTTTTAGAGGCGCTTAGATGTGGTTGGTGAAAAGTCTGTGAATCCTCTTCATAAATTTAAGTGATGCATCACACTGCCGCTCGCTGGAAGACATGCAAATATTTCCCACAAGTATCGAGTATTCTCGCGTACTTAAGAAACACGAGATGCCTGATGGATTGAGCCCTTTTACTTTGCTTGTGAAACGATTTCACTTAGTTTTCTCATGAAGAGGGGATGTAGACAAAAATTATTTTTCTCTCAAAGTGTCTGACAAGTTGTAAACAGGAAACAGTATGGAGGACGAAGGTCGTGGCATGTCGCATGACGATACATGTTTATGGAAGAAGAGGCTGGCTCCGTCTGTGCCGAAACTCCTCACTATTTTAAAGAGATGTCCCACATAAAGAGCCGACCTTCTTATATGAGGCTTCAATATTGGTTTTACATGCAGGGAAAGGACGGATTATTAATATAATTTATACCCTGAGCTGTTTTTTTTATTAAATTTGTTAACGTAGGTAAAGATAAGTAAGTTTCATAATTACTGCATTATACAAAACATTGTATGTATTAAACCGAATGCAGTTAGTATGAGAATATGTACTAAGCAGTAAAATCGTGCTTTCGTTCAGATCAACATATCTGCTTAATGCTCTCTCATTCGGTTGCCTCAGTGGCGGACCTGGTAATTTGAAGGGGAAGGGAGTAGGTGTTCGTGTTTAATTATAGTCAGTGGCGGAAGCAGGATATTTAGGTTCGAAGTGTAGATATGTGCGAGATTCGGATTGGCTGCAGGATCAATGGCGGAACAGGATAGAGGGGCCGGGAGGCAATAGGCTTTGTTAAAACTCATATTTCACAGGACGACTCATTAGTCCGCATAGCTTTCAAATTGGCTGATGATCTCCAGAAAATGTTGTATGTATTTCTTTTGCGCTATATGCCCCCTCAACCATCTTGATTCATTCACACTTATAATACTAGGTGATAATCAATTAAAGTTTTTGTTGTGTAATAAATTAGTTTTTTTCAGTCTCATTCACTTAATATGACAGAATTTCAAATAATATTTCTTCCTCAGTTTCTTCATCTCACTAATCATACGTATAATCTATTCCACGATTGCTTCATCCCTCTGAGATTCAACTAAACTCCTTCTCTTATTTCATACATATGTTTCTGTGTCATCTTTTTGAGGTCAAGTTAATCTCTACTCCCCCATCATTTTATATTCCTGAGGTCAAAATAATCTCCATTCTCCTATTTTTTATCTTTCAAGATAATCCGCATTCCACATCGTGTCACCCCCGTTAGGTCCAAGCCCTCTCTTTCAACATCTGGTCCTAGAACACCCCGAGAGCCTGAGATCCAAGCATCACGTTCCGCTGAAATATTTTCAGAGGTCGCACGAACAGCTCACAAGTTACCTATCCACACGCCCCGCGCTTGAGATATTTCGAATTCTTTTCATTGTTTTACAGGCTGGGCAAGTTTACCATATAAATTTACCTCTTCACGCATGAAACCTCTCCTCATCTTAGCAAGCGGAATGATTTGATGTACAAAAAGGACAATGGCGATTTGAAACTGAAGTTGATTCCAGCAGGCTAGCGCGTGAGGATCGTGATGTGGTAAGGTGGGGAGGGGGCCGTGGATTCTGCTTGGCCCCCGAGGTGCAAAAGTACTTAAGTAACCTCACAACAGAGTCACTGCAATGGCGATCGTTTGATCAGCCATCCGCCAAATTTTCAGTGATGTGTGAGCAGTTCGGGCTTATGGTTTAAACTTCCCGTATTCACTGACTCATAAATTGCTTGATTGTTATAGCAGACAAACTGCAATGGCTCTTCGCTACAGTTACATCAAACAAATCAGACATAAAATATCATTCAGGCGTAATTTCATTATGTCGACAGAAAGGTTTGCATTTCTGTTTCCGTAATTCCAAGACCAGATGCCCATTCACGTTTTAAAATCACCCTTTAATTTCGAGATGGGTGTGGTCGCTATAAAGCCACGCCAAATTTAAACACTAATAAGTAGCCTACTTGTGGAAAAGGCCCAGTTTAAATTCATGGGGGATTTATTTTCTTATCTTAACTCCTTACCCAATTTTCCTATGGTACATTCAATATAAGCTTCATTAAGATCTACAGTTTTTATTTTAAACACTTTTTGATATGCAGAATATTTAACAAATTCTCTCTTCGGTGTTGTTAGCTTTATCTGCAGAACGTTAATTTTATTTTGATTGAAATATGTGAAATTTCATTCAACATATACTCTTAATACTCATGTCACAGCCAATTTTACAAAAAGAATAATTGTCTTCTTTCCGTGGAAGAGAAATGAGACAGAAATAAATTTTGACATAAATTTGCCAGAATGTTTTGTCAGGAGCAGGTTGAACTTGCCCTCTGAATGCAACACTTCACCTCAAAACAGCGAGTGATCTCATTTTTTGAAGTTGTGGGTTTTATTGATCAAGTATTGAGCACTGGTGTGAATAGAACTCGCAGTAATTATGACAGTGTTTTATCAGGACCTCCGTCATATGTTACTGCGATCACCAATAATAACACGGAATGTATTGTTATCTGATTCAGCGAAGCATATCGGAGGTTGACTGCTGATTCTCCGGATACTGCAGCCAATGCTTGTCGTCCGTAATAAAGTTAATTAGAGGTGTGTACAATAATTGCAGCAGCCAGATTCGATCCGTACATATTGTGCATGGATTCAAATGGATGCAATTCCTACTAATATCTATTTCCTTTGTTTCTCTGGTGAATTACTCGCCAACATTTTAAAATATTTCCTCCACTAGCGAAAAAATATTTAACGTCTTAAAACCGTAGCTCGCTTAAACAACTTAGCTTGTAATGTATAAATTCTGAGTTACGTGTTTGTCTACTTATAACTACAGTAAGAATAAATCTTTTCCACCAAACCTGGCATGGTTATTTTTGAAACCAGGAAGAGATCTTATGAGGGCCAAAAACTCCGGAAAATTGTCCTGAGTACGATTCCCGTTAGAAGCTTTCTCCTGATGAAATAATGGCGCCTGAACCGAAGCGACTTGTTTCAAAGAGGAGATTACGGAAACAAAGACCAGAATCCCCAAAGAGTATCCTGGGTTCGATTCCCAGTTTGTATAGTTCTGTTACCAAACACGGCAGAACAACGGCGCCAAGACCAAAGTTGCTTGTTTGGATGAGTGATTTATAGAAACAAATCTTGCGACACCGAAATCTGTCCCGGGTTCGAGTCGTGACCACTCAGAAAACTTGGGCATACGTGTGAGAACAATATTAAAATTTGTCTACTTTATGAGATTGTGAGTTTGGATTCATCTGGCTCAGAATAGGAACTGGCGGCGAGTTATGTTGAACAGTGTAATAATAAAATTCTAAAGGGTTTTGACGACGGTAGTTTACACTTAAAAATATTCATTGTCAGGACTTTTTCCATCGTGTGTTCTTTAAAACCACGACGTTTCGGAGGCTGGTTCTGTCTCCGTCTTCAGGTGAGAGGCACCTACTCTGTTGGGTCCCTGGACAGTGACAGAGACTAGCTCTATCTAAGAGACCCAACAGAGTAGGTACCTCTGACCTGAAGACGGAGACAGAACCAGCCTCCGAAACGTCGTGATTTTAAAGAAGAGACGATGGAAAAAGTCCTGACAATGAATAATTTTAAGTGTAATAATACTTCGGTTTTCGTAAAGAGCGGAGAAATGCTTGACTAGCTGAGAAGCTATCAGCTTCTCAAAAAAGTCTGTTCCGTGAAGCGGTCGTGGGTCTTTGCGGAAATAGTTTGTTCGTGGCAAGGAACAATCTTTTGTTTACAATGTACTGATGCCGGTTTCTCGATCGTTAAGATGTAAGGCAGGTCTGCTATCCGCCCCCTCCCAAGATCCGCCCAGCTTAATTAATAGGTCCTGCAAGCGCCCTGTGCTGTCGCTGACAAATTACAGTGGTCCCTGCCATACCTTGTCCCTTTCTATAGGCCTCTGCCCTAATCAATGCAGGTCTAAAGCGGAATAAGGCGATGATGCGTGTGTAGACCGCACTCTTGTCTAACCTTCGTTCCATTATGAATAAAATAATTCTGTATTTCAAGGAAGTTGCATCTCGTCAGGTGCTGATGAACGTGGAATTCAGAGTGATTATTTAAGAACGCTGTAGCTGTTGGAAAGGACGTTTGCTATAGAATCAGATGAGCGAAAGAAGATGTCTTCTGGGATGTTGCGCTGTGAAGTTGCAGAGGTTTCGGAGGAAAATACTGCCTAAATTTGTAACCATTTTTGTTTTTATTTCATGTTATGAGCAGCAGAGGAACTTGTGGCTTCTCCTTTTTTTACTTCGAAGTACGAATTTCGCGTGTTGACTCTATTCTTAGATGTATCCCGATTTTAGAAATTTTGAAAAAAGTTCATCTTAAAATAGAGGAAATACGTTACTTACTTGCAAAGAATATTCAGTTTAGAATTGTAAACTTAATACCGTCGTAATTTTAAATTTCACGTTCGCGTCTCTTACGGTTCGCTAATAATAATCATTAAACCGACAGTTAAATTTGGTTTTATCATCACCATCAGTAGAACCTATATTCACAATACTATTATGTGTCATGTATTGTGTATTTTTCTTTCATCTAACTACATGATTTAGAATTTTCAGAAAAATCGACGTTATATACAGATGAGTTAAAAAATTATCATTTATTTTTATTATCATCATTCTTTACTTATAGATGTGTTGTAAGGCGTGGTTTGTAATAAATTTATTTAAAATGTAAGGTAACGTACTATATATATAATGTATATAGGTCTTAAGCTCATACGCATGTTCACCAGGTTAAAAAGACAGACGAGCTGAAATACCTGCCCAGTGTAACGTTCCTTTTTTAAGAGTCTAGTATTTCTGTTCTCTTTGGCCAGACAGAGGAACAGCCCCACAAATGGATAAATTACTAGGTGCGTATCGAAATAATTTTTGCAACCATAAGGGCCTCTAAATACACATTTACACCGGCGGCAACAAAGTGTGGGAATCGAAATATTTTCTCTTCCGCTGTCGGTCACAAGGATTTTTTTTTTGTGGGTGGAATCCCGTTTTCCTGTGCGTGTGTGCCCCATCAATTTTTTGTGGGTTTCTAGCTTTGTAAACTACACTTTAAGAAATAGGTAGAAATTTACCCTAAATATTCCGTGTGTTCCATTCGTTTCCTCCCACACTTTGATCGTCCGTCCTCTTAATAAAATGTGTGTCTGTTTGCAAGGGGTATCCAAAGGCCAAACCACTTCTTATAATCTTCAGTGGTTACTCCATAGCTCGGACATTTCTGTCTAGATCAATCCTTCGGCTTATCGACGTTTCTTCTTGATGCAAGTCTATAGAAAGGTGTAGGTAGAACCAATCTGTTGTCTCTTGTCTTTTTACAGATGTTAAGTCGTTGTCTTTAAGTTACTTTTTTATAATTGGAATTAAATGTTGTGTAGTTTCCGTTGCTCAAATTATTATTCAAACTTGGCCATTAAGTATTTCGAAATTGTGATATGAGTGCTAGTATGAAAACAGAAATTATAAAGCAGATTAAATATGAACAATTCTTGTTACAATTTGATTAAATATAACATGGATCGCCAAAATACAGGTAGATGGAGTAGCTTTCTTAATGTTTTTTTACTCAAATTTGGAACTAGAACCCTCGGGTGTCTGCGGAACCCCGGTTGGAAAGAACTGAGGTAATCTATGCTATTAGCGTTCAGACGTACCCACCGTTCAGGTCCCCGGTTATGGAGACTGGTGGACACTTCGTCAATTCTGCGTATTGACGGAGCCGTGTGCGATGATGCACCCACCAGTGGCTTCTTTGTGATGCTAATAAATAGCTCGCCTAAAGCTATAGAAGAAGCAACAAGATCTGTGTAACCTGTACTAGCTAGTGGTAATTAAAATCCTTTTGTGAGCATTAATAAATATCGATAACTTGATACGATATGAGTCTAAAAATTTCGGCGAGGTTGTGTTTCAGTTTTATAAACTATTTCTGTTTCTCAGTGAAATGAAAGAATGAGAATTTTAATAATATATTACTGGTTTCGCGTGGAATTTTTTAAACATTAAAAGCATTTATTTTTTCTTATTTATTTATAATTTTCAAGTAATTGTCATAACCATTCAGTAGCTATGAGTGTTTCAACAGGTTCTCCGCTCTTGGCTCGGTAGTCGCCTGACGGTACCGAGAAAAACCGCGAAAACACTTTCGAATTTTCTTCCGAGATTTGAAACCAACATCTCGCTTTTATAAATTTAGCGTGTAGTCGCTGTACCATCCTGTTCTGTGACGGGATGTTTATCGTGACAAACCGCAGCATTAAGTTGGCGTATGCTACAAAAGACATCTGCTGACAGCAACGTTCGCCGTAAAACAATGCACATTGGTTTAGGCGCTTGTAGATCCCTACATCAACCGTGCTATCTTCCAAACGTGTGTTTATCCCCTTGCGGTTAGAACCCTCTGTCCTTCCATCATTACATCCTTTTATCGCTAGTTGATACTTCGTCATGGTCAGGACGGACTCTCTTCATCCAACCCCATAATTTTCTTATTTCTTCAAACTGTTCCTTTTAATACAACGCTCTGTATTTCTACATTTCTCACTAATCTCAAAACATTGGTGTTCTAGAAATGAAATTGTCTGTGGACTTATATGACGCGAGATAAAGATCTTATAACGCAGAGCGTAACTTCATGGCAAGCAAGGGAGCTGGGGTATGTCCGGGTTGCAGAACCGTGTAATCCAATAGGCGTTTGCAAATGTTTCAGATGTACTTGCTGCCTCCATTATCAGGGCTTATGTATATATGGTGTAAATAAGATACGAAGAAATCTTTTCTGATGTTGTGCACTAAAATCGAATGTATTTTTAAAGCTGTGGTAGGCGTGTTTTAACCTCTCGTCCGCCTTACACACAGTACACCATGAATTAAGCTTAAATTAAAAATTATTCAGCAGATTTTAAATGTCAGATTCGTTATAGGACCTATACCGTAATACAGAACCGGAAACTGTGATGAAGAATATGCATTCCACTGTAGCCTAATTTCACTTAATTACTCACGAGTCTATTATAAAACAGCTTTTACGTCCTTCTAACACTCAAGTACGCTAAGTGTACGCCTAGTTTTGGCATTTCACGAAATAACAAAGGAAGTGTATTACAGTCCGGTATAAGACAAGGAAAGGGTTTTATCATAATATAAGTTTACACAATGTTTTCGGTTTAGTAAGGTTTAAAATGACGGTCTTTTTCTTAGTGATGGAAAATTATTGACCGCATAATTTGAAAAGGGCGCGTTCTGACAACAAAAAGTGGCTAAGTACCGTATCGAGTTCTGAATGCATAACCTTACACAGTAATCTTCGATTTAAAAAGTGTTTTACTAGTGGAATTAAACACGTAGATCGCATCCACGGTTATAATCTGGAATAAATGGAGTCCTACACCCACCGACTAAAATCCAACAACAAAAACGTTTCTCGGTTTCATGAATATTTGTGAAAGAAAGGAGATTGTGTTGTTAAATTACTGGCTCATTGTGTACAAAAATGATCGAACAAGTATTTTATATTTTTTTTGACATTTTTAATATCTCAGTATTTTAGAATAATGCCTTAGATGCCCAATTTATCGCTCCTAAATTATATTTAGGTCAGGGATCAGTTTTATGTTCGGATTAGGTAGGATTTGAAATTCTCACGGCGGGGAGTCCAAAGAAGGCGGTCTTCTGGGTTGCAGCACCGTGTAGTCTGGTATAAGTCTACCGACGTTTCAGTGGTCGTTGCTGCCTCCATCCTCATGGATTTATCAAGTATTTCTGAAACGTCAGTAAAGTTCTAGCAAACTGCACGGCGCTACAACCCAGAAGACGGCCATCTCTACGTCCCGATTACTTTTAACGTCGGCTGGATACGATCGGAACCATCTCAAATGAGCACGAAATCCGCCTATTGTCAACGATGAAATAGCAAGTAGCGTGTTTTAAATACCTGCAGCCAGTAAGAATGCCCGGCGCCCGTTTGACTCGAATTACTTACATTAACGTGTTATTGTGTTTCGTGATTTGAATTATTTATTACGAGATGTGCAGTGTGCGTGCGTTGGAACGTGCGTGTGTGCGTGTCGGGACGCTGTGTTTGTTATATTACATGTTTTACCGGAAAAATTCTTCTTCAGCAAAATGTTAATGGTGTAATAACACAGCTTGAGAACGTGAAATCTTGCGGAATTGAGCTGCAGAGGAAAAAGGAAATAAGTCAGCACTTTAACATTTTTTAAATTCTCGTCGAAACAGTGCTTGAAAAGAACTGCGTTTAAGTACTAATTCCATAGAGTTCATTTGCTCTAAATCCATACGACAGTCGTATTCTTCTTCTGAGAATTAACAGTCGCTCATTTTGACAACACAAAACCACTGGTCGCTATTCCCAGCCAGATTAACCGATTCCACTCCATCATAGAATATTTATTTTAAGTCTCCTCTAATATTATTCAGTCCTACCCATGCACACAGTAGGATGATCACACATTCATAAATATTATTTCATAAAGCTCAAAACCCCTTTACAGCAAACGATCACTAGTCAGCCAATCAACCAAGCTATCAACGTTTGCCTATGTAGATAATTACATTAGTATGTTGTCAAATTACAGGCCACCTGTGAAAAAATTTTTTTCTCTATTTAGATCCCATCTTGTATTCATTATCTGTCCCGATATTAGCATTATCTTCCCACACATATGTCCGTGTGTATATATAAGCATATAGATAAGTATGTGTGTGCGTGGTGTACATTTAAAACACATCCCATTTTTTTCTCTCTAGGAATCCTTTACACATATCACAGCCTTGTTCATCTCAAAACAAAAATACAAATTCACAATTAAAGCTTCCGAATAAATGGACTTACGTACACATACATGTATTTATGCTTCTACGGAAAAAAAAAAGCCAAGCCTCCGTCCCCCACACTCGCTTCAAATCACGATTTAACTCTGTTTCTAACCTGTACATATAGGGCGGGCAAACGGACAGACAGACCAGGACCTCATAAAGAACAACCACAGGGGTTGAAGGACTAGGGGTGGGGGTGGGTGGGTACTAGCACCTTTGAAGGTGAGTCATATGCAGTATTACCACTACTACAAAGACTTTATCCCTAAGGGAACTTGGAACGAAATATTTTTTTTAAATTTATTTTATTTTGCGTCGTGAAATAAATTGCTTGTTTCTGTAAGAGTGACACAAAGTGAGCTAGCTCATTAGGACGGCGAATTTATCGCTTTCTCTTGCAGGCTTGACTTCCCATCAGATTTGATCTAGAGATACCTGCATGACATATCACTGACCAGATTTTGATTTCGATGTTGTCACTGCATTCTCCGTGGTTTCAGTATAGACAATATTAAACGCCGTTAATTGCCGCAGTACTGAGAAAATGTCACGTGCTTCAGGGGAAGGGAATCACTGTTTAACATGTAGAAAGACAACAGAAATGTTTAATTTCCTCCCATTAACAAATTAACGTATCTGCGGTAGACAATAAGTAGAAATAACACGAACATATGAAGTAGCTCACATAATTTCTTTTTAATGCGTTTTACTCTTCCTTCTTTTACTCCTTTCATTTTTCTCTCTCTTATAGTCTGTTTTCTTCAAATCCTTTTTCGATTTTACATTTATTTTTCCAACCGACCATTCGCTGTACAAATCGCAATTGAAGAAGCTTCATTAAATAATACAATAATATTTGTTTTTCTCATTCTCTCTTCGTTTTTATTCTCCTCTTATCTTTCTTAATGGTTTCTTATGTTTCCGTCTGTCTTCCATTCATTTATCCTTCCTTCCTTCCTTCTTTGCACTTTGTGAAGGCATTTCGGGATGCATCACCCCTAACAAAGGTAAAGGTTGCGACCAGGAGCCAGTGTGATGGACGTATAAAGTCTGTCTGTGAGGTCTCGTGGGACGTGCTCGAAATTCTGAGGGATGCCGGAAGAGACTCACACGTTAGGTTAACACTGTATCAACATGGCGATAATTATCACTGCCGTTATGAAAGGTTAGCCGGCCGCTGCAGGAGATGTGTGCGCGACCTCAGCAGCTATTCATTTTGTGACCCACGGTTTTGGCCTCGGCTCTAGCTTTCTCTGGGACCCTCTGAGTAAGAACAGCGTAAGTCCATTTCTTAGACCTCGGGATTAGCGTTCTGTTTTATGCCCTCTTACTTCATCCTACAGGGAAGAAACAGAAATGTGACGTTATTATTGGACAAAATTTTCGCTATACAAAATAGAGAAGACTTTATTTTTCAAAGATTAAAATTTTGGAAGCTACTGTGCGAGAAACCCGGAGGGTGTTGGCGATTCTGAAATTTACTGTAGATGTTCGCACAGCTCCAGGTGGTTTCCAGAACAGTAACTGCTTTAAATAGGCCACTACTACGTCTTGGTCTGTTCAGTTGCATATACAAAAGCATTATCTCGCCATATTCGAAGCTTAATTTTATCTCTAGTTTGGCCTTAGTTCTTAGAAGGATCCTTCCCTCCGCATTCTCCTTAATGCTGGCATAAACTGTAATTGAATCATAAAATTTGTAAATAAATGATGTTATAATTTAGTAGTCTAATATTTATATACGAGGAAAATTTTAATTTCCGATGGTGTATTCAATTTCATTTATAAAAAATAGTTTTATTTGTATAGATTAATAAACCGTCTTTTCTCTTAAAATAGGCCTACTACATGTTAATTCGTTTGTCATAAAAGCAAAATGTTCATTCTAAATTTTGACAAAAATAACGCAACTTTCTTATCTCCCCACGTATCTCAGAGGGGGGAACGTTGAAATCACAGTTCTTCCTACCTCTCAATGTGGTCCACGGATGGAACCAGTTGTGATGCTGGCATGTGTAGTGCCTTGAAGCCACTGATGCACTGAATCACGTTCCATGTTAGTGGCGCTGAGTGTCTGTCCCGGAGGTTTGCGCGCCGCTTTTAATGACTGGGGGTAAAGTCTGTCTCGTCACGAAGGGTTGGGGGCATCAGTGGGTGTTACTGCGCTAACAGACACTGAGAATTTGGGAGATTTCAGTTTTGAGCTCTCGACAGTGTTCGGCATAAGAAGTTCACACAGTCGATGTTTAGTCTTCTGTCTTGCAAAGCCGCGTGTTCTTGTAGACAGATACCAACGTTTCGGAAGAAAAATACCAACAACGACATCTGCACTGCCTTGAGAGCATCATGAATATGGTTGCTGTCTTCTGAGTTGTTGCAGAGAGTGTAGTCTGGTAGAGTTAACCGACGTTTCAGAGGTCCTTGCCATCTGTAATATTAGACAGAGTCTCATCGCCTTGATGATGGAGGCAACGAGGACTTCTGAAGAGACGGCAAACCTCTGCCAGATTACACGGCGCGAAAACTCAGAAGACAGCCATCTTCAGAGTTACAGCCGTGAAAACCTCAAATACTACTCAGATATCAACAACTCGGAGGAACGCGCTGCCTCCAACTTCGGGATTAAGTGAACTAAAGCGTAAAGAGTACCTAAAAAGGAGTCAGTAAATTTCTCACGCGTATATTTTTTTGTGATGAGCTAGTCTAGTCCTATGCAATGCGTCCTGTTTGAACACACAAGACCGCTCTTGCAGCGTTCCTGCGTGTTGCCATAGCAACAGGCGGAGTAAGAGAGCAAGTGGGATGGCGCTTACCGTGATTTCTTACTCATCACACTGCCACAGGCAATGCAATTCAGTTTATTCATGATTCCAATTCGATCTGGTGTCACCGTCAGATAATAATATACACGTGTATCTTACACAAAAGCAATTTTTGCTTATGTATGAAATGATACTGAAGTAGACGCGTAGGGTTGGGAGACATTTTGCTTTGCCACTTTACGTCGCCACTGTGAATTGTAAGTGGATTCATTTAACCAACTTCTGACTCATCATGTTCTTAGGATAAAAGTGTAGGCGGTTTTGCCTGCGGTGCAATCATATAACAGTCGAGATTCGCGTAGGGCAACCTGAAGAAGACAGACCGTGGCCGGTTAGGCCGGCTCTCCTGCTGCGCCATTGACCATGTCTACGTCTACGATTTGACCCGTTTTCTGGCCTCTTCCTTCGTCTTCCTCTTCTCTGTCTGGATTCAAACCGTAAGATTCCCTTAAGCATTTTATAACATTCTCGGCCGAGTGAGTACCGCTCATTTTTCTTCGTCCAAATGTTCTTACGCAGAGATTGGATACTCTGGCATAGCTTTGTCATGGTTTTTAAAGTCCCTCCAGGCAAGTTCTGAGATATTACCTTAAATTAGGCCACGGCCGCTTCCTTACATATTACTTATAATTATAATTAATTAATTATAATATTATTCGACGCTGTGTACTCTGATGCTGTTGCTGAATAAATCATAAATAAATATAAAAATAAATTAATAGTATTAAAATGACCGCTTAGTCTGGTATAAATTTATTGACGTTTCAGATGTGCTTGCTACCTCCACAGCCATGTCAATGGCGATGGTAGTAATCAGCTTTGACACGTCTGTCAGTATCTACGAGACAGTAAGGTGCCCCGTCCCATAAGATAGTAATCTTCGTATTCGTGGCCGTGAGAACCTGAAATCTCGCATATTTATAATTATTTATCTGTGTATTTGTGAATCTTTTCCTATATGGAGAAGACAAGCAAGTTTATATAGCACGGTCTTGGATTGTAATCTAAGTTTTTGTCCCCGTGTTAAGGCGAATTATTTATTTTCGGTAGTCTTTCAAATTCCGTTTCTATATCCACCAAAGTCCCCGACATCTCAGAACTTAAAAATAACCTCTGTTATAGAACAGCGAGGTAAATAATGCACGTAACTTCCCTCAATTGCGTTGACAACCTGAACTTGTCCACGATCTTCATACGTTTTTCCGACAGAACTTCTCATCTGTAGCAACACTGAAACACACTCTTCCCCGCGGCCCTTCGGTGCCCTCAGCGTTGCGTACGCTTCGCAAACCTACCCGCAGGGCATGTGCAGAACCCTATATCGTACATAAAATTATTTAAGCTCCGCCCCCGCCCCCCAACCACGTTTTGAAGAGGAAAAGAGGGGCGTCGGGGTGGAGGAGAGACGCTACACGTCGCCGGGAAGGGTGGAGGGCGTCGTTTCGTGGGTGAGGAGGTACGCCCCCCCCGGTCTGGTGCCAGGGGCGTTGCTAGCAAGCATTGATCGCTTTCCACGACGACGACGAGCGACCGACGCTGTGCGTCCAATATGGCGCACACAAACATCGTTCGGTTTCCCCCTCCCTTTCTCCGCATGAACGTACATTGTCGGTTGTGTGCGTACGTCGTATTAAGAGAATTCGTCTGTACCTGCTCGTGTCTGTATGGATGTGTGTATATACAGACTGTGTTTTTAATTTGATTCAGTAGTTTTTATTTAGATACGTATGGCTGAAATACTACATTTGCTTTTGCGTATGTAATAATCAAAACGACTCTGGTGTTTAAAAATCTGCAAACAGCTTCTGACTTCTTATTCAGATGCGTAAAATATGCCATATTTCTTAGAGTTTAAGACGCCATCGAATGAAAGCCGCACTCATAGTTCAGAAATGTTAATATTGTGAAAATAGAGAGTCTTAAAATCGATAAAATACGATAATTTGAATTGTATAAGAATTAAGAGTTTTACAAAATGAAGGATACTAAAACTATAGTTATCGTAGTTGAAGGTCTGATCAGGTAACTCATAAATTAAAATATTCCTGCGGTCTTCTGCTTTTTGTAACGAAAACGCGAACTTCATAATTGGGGAAAAAGAAGGTTATACGAAGTAACACTATGAGAAAGTGTTGTTTGAAAAGTAAGTTAAGAAAGTGAAATTTCTGAGTAATAAATTTATAATCATAGCGTTCGATTGTTCGATGGTCACTCATCTTTCTAAGACTTGTGATTCTGAGCAGTTCTTGCTTGCCGCTGCTGATTGATTACAATTAATGCCGATATTTTTCTCAAATCTTACATTTCTTATGAAGTGTTTATAATAAACTCTAAAACTACGTCTTAAAATAGAAACTGATGCATTTTAAAACACGTTGACGCATTATTTAAAGCAGCATTTAACGAATTCAATAGCGATCTACTATTTTGAAAGTAGGTTGGTGAGTAAACAATGAATCTTGCTCGATCCGTTAAATATTTCTGTTGCTTTGGATATGTCAAGACACCGTACAGCGTTTGTTTAGAGGAAGTTTAAATTCCCGTTTATGTGATAATATCATGTGATGTACAATGAAAGAAACAGTTGTTCTAGAATATAGTTATAGGACGGGCTACACAGTAGTACGTGTGTTCTCCCATTTCGTTTTAGTTGGAAGTTTGATTTATTTAAAATATAATCGTAACTGAATATGGCTGTCTTTTGAGTAATCTTCATACTCCCCTCCGAAGGAACTTAAGACATCATTCAGTTATTTGTTGTTTTCATTATTATTATAAACATCATTATCATCATCATAACTATGAAGTTCTGAAATGAAGTTCACGGTAATTTAGTGAATAATAAATTCTGAAGGCTCAAAACTATTATTTTAGTCTACTTTCTAAACATCTGTGTACTTTGATATGAGAAACTGTTAATTTTACCATTATTTTGTGCAGATATGAAAAATAGATTCTTGCTTTGAGGGAGGAATGTAAACTATTAATCTTCTAAAACTAAGAGCCCCGGAAAAGACATCGGTCTGGTAAGAATAAATTGAGTTGATACTTTAAATTATTACGTCTATATATGGTGGTATATTAGTAGTTTGATCAGGTCATCTAGCGTTGTTATGACAGTTAAATCTAGTAGGATGTACGATAATATGTGGGCTACATAATTTTGGTGTGGGATGTAAGTCCTGAAATTCAGTTTCATTAAAATAAATTGACAGGGAAGGCGGGTGATAGGATATGTGATTATGAACAGGTTTTGAAATGCAAGCGGAGTTAATCATAGACTTTTGTTTTCCAAAAAGCAGTCTGGATGAAAGTGTGGCATTGAAACCAGTTAATGCAAAGACTTGAAACTTTGCTTTCTAGCCACTATGCTGTAACCTGTATGCCGATATTCCTGGTGGTGACGAAAGCTGACGTCTTATTTGGAATGCGCCGTGGTGAGTACAGTTAGTGGCGCTACGGTTGCAGGGGAAATGTAATCAAACCCCCGCGCCTCCAACAAAATCCAATATATCTACCCTCGGCACCGGGGTGAACGGAGAGTGAGCTGTGATATTGTTCGTGCAAAATACAGTCTCGTAGAGCATTCTGTATTTGCTGTTCGCAGTGGATTCTCGGTTATCCAGAGATACCTTCTGTTCGGGCTCTCATTTGGAGTGGATCGCTATTTGAAACCTGAAATATCTGGAACTGCAAGAAGAAATCTTTCTTCCAGCAAAGCTTAACCAGAAGTCTCGAAAACCTTGAAATCTCCCTTTGCATCTTTGTTCTTTTCCTGTAGTGAGAGATCTTATTTTACGGCATCTACCAAAGTTACTCCAGTACCTCACAAGCCTTTAGAGAATCATGCTGGATGTATCTCGCTTTTACCACGCGACCTCCTGTTACTTCAGCCTCTTCGCTTGGATGGACCCAACTGCCCGTCAGTGTGTGCACCTAATGTGGAAGCTAGCCAAGAGGCAATATTCCATGCTCCATGACACCAGAAATGATAAGAACAGTCGCGTGGGAATCTATTGGCAGGCCTGCAGCCTGTTCTGACAGCCAACAGAGTGTACATTGCACAGCGCCTGTGAATATGGCGATATTCAGACATTGTGTGTTTCAGTCACATGACGCGAGAACGGGCCATATGTGTAATGTCCTTGTTCTCACTTCATCTATATATAGATACCCAAATGAAAGATTTCTGATTCCACAGGTGACAGAGTCTGAAGCCTGTATTTCTGTTTAATTAAGACAAATGAAATTTATTAATACTTTAGAGTCCAGTGGTAATTGTATGTGCCACCTGATTTTAATAATAATTCTGAGTTTTAACCACAAAGTGCATTAATAGGTTTCGTATTATTCTAAATGTAAACGGTATTTATTTCCCTAAACAGCGTTAACCAAATGATCTTTGAAGTGGTTATCACTTGTGTTTTCTTTGAGGTGGTGGATGAAGATTTAAATAATATTTAAACGAGCTTCAGTTTCAAAGGGTTAATAGAAATACATTTTAATTATTGTAACTCTGGCTGTTAACGTATTAACGCTTGTATGGACTAACCATCGTTAATTAGTCTGATATTTGTAATGAATGTAGTTATTGGATTTATATAAGACTACATGCATAAGGGATAAAACTACTTGTTGTGTACCTCGAGGAAATTTCGAAGTCTAGAAGAACTTGTCAGCCCTTCTGCAGTTTTCAAATCAAGACGCGAAAATTCGACAATGCCTTTTTGATTAAATACATGTAAACACGGGCAAGTTTTCTTCGTTTTGAAAAATTTTATTCTAGGCCAACCTTAGCATATTTCGAAGTTCTTACCGTTATAATGACGACAATATTATTCTTCGCCATTTGGACGTTTAGGCAGATACCAGGGTTTCGGAGGAAAATGGAGACAATATGTTTCTCTGAAACGTCGGTATATGCCTACAAGTTCAGACGCCGTCACAACTCAGAATAAAGATGTCGTATTTTGAAGTGTAACGTCTTTGAAGTCAGAAACAAATGAAGAGTGGGAGACGCAGAGCAGAACAGAATTGTTGAAGGCACTGTACAACGAGAATAATCTCGTAGAGGAAGAATCACGAGTGAAGGAGGGGAGTAGAGAAAACAAGATTGCGTTTGCCACTGTTACAAGAATGACGCACGGCAACTTAACACGTTTTTCCCCTTCTTGACGAACGGATAAAGGAACTTCGTTCTGCCAATAAATCAGTGGCCTTCGATTCTTAATATTGTTGCCGCAACCTAACTAGAAACCCAAACCTCGTTTCTGTGACATCTACGTCTTAACAGACGCAGGGCTAATTTTCATCCTTCGTTTTCAACAAAATGATCTTCATATTCATCAGCCTACAGGTTTCAGACTGCATCGAGTACGGGGACAATGTGATGAGGCGTCTAAGATGACTGCCTTCTGGGTCGTTGCGCCGTCTGGTCTGGTAGAAGTTGACCGAAGTTGTCGCCCTTTTGATGGAGGCAGCGAGCACTTCTGAAACGTCGGTTAACTTTACCAGATCAGATAGCGCAACAACCCGCTCTGGAAAACAGAAATCTTACTCGGATTAAGATTTAGTCCTCCTTTCAAATGAAGGCGAAAGTGGAACCAACATCTGAAACATCTTGGTTTTAGTTACACCTAGACGATGGTCAAAGTCCATTGAAAAGGAACTGACGCAATGTTATGCTTATTGAGAAAGTCTCGGTGATGAATTTCAGGTCGAGTTGACTGCAAACGTAGGCTTATATGGAATACAATCGGCCACACCTTTTTTGCATCTGGGTGTAAAAGCTTTCCCGTTCACCCTGTTAAATAAAACTTTTTATGTTGTCTTGTATTTGAACAATCTCATTTTTTATTTATGTTGTAATGGTTGAATTTAGTACACAACGCTGAAATTTGTCACAATGCGTGATTTTCGATTAAATGTTTTATTAAACAAAATGTCCATATTGACAATTTCCTGGCTTTTATTTACTTTTCATTGCATTCTGTATTATTGGTACTGTATTCTGTAACCGGATATTTTTCTTTGTTATCGTTCTGACTATCACATTTGGTTCCAGAAACCAACATTAACAAAACAGTTTAAAGCTATCACGAAAAGTGATAAATAAAATGATTGCCTATCGACATATTCAGCTAACAAAAATGGTTGCAATCTAGAAGTAAAATCATTAAGCGCAATTAATCGAAAAAAAGCTCATACAAACATTGCGATCTTAAAAGTAAAATTCTATAGTACAAATGAATTGAAAAAGCCAATAACAGTATTTTACTGTTTATTTATAGAAAATTTGAAATGTTTAAAGGCTCGAGGCTTTAGATGATCAGAAGTGAGTTAGAACCTTTTATCACAGTCCCAAAGCATTGTTAATACAATTGCATACGGAATCAAATTGATACCTGGCATATAAATGCATATAAATGTTAGAGAAAAACCACGTGATTGCAGTGGTATTTAGAAATTTGTGCAGTAGCTGGTACCAAACAGTGCGTTTCGCCTACGTCACTAGCTTTCGGGCAGAAAGAAAACCAAAATCATTAAATACATAGGAACTGAGGCAGCGAACTACTAAGTATTTAAACTGAGAAACAATGCTTATGGTGTGGACTGGAAATGCGTCCTTACCTGCTACCCCTGTCACCTCTCGTCCTTCCTTTTACTTCTGGTCACTGTATTTACGTTCTCTTGTCACTTTGGTAACTTAAGGTAGTGACGTCTTGTTGATTTTCTTTTGCATATTATTCTTTCTGTCTGATACAGTCGCTTTTCTTCTCTTGCATGTATTTGTTTCGTCTTTTGTTATTTCAATATGTACTTGTAGATTATTCGTTTATAAACTTTGGGGATAAATTAATTATATGTTTTACGGATAGATTAGTCGCATACAAGATTTAATGTTAAATTACTAATTCATGTCTAAAAACCTAAAATTTGATTATAAATGTTGTTTTGTGTGAGTGTGAAAATTGGTGTCAGAATGGAGGTCTTTGAGAACAGAGTGTTCGACAGAATATTCTGAACAGGGTGGAATTATTAATAATAATAATGCGAGGAACTCCATAATTTGTACTCAGCATCAGTATTATTAGGATTATCAGATCAAAAAGGACGGACCGGGGGGGGGGGGGGGCGAGACGTGTAACACGTGTCAGAGCGATCGGAAATGCAAATGAGGTATTTGAAGGGGGAACCTGAATAGAAGTTGCAACTTTGGAGACCGAAGATGACAGGATCCCTTTACTCGGGATCGAGGCACTTGGGTGGTGGGGAGGTACAGCTTCTTTTTCTCGAATCGGCACTAGATGGAGTTAAGTGATTAGGGTCAAGCCCCAGCAGCGCTTTACCCCCGGGGAAAGGACCCCTGGTACCCATTGGATAGGACACTGGGTGGATCCCAGAGCTGGTCTTGATGCAGAGACCAGAAGAAAAATCTTTTGCCTCTGCCGGGGATCGAACGATGGTTTTCCAGTCTGTAGTGAGACGTAACGATTGAGCTTTCCAGGCTCCGAAAGTAATATTAAAATGGAGGTTAAGGAATTAGAGGGTTTGAGCTGGTTCGATCGGATTAAATGGCAAGTTTTTGTGAATATTGTGGTTTTCGGGCTTTGTAAGAGGCGGGGACTTATTTGACTAGCGTTACAACCGTCAGCGTCTTAAAAAGTACTCTGAACCATGGAGATGGTTAACAGCGCAGTGATTACAGGTGACTCTCGTTATACACGGGGGTTTGCGTTCCTGTGAATTGCTGTGCAAATTAAAAACTCGAAACACGGAGAACGTTTATTAAAAGCCACTTTTGATGTTAAGCTGGCGCCAGGATTCTTCGATGCTGGGCGTATCTCATCTCTTCGTATTCCCTGATAAGCCTGAAGATACCGATAACAAGCCTGACATCTTCCTATCACACGAACAAAGAAGTGGTCAGTAAGCAGCACTCTGCAAGTGATAAAATTTGCTGTATTTTTTATTTTATTTCATTTTATTGAAACAAAGGAAATCCATTAACATGTTATGTTAACACAAATTGTTTCCGTTTTCAAAAAAAAATATAATCTCAATGTCACAGTAAAATAGTTGTAACTCGGAAACAGTGGGGAATCCGAGGAAATTTTAGTTGAACATTTTGCTCCAAATGAACTCCACACTAACCTCCTTCACTATTGTACCAAAACTTTGTGTCATCTGTATATCTCACGTTTTTAGCCTGAAGGAGGGTATTTAACATAATTTCATCCAGGATATCCCACTATTGACCATTTTCTTTCGTCCTTTATTATAAATTATAGCACGTAGAAGCCTGTAGTGTATTATTCCCTGGCAGACTATGACTGACAAGTCGAAACAACATTAGTAGTGCAGTCATTAAAATGCCTCTGTATTATTACATATTCATGCCGGATTTATGTTTGTAAAGTGCATTTAATTACGGCTATGATATTCCACACGACGAAAATTTGTAAGTAGCCTAAGGAATTAAACCACTTGTAGAACAATTAGGGTCGCTTATATTTGTGTTGATGTCAAATACGGTTTCGGGCGCAAATAAGTGTTTCATATGCTACTGTAGCAGCAAGGATTTATGCATCTGGCATGGGAACTGGATGCACCTGTTCTGTTGTTCATTTGTTCGGATGTTCCAGTTTCCCCTTCCCCTTCCCTGCCCCTGCCCCTGTCCCAGTCCCACCCGGTCTGTTCAACCCTGCTGATATATTGAACGGCTGTAATGGGGACAAACTGCAAGAAGGACCTACAAACAACATTTCCGATTATTACTGCAGATAGATCACGTGAACAGTCTGTATAGGTAAAAGTGCCTTAAAATGGGCTACGACTGATTCGTCACCGTTCACGTTTGTGCTATATTGGGCAGGTCGGAATATCGGTGAGGCGTCTCGACCTGCCGTCACAATTTTCGGTTCAAAACTACAGTCGATAGGTGTGTATCGACAATAATAACCAATGGCTTCTTTCTTTCTCTTTCAGTTTTCGCATGACCGCAGGTAAAAGCACTTTAAGTCTTTCAAGCACCAAGCTCTTCAAAATAATATTTAACCAATCAGGTACGCCAGGATGTGGGGATGTTTTACTCATGAAATTTAGATTTTGTGACATTAAGAAATGTACTGCTTTACTTACATTATCACTGTAAATTTCATGTTAACACTTGTTCCCATTTTTCAGTTTGGACATGTCTTCTGTCTGTAATTTTGCACTTAAATCTGTTTACTCCATTACGTTCTCTAGTTCGTCATAAATCTTTTTTGTACGTTTATCTTCAGTTGGGGCAAGCATACTCTGAATAATACCTTTATATCACGCGCCTCTTAGTGTAATATACGACGTTCTGACACCAAGCATACCTGCACATTTAATTACTGATTTGGTTTGGTTGTGTACAAAGTTGACCATTCTGAATACCACTATTATTCCATTATCATTTACGTAACATCGTCTGCTTGTTAAGTGCTAATACTGACGTATATAAAATCCTGTTCTCTCACTAAATCTGAATTATAATTCTTTACAATTTTAGTTGACCTGCGCTCCTGACGGTTGGAGTTTAAAGTTTTAAAAAATTGTTTTCTTCGCTTTCCCCAATACGTTAGCACGGAGTGGTACTTGATTAAATACCAGGGAACTTTACCTTAGATTTTGCAGAAGAATCAGACAAAATGCAGGCCCGTGTGCAACATTTTCTAACTTTAAGTAGAATTTGAGGCTTTCATTTTGACAAGTCCGAAGCTGGGTGTCTGCTAGGTTGTAAGCGATGAGACCCATCGCCCTGATGATGGAGGCAGCAAGAACCTTCAAAACGTTGATAAACTTCTACCGTACTCACGACCCTGTAACCCAGGAGATAGCTGTATAGGTTTTGTAAAGTTTTTTAATGTTTTGTTGTTTTGTAATATTGTTTGTAAAAACGTATTTCTGGCTTAAATCAAAGGTTTTCTGTATTTGAAAGTATAAAACTTTTAAATGGTGTTTCATTGATTGCATATTGACTCACCTGTACTGATTACTGTGGACTTTTAACACCTCAAGCAAGGCAAATATACATTTTCTATCTAAAAATATAATAGCTTAATCCATGTATGAAAATAGCATTTTTCCCACATTGTACGTAATTGTTATATCGCCATTATTCGATATTCGCAAAGTATGAACTTCGTAGCATTACGTCGGTTAAAGATTATAAACCTATGTTTCAGATTCAAACCATTTTTTATGAAAATCTGTTGCATCACCTTCGATTGAAGATGGTATAGTATTGATATCAATAAAAATATAAAGGTAAGGAAACTTTTAAGAGACAAGAGCATGAAACGAGACTTACGCCATTATTGCAGCGTGTAACTCGCTGCTGGTACTATCGATTCTGAGTTGTCGCCGCGGGCACCACACAGGGTTCAGAATAGAGGACTGCCGATCCAGAGTGCAGTACGGTGTTCTTGCCCGTCCGCACACACACACAACGCACGCACGCACACGTTTCACATACAGTACACTCCTACTGATGCCCTTCAAAATTAGACAGTTCCATCAGCCTAACGATAATGCGTATCTGAGAGAAAATGCATCTAAACGCTGATTGATTTTTTTCATCTCGTTTAATACGATCAATGGCCATAGCCAGAGGGCTTTTTGGCCGGATTAAATATTCACTTTAGAATTAGATATATAAAAAGTGGTTTCCGGTGTCCTTTTTAAAGAAGGGTAGAGTACTGTCACTGTGTTAACAGCTGAAGTGTGGTAGAGAAATGTGTATCTTGAAGAACAATATCATCATATGCATCTCAGTGCTGCTTGATAGTTAAAAGAGTTGATAATTAGGAGGTCTAGGGTATAATCACGAGCATTACAATGCACTGATTGATTCTAACTCCGCCACGGTGGTCTAGCGGTTATCCTGGGGTCTCGGGTTCGATTCCCGGCGGTGCCCGAATTTATAACTTGTGTTGGGCAAGGCCGTGGTCTAGGCAACACGGAGTTTTCCTCCGGGGGCTTCCCCGGTTTCTCCGTGGCATCCCAACAATTACTCCACTCACACACACAGAAGAAGGCAATGGCAAACCACTTCTGGATCATCTGCCAAGAACGTATATATGTATGAGCAGGTCCCTGATAACCTGAAGAGGATGGAAGGATCCTGTTCATAATATATGGACCTGTCGTTAGACAGAACACTACAAATAAAAAATCTGACTGACCAACTGAACCTTCCTCGAGCACGTGTCTACCTGTTACATAATTCCGCTCATGTTAGTCGTGCTAACACCTCAGAAAACTAAAAATATGTTTTCTGTCTTACTTACCTATTTCAATGTTGCCCCATGCGCTGGAAACAACAGATTCGATGAGATGAAACGCATCGTTAGGTATTTCTAGCAAGCCAGGCGCTCGCTGCTGGCAGGCTAACAACGCTTGAATGAATAGAGCTGGCTAACTATGCATTTTATCTGATCGGTTCTGCTGCGTTTCAATGGAGTGCCACTTAAACACTAAAGGGCTATTTTTTCAAAGTGTTAGCCTGGATAACACGGTTAACATGGAAGCTAAAATGAAAATAATTCCTTCTACATAACGGCCGATGGAAGTTTGTTAATAATGGACTTTTCTTTTTGTTGCAGGTAAGAAAACTGTTCCGCCATGTTGTGTTCACGGTGAAGGTAAGGAGTTCACAACAGCTTGAGTCAATTATCTCGAAAAACTAGGAAATGATTGCTGAGTTCATAGTAGAAATAGTGGTTGATAACTTATCAACGAACGTATTTTGCTTAATTTCACAGTGATATCAAATTAATCGGATTTATTCAAAGTACAAAACAATTGGAATTGGGATTACTGCAGAAAGTTTGGGAGACGACGTGGCGTCAGCTATTATACAAAAAAAAACGCATATTTTATTCTCATAAACCATTAACACATAAAAGGTATGAAGATTTCTGTCTTCTGGGTTGTTGCGCCGTGTAGTCTGGTAGATGTTTACCAACGTTTCAGAGGTCATACTGCCTCCGTCATCAGGGCGATTTTTAAACGTTATGGGACAAAGAAGAAAAGCGGGTATCTGAAGTTGATACGTCTCATAATTGTAACATTTATAAAAAATGTAATTATTCCTGCTTGAACTTTCAATGTTAGTTTATAAGTTAATAAAATTCCTTCAATTTCAGTATTGAAATTAACATCACTTGTCCGGCGAAATTAAACTTGGACGAATCATACAGAACTTTACAAATACAAAAGAGTGATAAAATATATTTTTATGCAAATTGGTTTGTACGTACCCCTCCGTAGGTTGTTACATGAACACGGTGAGTCGTGTAACCTATCGATATTTGTATACATGAATCATTTTATGGTGTGTCTCTGATATATTCTATCAGACAAGTAAAGGTATATTATTTATGGTTTGAACTTATGTTCAGACTGAATTTCCATTTCCTTACATCAGAGATACCATTAACTGTGTGTGTGTGTGTGTGTATATATATGTATATATATATATATATATATATATAAGCTAATTCAAAGCGAGAAAGAAATAGCTGAACTGGTTACAAACCGTGCCAGATTAGGTTCCAACGCATCAGACACATGTTTCGGCCTCGCCATGATAACCTTTACCCTAGAATATGCCATCGTGCATCCTTTCCTTCCATCTCTTCCTCCTTAATGCTGCAACAGGCTTCTAGTATTGACCTCTTGCACTGTAAATGATTTCTAAATTATTTCTTGGACAAACGGAGACTCAGCCCGGAAGCTGGAAGCAGCGTGTTCCACTGAAACGCTGGTATAACTGTCTTCTGGGTTTGATGAACCAAGTCGTCTGGTAGACATTTACCGACGTTTCAGAGGTACTTGCTACCTCAGGACGATCGCCTTGATGATCGAAGCTGCAGGTATCTATGAGACGTTAATAATCTTTTCCAGACTGCACGGTGTAACCCAGAGGAAGTTCATCTTTCTATTTTGAAAACGTATGTAAGTTAGTGGCAGAATAATTGAGATTTTTTTGTTCTTTTCAACGAGTTTAGTGTTTATACAGTGGTTCTCGCCCCCCTAGTTGAGAACCTGTGATTCATTTCGCCGCTAATGCCCCAGACTGCAGGCATTTTACAGCATTCCAATTTGTAAAGCCGACAGACACTCTTTTAGCCGCGTAATCCTGTTACCACGTTTTTGTGTTAAAATTTGCCACCGCTAAAGCCGCTATTCGGTACACGTACAAATATAAACACGGATTCCAAATACAGTTCATTTGACAAGTTATTTAATTTATAATAACCAAGTTCGGAGCAGTGTTAGTTCGATAGTCAATGCAAATATCAAACTCAGACCATCAAGAATAATTGTTGTGGGTGTGTGGTTAGTTATATTGCATTAACAGCTCTAATTCATCTGCATATAGAAATTAGCATAACTTAATTACGAATATAACAACATATTTGAAAATGATAAATTAGTGATAAAATTATTTTTATTTTGTGAGAGCCAGGATAGCTGTATTTTTTTAAAATTATTATACATTTCTCACAACGTATTCAAAATCCTTCTAAAATCGCGTATTAGGAATATAGGGTCTGAAGACTTGTATCAATCTATTATTAATGTTCTTTTGTTTATTTACTGCATCCATGAATCAATTTATGTGGCAGAAATTAAGATTAAGAAATGTTAATATAAAGACCTACAATACAAAAGAGTAGATTCTGTTATCTGATATGAAAATAATGTCCTGGAGATATCTTCTGCAATGTTAAACCGCGTGGTCTTGTAGAAATTTACCAACGTTTCAGTGGGTCTTTTTGCCCCCTTTATCAGGGAGATCCGTATTGAATAATATCAAATAGAATCAATATTTTATACCTACTACGTTGTTACACTTCGTGTGAGCGTAGCATCAACACGGAGGCCAGCAACTCCAGGAAGACTGGAGCTGTCTAACGATGCATTTTATCTGATCTGTTGCGCTGTGTTGCAGTGCATTGGATATGGAAGTTAAGACAGTGGACTTTTTTCTTCAGTGCTAGTCGGGCTAACGCGGTTAACACGAGCGCTCCACAACAGGCGGACGTGCGTCTATCCTCCAAGTGGGGATTTAAATCATGGTTCCAGTTTTTGAGAAATTTAATTATCACATCTAAAACTTAATGGCCTCTGAAATCGGTGAAATGTTATTTTCCATTATAACCCACTTTTGGATTTATTTGATCTGTTACTAAATAAACTCTGTTTTATGTTGGACGTTTGTTTATTAAAATTATTGTTTTACGAGTTAACTTCGGTCTGTGTGATAAGCGAACTCAAGATGGAGCAATATGTTTGACTTTGCCTTATCGAATGATATTTCCATATTTACGTATGTAATGATGATTTATTCTCTGGAATGACGATGCTTTGTAATAAAACAGTTACTGAGCTCTACAAAATGTTTTATATTTGCTCAGTTAGCAATATGGTTCGTATGTATGATCGTTAATCTAGGACGCAATGCGAAATTGTCTTTAGTAAAGTCAATATTTATTTATTCATTTACTTTTTGTCCGCAGTTAATATGTTGTTTGTTTATTCATACATTTGTTTGTTTATTTATTTGATTATGTTTTTGTAAGTCGGTTATTATTTTGTAGGTTTAGCGTGACTAGACCTGCCAGCTATTGAAATGAGGCAATATAATAAATACCAGAAATCGCATAAAATGTTCACACAAATTTTTTGGAAAGAGTCGTTCAGTTTGTGACATGTACCGTAAAAATAATAGAATACTAATAAACGTTAGAAATCAGTATATTTACCGTTAGACTTTTCTGTTGAAACTCAAAACAATATAATGAAGAAAGTAACAGAAAGGTGTTGAAACTTAAAGACCTGGTGCACAGCGCATGTTCAGCGTGAAGACGAAAATGATGCTGTAATAGATGATGGAAGTGGAGGCTTGTCACGATTACTTCAAAAGCATTTAGGTGACGTCCCTGGACGAAGATATGAAAGAAATTCTTTATTAATTTCAAGCGTCTTTTCCAGAAGCAGCGATGAAATTGCGCCAAGGACAAGTTTCGACATGACACATGGACACGTGCTCTGTAACAAGGTTTCAAAACAATGATTCAATTCGATTCTCTATTTTAACGTGTTAACTGAACACCTACGGGGGCCAGTTACAGGGATGACGATGATGACGGTGACAACAACAACAACAACACGAACATGGAATATAAGGAGCTTGTAAATGGATGGAGTTGGCTCAGGATCGTGTCCGGTGGCTGGCTTTGGTATTGTCGATGTTGGACCTGCGGGTTTTGCTGCCAGGGAGTTAGTTAGTTGCTTAATTCGATGGTTAGTTAATAATAATAATAACTATTTTGTTGAAAATCCCAAAAATTCGTCGTCTTGAATTTCACAGGTACTTCGACGTTTTAGGTCTTTCTCCCTAATCATCGAAATAATTGCAAGATATGGACTCATCAGACCTAAAGAGGTATAAGAAAATGATTTTAATGTTGCTTAAATTGAGGTTTCTCGTCAGTACCAAACGAAAAATGTTAAGAAAATTGGTGTGCTCGATAGGAAAGTTTATTAGCTATAATGTAAATGTATTTTTATGTATTACAGTGAGTAGATTAAAAACACACACCTGAAATACTCACTCCACTCCTCAGTTGACGATCAATAGAGACAACTACGCTAAAGGGCCACTGCAATGTAATTCATTGTATAAACTTCAAGAAAATTAACTTGGCCGAGGTTTGAACCCGGGTCTTAAGGAATACAGGGGGAGACGTTCAGTATCTGTTGCCAAAGTCGAGGTGTGGAATTTATGAAATCTTACCTTCTTTCCCTCTACACGCCTTCGTGGAGTGGTGCTTAGGCTGATAATCATTTCTACATTTCATTTGTCCTCCAGCGAGTTTTAATTTCTTAGCTTACTAAGGCGATTAAAATGAGGATGTGGTTTCTGTCTGCGGTATCCTTAATGTTCGCCTGGAGTTGTAATGAATTTGCCGCCCTGGGGACGAAATCCCTGAACATAAGCAGCAACTACCGAACCTTTACGACGGAAGGACATGTGAGGCCTGTAACGCGATCTGCCTCGTGCAAATCTGCAGGCGTTTCGGGTCTTCGCAGACTCAGGACGATGTGAAAGCCCAGTATTGTTCATCATTCTCTCTGCTCTGTTGAATTTAAGAAAAAAAAATACACTAAAACTTGTCGGTCGAATTTAACTTTGGTCCATATCGCTCCTCTAAAACGTCTGATTTGTATCTAAATCATGCTTCATGAAAGTGGTTTACTTTGGTGGCAGTAAGCACCTTTGAAACTCTGTAAATTTCTACCAAACTTCGTAGCGCAACATCACAGAAGACAGTCATCTTGACGGATTTAGAAATTCTAAAGTGAAAACTGGTGTACGTAGTTCTCCTTTTTATCATGGACAGTAAGGTTATACACCTCTAGAACAGGGCAGAGACCTGTTTTGAAAACACCAATTTCCCCTCCCTGCCTGAAATATGTCGGTGTAGTTGTCAGAGAAGCAAACACTGCATTTGCTGCCCAGGGTAAAGAGATTCCCACAGCAATGGTTTATTACGAAGTTGAACTCACCGCCAGCCTCTGCAAGTACTTTCCTTAATAATACATCCGTGGAAGATCCATCGCAAAATAGCTTACAGATCTATCAACCGAGCAGAAATTACCGAAAACAGTTATGTTAATTAGATTTTCTCTTCTTTGTATGCTGAGCGCGTGTTAGCAGAAGTTCTGAGAACATCTAATAACGTCAATTTGTATTAAAGATTTCTTATGTTAGTCTAATTATACCTATTTTGTACGATTTTCGGCTGTTGTATGAAAAGTCTGAAGCAATGGAATGTAATGCTATTCCACAAATTTATCTAAATGGTTCTGACAGTCTTGTACGTATTACAATTTCTAATACTGGATTTGTGGACTTTATCTATAGTGAGGTATTCTGAAAAGGTGACAACATTTCGGAAACGTTGTGTTTACATGCAGATAGATACTAACGTTTGGGAGGAACGTGCTGTCTCCATCTCTCTACCTTCACGTCCACACGATATTACGACTCACATAACCTAAAAAGTTTGTACGATCGTCTTGATCGCAGTTGTCAATGATATTTTTGCAAGTTCTAACAACTTCTGGGCTTGAGTTTGCATTCTGCAGAAGTATTACTTAAGGAAGTTTTAATATTGTTGAAGATTATTTTGTCACATAATTTCAGCTATAGAACCTAGTATTTCTTCCACCTCTGAAGTTCGCACGGCCACCATGTTCTTATTATTGATGTCAGTATATTTTAAAAAAATTGGGATGTCGTAATATTCTTTAGTGACATGTTGTTCATATAAGGTACATGAAAATTATGTGTTTTGATGTTTATTATGGGGGACATATACACGAGTTTAATGACATCCAAGGTACATCTTTGCTTATAGAATAAGGAGCGTCTTAAAACCAAGGTGAAATATTTCCTATGAGACTTACGCCAGTAGTCTCGAAATGTGTTTGCGCAGTCGCAGTCGGCCGGAATGCTGTGTGCTGTAGAAGTGACCTATATCACACAGCTAATAAATTGATGCAGGTCGATTTGAAAAAGGCGTGTTGTTTCCTGAATAAATTACATGGAAATTTATTTAGGGTTCAACTTTATACTGTTGTATATATTAAAATACTTGGGGGGGAAAGGAAGAGTAGTAACTTTTTTATACACATTCCCGGGAGGGATTACTCGAATACTGCACAGTACTGGAACACGATTCTACCCTTCAGTGGAATATTTTAACCCTGTTGTGACGGGGTTAAAATTTTTTTATATAGTTCAAAGTCTTGTAGAATAGCATGCTTTCAGGATTTGTAAGTCTGTAGTATATTTAGTGTAATAAAGTTTCTTCTTATGCCTATGCAATTTTGTACTCGCGTTTGACACCATCGTATTATATAAATGAGCATTACTGTATCTGCCACAATATTTCGTTCTTGAATATCAAATACACCATTGCAACAAAACAGCAGAGCCCAGGTAAATAAAAACAGATCAGAACTCGCCTCGTAGCAACAATAGTAATAATGTGCATATATTCGTATGTAAAATTCAAAAACGATTTCATATTAACAGCCACCAAGAACATGTTAGCTATTTATTGTGTAAATATAACGCGCAGATATTTTATTTAAAAATTATTTTTTAACTTAGCCACTTATGGACTTCTGTTATGTAAATCATAAACTTTTCAGGGATTTTGAGGGCGTTGGTAAACCTGTAAAGTGTATAATAACCTGATTTGCATTTCATAGACTCGGAGTAAGGAAAGAAAATAAAAAAAATGTTGGAAAACAAAAAACTGCTTAAAATTAAAAAGCTATGCATAGTTGTGGTAGGTAGTTCACAGGTCCCGCCCTCATTATTTTGTTGACACCACCCCCACGAAAAGGATAAAAAAACGTTAATGGCCAACATTTTTAAGTGTACCTCAAGCCACTGGTCAAGGTGTTCCATTAGACTTTGTGGTTTCGTATAGAACTCCAACCTTTCTCAGACCTTCTCGCCTCTTTGTTTGTTATGAAGTCTCGTATTTACATAACCATACATTTTGTTCCCCGACCCATCCACTTTCCCTGTTTGAAATGGGCCGTAGACGTCTGTGTCCTAATGCTGAGAAACAGTGAACGAGGGATTTACAGTCAACATTTGTGGGAAATAATTTGATATTCCAATACCATGGATTTCAAACCCAGTTTTAAAACAATTACAACGTTTATAGCCTATGAATTTATGTTAATTTTAAAATCTCATTTGCCTACTGTTTCAGCTTTAAACGTTGACATTTCATACGTATTTAAATTTTTATGAGTGTTTTCTGTTCAAAATTTGTAATTTTATGTAAGACTTGAGGTTCTCACAGCGGTGAGTATGAAGATTTCTGTCTTCTGGGTTGTTGCGCTGTGTAGTCTCGTCGATGTTAACCAACGTTTCAGAGGTCATACTGCCTTCGTCATCAGAGTATGAAGATTTCTGTCTTCTGGGTTGTTGCGCTGTGTAGTCTGGTCGATGTTAACCAACGTTTCAGAGGTCATACTGCCTTCGTCATCAGAGTATGAAGATTTCTGTCTTCTGGGTTGTTGCGCTGTGTAGTCTGGTCGATGTTAACCAACGTTTCAGAGGTCATACTGCCTTCGTCATCAGAGTATGAAGATTTCTGTCTTCTGGGTTGTTGCGCTGTGTAGTCTGGTCGATGTTAACCAACCATCGCCCTGATGACGGAGGCAGTATGACCTCTGAAACGTTGGTTAACATCGACCAGACTACACAGCGCAACAACCCAGAAGACGGAAATCTTCATCGCCCTAATGACGGAGGCAGTATGACCTCTGAAACGTTGGTTAACATCGACCAGACTACACAGCGCAACAACCCAGAAGACGGAAATCTTTGTAATTTTAATTTGGATTGATTTAAATAAGACACTAATAAATTATATGTTGGGCCTACCAGACATTTCTAAAGAGAAAATCAAACATTTTATTAGTAAACCTTTCTTTCTGCCGCCTAGAAGAAACCTCACGTACAACCCCATAGAGTGCTTCCTACACCTGTATATATCCGTCTCCTTTCCTTGTAGCTTAACTGATAGATAGGTAATCGCAATATGGCTGTTTAGGTGCTTCGCTTGCATCTTCAGACAAATCGTGTATTATCAGTCATCTTCCGTTTCACTTTACAAGTCAGTCTTCTCCAAATGGAGGATCGGCGAAAGTGGATCTTATATTTCAGTGTCATGGACACAGCATAATCACCTGGAGTCTTTGTTCCCAAGGCAGACGGCGATGGCGTTTCTGGTTCTTATCCACCTACTCCTTATATAATAGCCAATGTCCGTCACGCTCAACTGGACGAAAGCGCCATTCGTGCAATGCGGAAAAATTCAAAATTACATTCTGACAATGACGACTCTGGTAGCGTGATATGTTGACGAGCCTGTCGTTGAGCCTATTGTTTGGTCTGGCGGAATTTGTAAATTCAAAACCTCTTTTTTATCAAGATTAATTTTTATATTACGATATGAATTTCGCGTACGTTTCTAAAGTGATCTTATCCAGTAAGAATCCTCAAGAAACTTTTAATATTTCACCGTAAGAACTGCTAACTTTATCGTATAAAATCGTCTTAAGTAGAGTCTTGCCGGTCTTGAGTCCAAGCACTGTAGGCGCTTAGTGCAAGTTGAACTTCCGGGCCCCAGAACAAAGCCAAGCGACGACACGTTGCCCAGCAAGAGCCTGACCCTGGGCTGCCCTCAGATGACCTCTCCGCGTGCCGTCCCTGAAGATGGTGGCCCCCTCCCCGAGCATCCACGAGCAAGTGCTGTGCCCTGTCTGTGCAACTCATTAAGGAGCCTCGCTTCTGGTGTAGCCCTATGACATACTGATCACCAGGATTTTTCACTCCTAAATTATTTTTGTAAATCCCCCATCATTTAAAACAGTAACTCGTGTCCTGTCCGCAGAATTAAGCAGTTTCACCTGACAGGCGTTCATAAACCGCCGGATTCGATTTGTTGCCTATAATTATCTTCGTCCGAGTCTTTATTTCTTAGTGACTTGTCTGTTCTCAAGAAAACTGTAACGACTCCCTTTCTGCCTATCACAGCACGAAGGCTTAGGTTTATTCAGGCACTCGTAAGTTCATGACGTGGCTGTTGGAGAGACAATGAAGCACTTTATTTATGCATGTATGTGTGCATGATTTTGTGTGTGTGTGTGGCGCGTCCTTAGTATTCGGATGAACAACTAGGCTTTTAGATGTAGAAGGTAGGTGCGAATATATTAAATAGGCACCCGTGGACAGTCGATAAGGGGTGTACCTCCAGCTTACAGGTGGGGTCGGAGCTAACAACTTACGAAATGTTAAAGCGGACTTCGGACTTAGATTCCACTCCGTGGAGTTAGTCTGTTAGTTACTTAGGTAGGTGACTAGTTAGTTACATAGTTACATCAACCAGATCATATAAACAGATTGAGAATTAGAATAGGCCCACAGGGTGTAAGACAGCTGACAGCATCGGTCTCATTTGGATTTTGGCTAAGCTCATTACAGCTTGGTTTATGTAATGGGAAAGAACCACAGGTATTTTGTGGTAACAAGAAATCTGCTATAGCCTTTTTATTTTTTACCTTACCCCATGTATCCCTGCTGCTTGCTGATCTATTCAATTGAAAGAATTAGTTCTTGCTAAATGTCTCTAAATCTGATTAAAAAAATAAAATATTTGCAGTCTTATTTGTGTTCTAAATCAGTTGAATTCTTTCCAAGGGAATTTATTAATGCGTCTGTTTCATATTCCTATGGCTTAGTATTTAATTTATTCAAAATGTGCATATTTTTCCGTCACCTTCTTCAGCGCTGGAAATGATTTAGTCTTATCCGATGGGTACTGGAAGTTTAATTCCTCGGGGACAAAGCGACCGAATCACGAAGCTAACTACTCAACCCCCCATCCCATCTAATGCCTTAGTAGGTCTGTAGATTTCGTACAATTTGACTTCAACGTCACACTCGCTACTTCGCTGGGTGCGTCAGTCACATTGCCAAGTTAACGTTAAAAACCTTGTAAATATTTGCATGTGATTACCTGTATACCTGCCGTCCAGGCACATTTTATCCGCGCCAGCAGGTTTTGGGGTTTATGGATTCATTGCAAATACTGAACATTATTACTTCTAACTGGATTAAACTAGAGTCCTTTTGAAGTCTGTTAATAGCTAATGTACCATACCACTGAACTGACATTTTTCTCTGTTACCTGTCCAGTACAGAAGATTATTACATTATAATTTGCAATGATAATCACCGATAATTTCCCACTTCATGCGACAACAAACAGATTTTGTTCAACGAATCAGCTATATCCGAGGTTTGGACGTTTCAGTTTCGACTTGTTACGATCTTGAATGCAAACAGCCTGATATCACTTTAAATTAATCATGGCCGCTTCCATCTAAATCCATCCAAATTGCTTCATAATCAAACGGTTTTCCTCAACAGAACTTCAAAACTTTTGTGGTATAAATTAAGAGGCATGTCTCTTATTAGCCTAACAAAGTAATAATTTACTTTTATAGAATTTTTATAACTTACAATCAGCATTGTCCGTAGCTTGTAATCAACTTTTATTGAAGCTGAATATATCACTGAACGACAGTGTATATTCCATTACTCTGATAAAAAATGTTTTCATATATGTAGGCCCAATATCATGAAAATAATAGAGCACGTATATTTTGGTTGACAGACGATATTAGAGATGAATATTGAAGTTGACATTAAAATGGATTGTGGTAATATGAATTCGATGAAGTTTACACGTTACGGTGGGGTCTGATGTTAATGCTGATGAATCTTACCTAAGAGCGTACGGGACTTAATTTAAGCAGTAGAAATGGATTATATACGACTTTACATAAACTTTGCCCCGTTTATTGGTATACCACAGATTTTGGTGTAAAGTATTCAGATTTTCAGATTTTGGGAAGAAACGAAATTTATCAATTGCTACAATAAGAGGACTCCATTGGGAGAAATATTGACTTTTCTTCAGGTACAAAATGGGTTTGAAGTCAAGAAGGAAGAATTAAACAAAAATAAGAACAAATTGCATTTTAACATGTAAATTATGTTCATCAAATAAAATACCTCTCACTCATCCTTATATTTTCTCGGTTCTTTATGTTCCTTCGTTTGTTTTGCGAGGATTAAAGTCAGAACTGAATGGAAAACCTCTAATGATATTTGGTTCATTTGTAGATTCAGAATGACTCTCTTAATGCTGGTTTTTCGCATCTTAAAACCCACGGAGGAATTAAAACAAATACATATTTGAAAATTAAAGTCGAAATCAAATTAATCGAAATTTTTGCAGTTTCCTTTCCTTCATATAAGATATGACTATATTTCTGTGGCTCGATTTTGAGACCTCGTTTGTGTGAACGCGAAGCTACTACACGAGAACATGCGGTCGGATGTAAATAGAAAACAACACAAGAGGTAAATCGTTAGGAAGTTATCCACCGTGGATGATCTTAAGGATTATTTGCTTTGGAGTTTTTGAAGAATGTCAAAAAGGATAAGAGTGATATATGATGTGAAGGTTTCACGGTGGCTTTCATTAATAAAGTCTTCTCGGGTTATCAGTCCTGTTAGATGGTGATTAATGGCCTTGAAAATGAGGACAGAGATGGTCCTCGAAATGTCAGCTATTGATTACTAACTAACACGGCTGATAGCCCGAAAAGACTTTATTGAGGATGAGAGTGTCTTGATCGGTATTCTGACTGGACATTTCTCTTCTCAGTCACTCCTGGTCTAGGTGTACTAACCGAAATTTGAACCCAGTACTTACGTAACGTATCAGATGCGTCTCCACTTGACAGTAACTACTCGCTGGTTCTTAATGAGGTCGGTCTGCAGGACAACCAAGCGGCTCAGGTGTCTGCAGACAAGACAAGGTCGTCTTGGGTAAAAGGACAAACCCGTTAATAACCTGTGGAGTTGCAGAATTAGGATACATATTAAGATTGTACAAAGAAAGTGTATCTTAAGTGACACGGAAGAAGTCATTTACTGTAATGAATACGTCATCTATGTGTTTAAATTAGCCTTATTTTGTTTTGTGGAAATTAACGGCGTTCTTTTTGCACCTGAAGACCTCATTTCTTAATTAGTGCCATTATGTTCAGAGCATTTATGTTCAAACCAAATGGAGACTCGTTAAGTAATACTTCAGCGTGTCATTTTATTCTTCTTATTCCTGGAATTAAGCCCAAGCATAATCTCAAAACTCTTCAAGAAATACAGTATTTTTATGAAGATCAAATCAAGTAGGACGATACGGGCTTGGCATGGGGAAGATTTAACATGCATACAAAATTTTGGTTTGAAATACTGAAGAGAAGGTATCACTTAGATAACATAGACGAAGATAGAAGGATAATATTAAAATGGATCGTAAGAAAATTGGGTGGGATGGTTTGGACCCAGGATATGGACTAGCTTTGGGCTGTGGTTAACACGGTGATGAACATGCTTCAAGCATTCTTACAATGTCGGCAAAGGATAGCGAGTGGTTATCACCTCCCCCGGCTGCTTTACTCCCAGATAGCAAGTTGGGTGGACCCCAGACGAAGAAAAAGTTTCTGCCCTGTCACGAATTGAAGCCCGGTCTTCCGCGTTTAGAAAATATATTCTTGTGATCCGAAATTACTGACATAAATGAAGTAGGATTGGCTGAGTATGAGATTAAATACCTCAAATACAGAATCTGCGTAAAATCAAAGTTACTAAAACAATTTTTTAAGATAGCTGTAGGGTTTGTGTGTCTTCGTCTATGGTAAAGTTTAATGAATGTGATCCTGTTGTGGGATATTGAAATAGGCGAAGTCTCTCGGTGTAGGAGAGAAGGAACTTGGAAATTTGTAGAATCATCGTAGTATCAGTAAGATAGTCAAATATATGAGCTAGTTATGTAGCTTGTCTTGAGTGAGCAGTACGAAATTTTGGTAGGGAAACCTCTCTTAGACAGGTGTCGTTTGAAAGATCTAGAATGAGATGGTAAACGCACATAACGCAACATCCCCTTATTATTTGGCAGCAAAATGTAACTCTAGACCACATGTTAAAAAAAGAAACGACACAGTTTCAAAATTGGCTGTACGCGACAATACAGGCGAAAAAAGTCATTTTCTGAAGAGAAGATGAAATTAAAATAACAAAAAAAGGAGATTTGAAGCCTTCTCGATCTTGTGTGGAACACGCAATATGGAAATGAACGCGACTGGTGGAGTCGGTCGGTAATAATAATTCCGCCGGACTCTATGCACTGGGTGTAAGAACGGCATATATCTCACCGGCACTTCTCTTTAGCTAGTGCATTTTTTATAAGAACTGTCTGAACCTTTGCAGCTGACAATTTCCATCAGGTGATGGAGGCAGTAACCACCTCTGAAACGTCGGTAAATTTCAACTAGACTACTCGACGGAACATCCCAGAAGACAGCCATCTTCGTATTTACTCCCGCGAGATCCTCAAACGTTACCAGCTTCCCTAGGAAGTTATTTCAGCTCGTATGTCGCCCTAGTAGCTCACGTCACTTCATAATAATTATCCCCCTCCCCCTCAGTCGTCATCAGCTCCAAGAATTATGCAATTACGTCACTCATTCCCCTGGCTGGACCGGCACCCCGCCAACTTCGACACCCTCTTCTGTCTTTCAGTCTTATTGTTTCACGACAGTATATTTTTCGCAGGATATGTTTTCTGCAATCACTGTTTTGTTATAAACGGTCTCATTGACTTCCGAAACCATTAAAACAGAAATATGTGCTGGGAAATGTAGAATAATACGCAGTGAGGAACGGTAACCCCCCCCCCCCCCCCAAGTGCAAGTGTCCTGAACAAAGATCTGCGTCTTGTCACACTGTTGCTCCTTTCAGTCAAACGAAATGGCGGTCTCCAATTACGACTGCCTTGTACTAGTGCCTGAATAAGCATGTTTGTCCTGCACTCGCAGTAGCAGCTTTGGATTACCATTGGTTCCTCCCTCTTGACCGCTCACGGCTGTCACGAATCGAATTTCATGTTTCTGCCATCTCGTAGACAATTTTTCTGTCCGATTCCTTCTTTTTAATCTGGCCTCACTCAGAATGTCGGAATCGTGCATATTCTCTGTAACAAAGAAACTTTAGAGGCTACAGCTGTTTATAATTATTCTTTTCTATAGTTGTGGACCGATATTTTTACATTCTAAGAAAAAGTTTCGTGTTATTTAATTGCGGTCGACGTATTTCGGTTCTTTCTTGTATTCAGTGCTTTAAAGACAGGTACGTAAGTTCACCTGCAAGAGCTAAGCTTCTCTTAAAACCCGCCATTTTCATGCAGGACACTGCGGCCAATGTCCGTAACTCCATCATCGTGATCATGATATTCATGGAATCGTTTCTTGAATCATAAGCAAAAAATTATGGTCCAGCCAGTTTGAAACCATTTCTGTACGTTCCTTGCACAAAATTCATAATATAAAATCATAAGGGAGAGGTCATACCTGCAGACTGGCAGACTTGCAGTTTTCATCGCCGAAACTACGATATCTTAGTATATGAGATGAAAATTAGTGTTTACTCTTACAATTGTCAGTTGTGGATAAAATTTTATGTTGACTGTACATAACCTCTGCTTTACGTGAAGTTTTTATTCAATTTTATTCGTTTTCTTAAAGCTTCTTAAGTGACGTAACCATTATAGATATAAGTAGTGAAATCGCTCATTGCTCGTCTTTTATTTTCTTAAAACAAGCTATTTAAATTATCAAATTGCTTATATTATGAATATATATTCCCATTGGTAATTGTTCTATTATTTATCTCCATAACGAAGCAGAATAACAGCTTCGTGTATCAAAAGCGTTGAATGGAAATAAAATTACACTTATCTGTATTCCTTGAAACAAATTTTATAATACTTCACTTGTCTTGGACAAGTCTAACCGTGTCAGGTTGCTAAAGTCAGTCGTCTTTAATTAAATAAAGAAATTAACTGTGGTTCTGTGCCTGTGGTTGAAAATGTTAAATGTTTTATCAGCCGGTCTTAGGTGTCGTTATATTTAAAAAAGCTCGCTGTTCTTGTCGTGACAGAGTTGCTGTTACGAGTTACAGTCCCGACCATAACAGTTTACATCGCCGTGTATCAATCTGAACGCCATAGTTTCTGTTTTAGGACCTACCGTGGGTGGTTTATCTACGGGTAAAACATTTCAATCACTGCAACAAGTTTAAAGATGGCTGCCTTCTGGAATTTGTGCATCGTTTAGCCTGGTAGATATTGGTGATGCTTCAGAGGAACTTACTACCCGTGATGATGGAGGCAGTAAGCTCCTCTTAATCGTCATCATTGTCTACTAGATTACACGTTGCCACATCCCAGAAGGCAGCTGTCTTCAAGTCGTGATTCCTAAATCGAAAGACTGAACAAATTTTGGAAATTCGTAAAAGAACGTAAGACATTATTTTTGTATTATTTCCTGTTTTTAAATTCAGGCGTCATTGCATGAAGTGAAAAAATTTAAATAAGTGAAAGGTGATGTCTGTATTTTGTGAATCCGAAACTACTCAGTGGAGTGTTAAGAATTCACGAGAAGTTGTAATTTCGTGTAAATTTAGTATAATCTTAAAAATAAATTGGTTCAATACAATGTTGTATGATGATGACATGTAAATCTCCTAGATCTTTTATTTTGAAAATTCTCTACATCTCTATGCATTGTGTGGTTTGCAATAATATTATCTTTTCAGCAGTAACAGCTTTAAAAGAACACCAACATTCATGAGATACGGAGTGTTGTAATGAACACGTTCCTTTGGGAAAGAATGTGAAATCCGCTGGAGTAAGTTTCCTCCCCTGGCAGATATACAATTTTCAACACCGACCGCCTCTACCCTTTGATGCAGTAGGACATGTTCTGTGACAAATTCTCCACAGGAAAAACTACGCTGCTCTCGTTTACCCCACTCTTGTGTGGCTTTACCGATAATTGTCGATCATCTGCCGAATTCTTCCGATTCTAATGCGACGTCATGAACATTGTGGTGGAACATGGTGCCTGTTGCAAGGAGAATGTTTTCGTGAAGAGAAATCCTTCTTGTAATGGGGTTATTTTTTGTGAAAATGCTTTTGTACAAGTGCGAGAAAGTGCGGAATTTTACGTTGTTTCGTTTGTTATACTCTGTGTGCTTTAAAACATTTCTATTTGAATTAAAAGTGGTGAAATATGAACTTGGTGTAGTAGCGTGGAACATTCTGGATTCTTCCTGCTTCAACCTTGAGTTCAGTCGCGTGAATTCGAAGCTGCCTGTGCAGTGGGGAGGTAAGAACAGGGTATGATAATTTAATGCACGAGCAAAGCGGGAAGATATTAGTTTCAACAACTCCCTTACCCTTAATGAAGTTTGTATAGGCTTAAATGAATATGTGGAAGAGAAATCATCTCTCTGGAAGCTTGAACGTACATTTTCTTTAAACTGAATAATTTTTGTTTTATAATTAGTGTGTTGTTACATTCTTCGTCGGTTTTTTTCATCGCCGTTGATGCAGATTTTGAGTTGCTGTGTAACGAAGATTTTTATTTTTACATATTATATAGTTACGTGTTAATAAATTGCCCTTTTATATACGCCTAGGCTGTCACTAGGCTTTGACTCTCTGGAATGAGAGTCAGTCCACTTTTACCTTGAGCCGTGACCGCATCACCGTCCATGATGTGACGTCAGGAACGCTTTTGGAATTTTAGTGTACTCCAAAGAGTACATCTTTCGAGTATTGTAGAATAACCGAATAAACCACAGAAATACGAACAACAACACAAAGTAATTAATTCGCTTAGCTCTCTTTTCTAGTTAATGGAAATAAAATAACAGAATCTATCTTTTTATTGTCCGAGCCGTTATCTTACAAATATCAATTAATTTTTGTTTGACTTTTCTAGTTCCGCGTGTTTAGGATAATAATATTACGTTGCGACTGTGTAATTATAAGTTTTAAATGATAATATTTCACCCTCAGGTGTCGACAATCACTTGTGGTTACAGAAATTAAACTTTCGTTTTCAGACTGAGGCCAATGTTTGTAATTATTTAATTCAAACACAAGGGCGTCTGTTACAGTAAGAATGACTCCATATCCTGTTTCTCGTGACACCCGCTCTGACTTCTCGGTTCCCCGAAATAGTATTTTTTTTTTTTAGATATCGGTAAAATCACACCTCTCACTTAACCTTTAGGCCGAAAGACTAATATAAACACTGACCTCTGCGTTCTGACACAGTCATACAGAAAGTTTTGCATTTTTTTTAAGCTTACTTGATTTTTCGACCGCATAAAAATTATAATACTCTTAAAATGAATAAGGCCAGGTGGAAGCTAACATCGCGTGTTCCAGGATGCTGAGTGGGCACATTTAAATTTAAATATCTCTTTGTTCTGACTGGACAGCGGATGCTGCAGTGGCCGCAGTGTAGGCGATACTTCAGATGATGTAAAGCGCGGGATGTTCCAAACCAGTTCTTTTTGTTTTTACATTTTTTATTGTTTTTCTTCCCTTCTTCATGCGTTCGTTATTTTCTTGAGCAGGGGGAGGGAACACAACCTTTTCCTTCGTTTTGATTGATGTTTGGAGCAATTAAAGTATTATGTTAATGAGGTTATTATAAGAGAAAAGAATTTCTTAGCTCATAACTTGAAAGAGTGGTGTGTTTGGGTGGGGGTCGTAATTCCAAATGTGTGTAAATATTTTCATTAACGTAGTGCGCGTATCAGTTTATATAGGTCTACATTTCTATGTGTCAGCCACGTTGTCTTCAACTTGTGATAAAATTTAAAATTTTGAATTCTTAATAAAATTAAGTCCAAATACCTACGTCATATCGCCACGGTGGTCTAGCGGTTAGAACGCTGGCCTTGTAATCCTGGGGTCTCGGGTTAGATTCCCGGCGGTGCCCGAATCCTGGGTTTATAACTTGTGTTGGGCAAGGCCGTGGTCTAGGCAACACGGAGTTTTCCTCCGGGGGCTTCCCCGGTTTCTCCGTGGCATCCCAACAATTACTCCATTCACACACAGAAGAAGGCAATGGCAAACCACTTCTGGATCATCTGCCAAGAACGTATATGAACAGGTCCCAGTCCGAGAAAAGGATGGAAGGATCCTGTTCATATGGACCTGTCGCCAGACAGAACACTAAATAAAATTAAGTCCAAAAACCTACGTCATAAAAATTACTTATTCACTTATTATTCTGTCAACTTCTGAGGCGTCATCGGATTACAGTTTTACCGTCGAAATTCGAACAGAGACATTCTATATGTTAATCACTATAAAAAATTTCCTGTGTTGTAAATACGAAATTAAAAGAATTTTACGTTCTATTTCTGTACGTGGTAAATGAAGACCTTGGGCTATTAATTTTCCCAACAGGGTCTAAATACATTTTGCAGCAATGGATTCCAATGAGTAAGTCGTCTTTTGAAGACCGTTTGCGCGTAACATAGGGTTTTTTGAACCATAGATTCGTATCAGCAACAAATACAGATTAATGAGGCATAGTAAAAATGTGTTTAGTTAAATCTGTACTCCCGTTTTCAGATGTGGATAGTAGCTGCGAATATATTAATCAAGCAGTGGGGGGTTTTGTCGGGGCTTATAATTCCCCACCGTAAACTGGACAATGTTACGTAGGGCCTCGGACGTGGCAGGCCCTTGTGAACACGGGTTCCATAAGAGTCGGGAACTTTATTGACTGCCTGAGTGACAAGGGCTTTGCTTTGCACAGATAAATAATGAGTTGATTGGTTGATTGCTTAATGAGTGTCGGTCAGTTAGTTACTTGGTTGGGTTACTCTATTCGAATAACCCGCGATTTAAAGTGACTTTGGGTTTAAGGGCGCGCGTGGTCAGGCGGATTACGTAGGCTAAGGGGGGAGTGGGAGGTAAGGAGCAGGTGGCAGACGGGTTGAGGTCCCATCCGCGAACAGCAACAGTGGCATACGTCCGGATCTTACGGTAGCTTGAAAAATAGTAACTTAGCATAGTAGTTATATTAATTGTGAAATGGTTGGATTCCCTCGCGATCCATTAAGTTTGTTACTTAAAAATCTGAGGCAGTGACTGTGGCTTGCGCTTGGCAACAACTATCCGGGGTTTTTTGTCCCGTCTGTTTTCGACCCTAGTTCCAGCTTGTAAAATGAGGACGTCCGAAACGGTGTCACAGCCACTTGGTTCTTTCGCACTTCGTTGACAACGTACTTGGTGTTTCTTTCGGTTCATTACCACGCACTTCCTTTTTTGTCTACGCCTGGGGCAGCTGCCTTTGCTGGCCTCAATCTAATTCGACTTCGCTTGGGAAGTTTACTTGTGTTCGGTTCTATTCCATTCTTTTTCCAGGGAACCATTTGGGGGGATTTATATTTTTTGAACCCCTTGATATCAGCAAATATTTGTTCAGTACCCCACACCAATAGACTCTGATAGCCTAGCTCATTAAAGTGACAAGAAAAAGTTAAATTTCTGGTTTATTTAACGGAGTCAGCGGCGTATAAACCTGATTACTTCTTCTGGTGGACGTTTACCGACGTTTCAGAGGTGATTGATCCATCTATCATCGCTCTGATGATGGAAGCAGTAAGAAGCTCTGAAACGTCTGCGCAAGAATCCAGAAGACGGAAATCTTCACAAAAGTTGTTGTATTTAACGGTCCAAGCCTGTTTATTAGTATTTGTGTCCTTGCTGCACGGAACGGAGCGCGAGTTTGGAGGGGGGAGATGATATGTAGCTAGTGGCTAGGTGTGGTTGGCTCATGTTGGGTTGTTTAGGAATGCATGTTGTTACTCTGCTCGTTGCGTGATGTTCCGGACAGTGCAAGATCAAGACCCCCTGAGGGGCGTGGGTGGGTACAAATGGGGTCGTCGTACAATCACGGACACCTTAAACTACAGACTCCGACCCCCCCCCCCCCATTAAATTCCCTCAAATAACCATTTTACCCAGCTCATGAAATATCTGTAATAACATATGTGCTTGTAATGCATAGGGCATGTGTCTCGCGTTATATACCATACATAAGAAGGAAATGTTTGTGCTTAATTGTGTATACGTGTAGTTATAATTTTGATATAGAATTTAATTCTGGCTTTAGAAACTGTATAATAATGTGCTTGAGTATATTTTTATGTGAGTTTAATAATGTTTTTTTAAATATTTATTTCATGTAAGTAATTTCCTTTTATATTAATTATTTATTGAATTATGTTAAATAATTATGGCCATACACAAGTCTGTACAAACACACTCCTCCGTCCATCCACAACGAATAAAAAATAACTTTTGGCGAGTGATGAATCTTTTTTTTACGATAACGTACTCTGTAGTTATCTCTTTTCTGTTTCTCCACATATTTCAAATAGTATATTTATAATTGGTCTGGGTATGAGGGCCTTTGTTACCCCTCCAAAAGTTATCTAAATAATATTTAAAAATTTAGTCCCTACCTCAAAGAGAACAGAACATTTCACCATAACAAAGACGTTGTTTAGTGACATAATCGCCGATTATTATAAGTCGTATGATACCAGTAGGAGCACTGCGTGGGTAAAATACAGTGTTTCTGAATGTTAAAGAAGGTGGTGTATATACTTACCACCATGGTTTAAAGAGCTGAAGCGAAGTATCATTTCCGCTGAAAATTTATTTATCACTGTTGAATGATCCGTTGCTTTGTTTAGTTAAGAGTAGTTGAACTGCTTCGATTTTGAGATGAAAGGAGCAACCGATAGTAGTGGCTTACCTGTTCACTGCGCAGGTCTCTTGTATTCTCTGTCGCTTAAAGGTAATAATTAATTTGACAAATTCTGCTGTGGAGAAGAAAGACTGTTTCTGGAGAACGAAGAAGGAAAGTAAGATGGGAAGAGTAGTGAGCCAATTTTGAGAGACGCTGAGTGTACTTGACGTGAGTAGTTCACGTGTGTGGTGGCGGCCATGCTGTTGACTATTGTGACTCCTGGACCGCGGGATGCTGCCCGATGCCTGACGTACTTTTTTAAGAAGAGTAGCGCCACCCATCTTTCATATTCCTCTCCCATCCAGACCCCTTCCCCACTACTCTTAATTCTCTACCAATCTCACGTTGTCAATCCTCGCCCGATCCACACCGGTGTTTGGTTTGTCTGTGTTCCAGTGGCGGCACGTCCATAAGAGCTGTAGCACCCACTATAATTTTTCAAAAATTGAAAAAAATATTTTTGTGTTTATATAATTTGTAACAATTTATTTCCCATATATCATTATTTGAATATTGTCATTATCCCCTAATCTGCTGAACTGACTATCATCCGGCTGGACGAAATTCAAATGTTGTGAGCGCGGTGTGAGGTGGAGTGAGGGGCAGTTCACTGGTACAGCGCGTATCGGAGCTGCAGTCCCCGCAGCCGGCTTATAGTAAACACCCTTGTCCGGTACCACGTGTTTTAGAGTAGTTTCTGTATCACAAACTGTTTTGAGGTTGTTGTTAATGAGTGTTGAATAATTCTTTGTGCTGACTATTTTTTGTTCTGATAATGATAATGAGCAAAGGAAGTGTATCATAGTTACAGCAAATTACTTTTTATAATTTGTCTTTGAGTGTAAAATGATGTAAAAATTCATGGCCGCCCTCTTCCGGACTTAGAAATAGTTAAAACATCGTCGATCACTTATGGGTCTTCTCCTGATGTAAATTTACTTTTCATTTATTTATACTGTTATGTGTTTAAATACTATTCTGATTTTTAACCCTTGAGCAGCATCATAACTGCTCAGACTCACGAGCCGCCACTGATCTCTTCCGTCTTCTTTCCTGTCCTCCGTTTTGTGCCACAGGCTAATTGTTTCGGACAAGAACTTATGGCTGCAAAAATTTTGTCTCTTGTCAGCATATTTACATTGGTTCTCAGTCGAAAAGCAAATTAATTCAATATGTCATGTCACTCTAACATTTGTTACTGTTATTGTTATTATTCTTATTCAGAATTGCACAGGTCTAAAGGTTTGCTTGATATACCAAGAACTTACAGTAAATATTTTTATATTATATTTGTTTATTTTATTAAGTTTTATTGAAATATGACAGTTTTGATATGGGTACTAGTTTTATTTATTGGTGTATTAGTGCCTTCGAATTTAGTAATTTTTGTGTAATTTAATGTAAGCAGTTTATGCATTCACAAATTTTCGTGTTTAAACCAGGTTTACGCCAGTCGTTTCGACTATCTTTGAAACTATTTCTGTTGACCAATTTCTCCTGTCTTCCATCTCTTGTAACGGACAACCATTACTCTCCTGTTTTATCTCATTTCTTTCTCTTTTTTTTCAATTATCTGCAGCATCAACATGTCTCATTGGTTCTTGTGGTCGAGGCCAAACTCATTGTACTTTCTGATAGATCCAAGAACGTTACAGTCTATTTCAAAGAATTCAGCAGCATAACAATGCAACTTTAGTTGATAGTAACATTAAGTATGGCTTTACGTTTGAAATCACGTGCGTAATCGTCTGTAAGTTCGTAGAGATGTGTCGTTCTGAAAGATCTTAATTGTCTGACAAACGTGTTAATCCGCGTTGAAGGTTTTCAGTGTGGTTCTGTCATGGAAAACCCTTTCATCTCACCCTCCACCCCTCTCTAAATCTAACACAAATCATCACTCGGCGGTTCGGGCGGTCCCACGTCCCGTTCACCCACTTGGATCTCGCCCTCCTCGTGCCTTATTTTCAGTCAAAGCCTGGTGAAGCTAACATCTTTAAATATTTGCCTTAGTTTGAAGCAGCATGGCCGTCTTGGAGTTTGGAATCATGAATCATATTCCGCAGTGTATTTCGTACTGATTGGATCACTATTTCGACTGGATCTGAAAGACCTGAAACGGTTAAGAACAGAAAGATTCTTTCAAAACTAATTTTTGTATTCTTTATATAACTTATAGTTCCGTTTTAAACTAAAAATTCGTGTTGTAGCCTAGCCCATCTGATGATTTAATAAAGTTCTCTTATGAAGAACATTCTTCTTCTTTTTCCGGTTTAACAATGTTTGTACATTTTCCTGTACCCTTTACGGGTCCCCAACTTTTCAGTTGGCTTGACATTCGGTAGGACTCCTTGGACGAGGGATCGGCCCGTCGCAAGGCCTCTGCCTGTACACAGGACAACACAACACAGAAAAACATCCATGGCTTGAGTGCGATTCGAAGCCACGGTCCCTGCGACTAAGCGGCACAAGGCCCACGCCTCAGACCGCGCGGCCACTGCTGACCCCATGAAGTACATTCTAATTGAATAAAATTTTCTAGAAAAACGTTTAGAAACTGTCATAAATCATACTTTCAAAGAAAATAATATTTTCCTTCCTTTTATTATAATAATAGTAATAATAATAATTTAAAGCCAGTTATTGATAGAGGTTTGCTGATGCAATGGTAAAGGGGTTTTAGCCCTAATTTTTAGGACGCGTTAAAACATTTACGAAAAGTTCTAGTAGATCATGTTTATTGATTTCCTAAAGATTTGTAGTAATGTGCTTATATAATTTTTACATAAACGTGATGTCAGATTGTCTGCTTTATTTCATTACAGAAACAATAAAATATAGGATGTAATATTCGGTTATAAATTTTTGACCTTTTACAGTTTGATCCTGTCACCGGTGAAATTATTCATCGACAAAGAATGGCTTGGACAGATGTGTCTAACTAGAGTACATCCTCCTATTTAAAATCAATTTGTCTTTTATACCAGATCGCCATAATAAACATAGCAGGCCTTAGAAAAACATACGCGGACCTCATTAAACACATCGGAGAGCCGCGGGTTCAGAACCCCTGCATTAGACGAAGTCATTCATATCACAGTTGCTGCTTTCCACTGAAGTCATTTATTCGATGTACGTCCGGTATAAAACGGTTATGTTGTGATCATTTTTATTGTGTCTACGTTCTACACTCCCGTTTTTAGGCAAACTTTGTGACAACGTGACCCAGTTTTCCGAAGGACTTTGAGAGGCCAGACACTGACGAAACGAATGGCCGAATGAACGGAGAACTGTTGCCAACTGTTCCTAAAAATTTCTTTTTTCCTTTCTACTCTACTGTAACGAAGCCGTGGATCAAACACGTGTTTATTTTTGCTTAGAACAGAAATGCGTGTGGATGATTTCTGTCTTCTGGGTTGTTCCACCGTATGGGATGGTAAACGTTTACTGCAGTTTGAAAAGTACTTAATGCCTTCATCAACAGGATGGTAAAGGCCGTGGATGCTACTTGAGAAGGATATGTTTTCGCCTCCTCGTGACGTTCTCTGCAGTGCATGCTGGATATTTATACTGATACCTCCTGGAAATGTGTGATTAGAAAGACCTATAAATCGATGGTAGGATAACATTGAAATTGAAGATTTCCGTCTTCTGGGTTGTTGCGCTGTGTAGTCTGGTCAATGTTAACCAACGTTTCAGAGGTCATCAGTGCGATCACCTAACAGCCCAGAAGACAGAAATCTTCATAATCACCATCGCCCTGATGACGGAGGCAGTATGACCTCTGAAACGTTGGTTAACATCGATCAGACTACACAGCGCAACAACCCAGAAGACAGAAATATTCATACTCTGATGACGAAGGCAGTATGACCTCTGAAATGTTGGTTAACATCGACCAGACTACACAGCGCAACAACCCAGAAGACAGAAATCTTCATCGCCCTGATGACGGAGGCAGTATGACCTCTGAAACATTGGTTAACATCGACCAGACTACACAGCGCAACAACCCAGAAGACAGAAATCTTCATACTCACCGCTGTGAAAACCTCAAATCTAACATTCAAATTGTTTTAAAACAAGAAAATTGAGAATTTGTGGTAGACGCAAACGGTTTGGTGTTATAAACTTCGGTTTGTTCTAAAATATATTTTTAGTTATTTACATGCAAATGTTGGTTGCAATGTACAGACACTTTTGAAACGTCACGAGATGAAAGCATAAATAGCTTGCGGTTGTCTTTAACATGAATAGAAGTTTTATGATAGTTTGCGTAATTTATTTCTAATCGTTCTCTAATTAAACACACGTATTTTCGTAATGAAAATAGGTTAGTATGCCAGTGTTATAAACGACATTAACAGGCACTGAAAGCTGAAATATCGGCTTAACTGAATGTATTCATTGCCCTTGTAAACAAAGCAACTGCTCCGTGTCCAACATAATACACCGCGGCAGACAGACGAAACAAAGCTGGGATAATGTTTCTGAAAATCCATTAAAAACCATCCCAGCTTTCAAGAAGTGATTCTCTGGTTGTTGGGGAATGGGCAGAGTTCTGAAGTAGACGTCCGTCTGAGAAGAAGATTGGGGGCAAAGGCGTCAGAGGAAGGGAAGTCCCCATAAGGCTCGCGGTCAGGTTATAATGAAGCGAGAAAGAGTCTTGGCTGTGTGGCACGCGAGTCGATTTGACCGGCTTTTGTTCCCGTCTCGGACGCACTTGTTTGCGATTCAAACACTCGGTTCACTTGTTTATTTCGATATTACGTCGTTATAAACCATTTCTAATGCATTTTGTCACAGACCGTATCAGGCTTTATTAGGAAAAGTGGCGAAGCAAAGATATTTAATTTTTTCTAGTTCCTGTTTTACTTTGACACCGATTCACTCCTTTGGCGCTGCTGTTCGTTTCTTCATTTGCCTGTCTTGTGTTTCAAGATGATAAGGACTAGCAAGTGGTCAGTTTGTAATTTATGTAAACTAATTAACTCGATGGGTAGGGTCCTTCTTGGAAGCTGATAGTTGCTTAGCTAGTTAACAAATTACTCGCCTTTATTGAAGCCCGAAGGTTTATTACTGTGTTCACAAGAGCCCGCCATCTGTCCCTGTGTTGAGGCAGATGAATCCAATCACACCCTCACACAATTTTTCTCTGAGATTTATTTAGATGTTACACGTATATTTCCATCTAAGCCTGTGTCTTTCAAGTGGTATTTTTCTTCAGAATTTCATACTGAAGATGTGTACGTATTTACATTTTATTTTGAGATATATTATAGGACTGCTTCATGTATAGGTTTATGTATTTTGGTACTTAACTCCTAACGTTGGACTGTTCAATAAAACTTTAATGTTTCAGTAAAATCGATAATTTGATGTCTGTAATACTGATTTACAGCAAACAATCAGGAAATTAACAAATAGCTTCGTGCCAGTTATATTTGAAGTATTTAAGGTATGGTGTTGGGTCTGAATACCATCGTGACGTGCTTAAAATTTGCGTAACTTTCAGTCCAAGTGTGCGACCGTTAAGAGCCTATAACTTTGAAAGGAAACAATATTACGACCACTCACGCACTTTTAATTTGGCAGTGGAAACGAGACGAGAAAAGACATTTTAGTTGCAACACACTGACTGAATAGACTAATTTTCTTCTCACGGTTTCATAACAATAACTTGATTTCAGATATTGCATAGAAAAATAGATGGAAGACACAGAGAATGGGAAAGTTATTTAATTTTTCAAAACATTGTTAAGTATATGTATCTATTGCGTTAAAATTAAGTAATTCCGCATTTTGGCTTTAAAATATATTTATGAGTTTAATCTGATTCTTTGAACAAATAGGTCATTTCTCTAAAGAGCCTGAGGTAATTGATCTTTGTAACGGAGGCAAGATGCTGTTTTGTACTGTATAAATTGAGTTTTTAAATATTATTTAGAAGAACTTCATGGATCATTGAAATTGATTTATAATTAGTGATAAGAGGCTGTACCATAGTATGATAGGGAAGATGATAATCGTTAATTGCTCAGTACACTGGCAGACAGAGATTTTCATTAGGAAGGAATATATTTGGTACCCCCAATACAATCATTCGGTGTGATGGCAAAGCTGTTTTTCTTCATTCCATCTTTAATTATATAAGTCCTCATATTATAACTAATATAATAATAATATCAGTGTTATAAGTTTCTTTATGTACGACAGTAGGAATTAAGTAGATAAATCTTAAAACCATTTTCACAATTAGTTTTTGTAATTAGACCTGTCTGTGTTCTTAAAATTCGTTTAGTTTTCTAAAATTTTCAGAATCATTGTGACAAAAAAATGAATATATTATTTTGTTGATTTATAATTTTGCTTCGCGTTACCCCGTCAGGTTACGAGTATTTGTCGCAGGCAGAAATCAACAAGCTATGTTGATATAATCTTACAGCATCCCAGTTACGATAAGTACCCATGTTCCTTAACATCCTAATTGCTGTCGGAAGAGTTTTACCCACACGAAAGTGATAGAAAGTTTTAAAACGCGTGTTCCAAATAAAAATAATTTTAAATACATACTATGGTTTTGTTAAGTCACTGTAAATAACGAATTTGATAGCGCATTATCGCATTCTGTTTTTTTTTTATAAACTGCTATTTTAATAACAACGCGTGTTTTAATTGTTACATGTGTACTGACGATACCTGATCAACAGCCTTACGCCCGTCTTACTTTCAACAGCGTGTGTATTCCGTGATAACCTAGGTCCAAGGGGTAAAGAAAAGAAAAAACATTAAGCATCTACATTATTCCAATACGTATACCAAAAACTGGCCAATTAAATTGATGTTTTCTAAACGTGTAGTATAATGCGACTTCAGGGGAATAATCCCACCTTGGTCCACACCTAAACCATTAGCTTATTATAGCAACGAACCAATCTCGAAGCGCCTTCTGAAATCCTTGTCAGCCAATGAGAATGTAGCAATTATGGTTTCCAGGCTATTGGAAGCTCTAGGGAGGGTTTTCCTTCTATTTGCCATGAGCTAATCTGTACTAACGAAAAGTTTTCAGTTGATAATAACTCTTAGTACTACAGACAGGCACGCTGGACGATCCGCCCGTTCTCTGAGGAACGTGAAAAAATCGCTATGGGGCTTCTGATGTCATCCATCGCCATAGCAGGAGTATTGACTTGGTAGTGTCCTGCAGACGTTCTGTTTCGAAGTGTGTGCGAACACAAGTGTGAATAAACATATACATTCTGCCTGTAGCCGATATGTTAACATTGTGGAGTTTTCTTTTCTTTTTTGAGTTGTAATTCTCGAAAGGTTTTCGATATGAAGTAGTGATAAAATATTTTTCTCCAAGGTTTTTTTTTAAATTATACTGTTTGGTGATAGAATGAAGATTGTCTGAATATAAAACAAGAGTGAAGAAAATAAAATAACACCTGACACCTGTTGCTTCGATGATCGACTACTGTAAACTCGCTATCAATAAATCAAGTTCTCCGGTTGTCTGTAATTATATCGCCTCACGTGTTAAGTTTTAAGGCGTATTTTAAATTCCTGCTACGAGGCAGTGTTTTTAATTACTGGTGTTAATTTCTTATTCCTCGTGAATGTTATTGATAGTGACAAATAGCTAAAAGAGGAAGATTTGTATTTTGTGTGAACGTCACCGATAATGTTAAGAGTAATAGACTAATGACTTGAAATGTTTTATTGCGAATTTTTATAAAAGATGACTATTTGGCGACGGGCTTATGGGTTTATAGCCTAGTAACGCTTTCGTGATGTTTTTGTCAGTGAGTGAGCTTTATGATATATGCTTAGACAGTTGACTCAGTGATAAATGACTGATTCCTTGTTATAAACCTGGAGAAGGGTTTCTTACTTTAGAATCCACGACAGAATTATTGATTTCGAAGAATATCGTCAAGTTCAACATTTGAATGGTAAAGGCTATTTGTCCTTATTCTGACTAATTGTTCTTAAACGATCGCTTGTCGTACTATGTCGCATCTGCTTTCACGCGTACCAAACCGTCCGGGGAACTCCCTGTTGTGTGACTGTTCGTAAACCGAGTATGGACTGGAGGATCGGTGGTCATGTGGTTTATCAGGTACGTTACGATACTGTGAACTACTGTCATTAAACATTGCTCATTTCTGGCCGTTTCTTCTGCCGACTTAATTGTAGTCCAAGGAAGATACTTAGTCACTTTGGCGATAGACGTAAGAACGTGGTGTTGTGTCTTATAAATTGGTATGTACTCATTAGAATATTGAATGCAAATTTTATTTTCTCTTTTGCATTCCGTTTGCAACTCATAAATCCATGTCTTTAAAATTGTTCACGCGTTTTTTCTCTGTTTTTTGTGTATTCTTAGTAAACAGAGAACGTAAGATTCCTCATGCTCAATTATAGTTAGTTGCAGGTTGCCTTATATACCATTAAAATAAATCAACATAGATGAGTTGTTATGATGGATATGATGTTTGACATTAGTGTTCATGAGAATCTGACAAGAAACATTCTGAATGTATTGTATAAAAAAGACGAAATAAGTTATTCCTATGAGCGTTTTCTGCACCCAGGATTTATCACGAAATCACAAATATCAATGAGTAATAATTTTAAAACATCTCAGAAGATGAGTCCACATTTCTTAACAGATTACTAACACCGACAGAAATTTTCTTGATTTCCTTCGATATTCTTTGAATATTTGCATTTCACACAGGTCCTAAATAAGTGTCACTTCATCCTCGGCCTTTAGATTGAGATTGGCTGTTTCTTGTGGACCAACTGACTACGTTGTTATGACGTCACGTAGCGACGGAAGCAGAACCAATTTGTAGGTTGTGACGCCATGTAGACTCGTAGGCAGATAACAGCTGTTCGGAAAACAGTTCTCTCTTCGAAAGATTTCTGTCTTCTGGGTTGTTGCCCTGATGACGGAGGCATTATGACCTCTGAAACGTTAGTAAACCTCTACCAGACTACACAGCGCAACAACCCAGAAGACAGAAATCTTCATACTCATCGCCCTGATGACGGAGGCAGTATGACCTCTGAAACGTTGGTTAACATCGACCAGACTACACAGCGCAACAACCCAGAAGACAGAAATCTTCATACTCATCACCCTGATGATGGAGGCAGTATGACCTCTGAAACGTTTGTTAACATCGATCAGACTACACAGCGCAACAATTCAGAAGACAGAAATCTTCATACTCACCGCCGTGAAAACCTCAAATTATACACATTTCTGTCTTCATCTTCAGGGCTGAAGATTGAGGCAGTATGTTTCTCCGAAAACATTTGTATCTAGTTACAAATCTGCACTCGTCACAAGCGATAAGAGAACGCCGGCTTTATATAAACTAAGTTAGCAAAACTTCGTATTTGTTCGTATGTATTCGGCGAACCCCTACTTTGCGTGAAATTCAAAACGAATGCTATAAAGTGTACCAAAACGCTATTTTTACGACGTGGTCTAAAAATAAATAGTTTCCTACATCTCTTTGCAGTATCTGTGTTGTATAGTTGCTGTGTCATGATTCATTGTAGTAAATCTTAACTGTCGATTGTTTCTGTCAATAATAGAATTGTATATGCAGAAAGTGAAATTTCATGACCAAATACTGATCCAGATTACCAAAGGTAACTCTGTTTAAAAATATGGGCGCTCCATATTTGGATTCTGTTATTAATTAAACATTATTTTTTCTGTGCATTATAATTTACTGTATTCATTTGATGTTTCATTAGTTGTGTAGACACCGGCCTTAACGTCTCTTTAATATGAGACACCAACTTATAGAAGCGTATTCAAGCATAAAAATAATATTGTTATAATCTGTTTGTTATTATTACTTGCGCGTTTGGTTCGTACAACATGTTTCTTCTCTATGTTTCTGATGCCTCTGACAGCTTTCATGAAAAATATTACTTGGTCATTTACGATATCGTATGTTTATTTTATTTATTCTGGTAGAGGCTTGGTATGAGAAGGGTGTTTTATGGCACCGGATTCACACGCGTCTTCGGACAACATTTGCATACATTGCAATGCATAATGTAGCGACACTATGAACGAAATGCAGTATTTTTATGTAGTTCACATAGGGTGAATGCATATTTATAGCTGTCACAGAAAATTTGGCCCTGATTTATTTGCTTTCATTGTATATTTATTTATTTATTTGCACAACACTTATAGGTTTATTCCACTTCTGTCCGGTTAGATATAATGTCGATGTCCACCGTATCCGGAGACAGAACTTCATCTCATGCTTAATAGTTCGTAAGTTTTTGTGTAATTCAGTATAGTATAATGATTGGTTTCCTAACTTAATCATTCAACCCTTAAAACTAATCTTTACTATATAATATTTAATGATTTACTTCGTACCGCAGAGAAAACACAACATTTCACCATTACAATACCAGTTCGTAAATGCTGTTTAAGAAAAGAATCCTATTTACATTGAGAATACTACAACGTTAAGGATTGTAGACTTATTGATTTTAAGTGGTTAAATGCCGATTATGGTTCAACTGGGTTGTGATGCCTATAGTCTTCCAGAAGACGGAAACGTTTTGTTGGAACGTACGTACGAGGATGGAAGTGACAGATTCCTCCAAAAATTTGTAACAACCTACAAGATTGCGCAGCGTCGCCGACATTTTCACCTCGACGAGAATCTCAAATGTCATAAACTAATAATTGTAAGGAGTTAGTTTCCTGGGTGTGTTTGTATAGGACGGAGAGAGTTCATAGTCTGTCGCGTGTCGCTGTGTTTATTCGTCTGTGTAACTGAATGTATAGTAACACGCCTTGGTTATGTAAAACAAAGGAACCCTACATTGTTTAAATCACCTGCCAACTTCTGTGGTTTAACTTAATTACATTTCACAGGTTGCTGAATCCCATGCATATATTTAGACACACGTCAGAGATTGTGAAGCATACCTTCATTAAACGAAGCGTGGAAAGCAGATTTTTAAACCTTGTGATTTTCTTTCACATATGTATCTAAATTTGTTACATTACCCGCAGTGTTACCATGTAAATCTGCCAAATTCCTGCATATAAATTTTGCCTGTTGTAATGGAAATTCAAAGAAGTAATAAAATCTCAGGCCGTGTACAGAATGAAGTGTCCGTGTTCAAACCTTCCGTGAAATCTCTGAAATGACATGAATATTTTGTCCGTACAAAAATTTAGTTGTAGAGAAAAGCTTTTAGTAAAGGATGCTTCTCTGACGGTATTTCTTGTGACTTTATTATTTAAATTTAGTGTTGTTTTTGTGTGCAAATGTCTTTAAAAGTCTCCGCACATTAGATACTAAACATTATATGAAATATCTGTTTACCACTTATCTGTTGAAGGGGCTATTTTTCTGTAATTGCATGTCTAATTATCATATCCTTATTATAATTAAACTTACATTTACTGTATTAATTTTAGTGTTAAATTTTGTGTACGAATTACAAATTAGACATCGGATTTCGATTTAATATTTTTCCCAGTATTTGGAACTTAAAATTAATTTATTATTATTTAGGCCTATTAGATGTGTATTGCGGTACAGGGTCTATTAAAATTTATCGGGCAATAATACTAAAAGTTTTCAAGTTTTTAATTTACGTCGTGCAGTACCGATATTATTCCGAATCACTGATAACCACCTACGGGTCTATATGGCATTACAACCCAAACGACCACAATCTGACTCTCACAACTGTAATGACTTGAAATCTCGTATCTTATTTAGCTCTTTCTGGTTATCAATTGGCATTTTACGTAGATATTACAACGTTTATTAAAATGCTTTTATTTAGAACAAGGTTTTAAAGCTACAGTTTTATAACTTTTATGCAAAGGGCTTGCAAGCATAGCATTCAATTCATTATCTTCACGTGCGGCTTAGAAAATAGAAATGTTTGTAAACATAATTTAATCGCCTTTCTTCCATTATTTTACTCTCGTAGAAGAAACGTTCCTTTCGTCACGTTTTACTACGCATCCATTCACAAAAATTAGTTGGTTTGGCACACGCTCTTGGAAAAAATAATATTTTTCCTTTGTTCTGTTGCAAACGTCCTGAACCACAGTGGTTCTTTTCTGAAAACTAGGCCATTTTATTAAAGCAAACATTTTTGGTTTTACATTTCCGCTTTAGTATGAAGAATAACAACATTCAAAAACTGTGAAGCGATCGGAGGCGTATTTTCACGTACCTGTGTTTCAACTGAAAAATTTGTAGTATGATATAAAGTAAATTTTCAGCTAGTTTGAATTGGGCTAAAATAATTTATTTCACTTGAAATTACAAAGTATGCTTCACACAAGCATGAAAATTTTACTTCTTATTTATTAAGTTACTTGTGTCATATTTAACGACGCTGTCAGTAGCACAGACAAAAGCTTCGTGTGATGGGATGATTAATGAGTAATTAATTGGAAAACTCATGGAAGCTGTCGTGACATAATTATAGGTACTATCCTGGAATGAGGGACTGAGGAAAACACCTTGGGATAGCCGGTATTCTGGCCGGTATTTGAACCTGTTACTTCCCAAATTCGAAGCATGAATGTTGTTCGGTAAAAATTATTAGTAATTATAAGCTACCTGGTTGGTCTTGTGAGAAAGAAATGCTTTATTCTGTACAGTTTCTTTCTTTATGGTCAACCACACAGCACATCATTCGACTACAGTTATCGTACGTGGTATTCTAACAAGGTCTCGTCTCAGCCTTTTCATTTTAAATCGTTTCGGCCTTCATAAAACTGAATTTCCTCGCCCCCATACCAAATTGTTAGGCTGTAGTTAAGATCAAACCTCAGCAGACTGGCGGATATGATCCACTATAAATTTTTCACAAATTTATGAAATTTTTAATGAAGACAAGTAAGATATTGGAATTTCGTAGGCTTGAACTCATTACAATTTAAGTAAATTTAAAAATAACGCAAAATTTCAAAAACGATACTTGTGGATCAATCGTCTTTCTGACGTTGTTAGATGGAACTTGAGGAAAAGAAAAAACGTATTAACCCTTTAACGCCCACGTATATACCACCTGCTAAACAGTAACCGAATTTTTCTCAGTTTATTAATGAATTTCACGTGATTCTCAGAATAAACATCTGTTATTTCCTAAAACAACATTGATTTATCAATTTATTTTTATAATGGAGATGCTTTGTGTTTTCTTTGTGGTAAGAACTGATTTTTAAAATAATATTTGGATGGGTTTCGGCTAGAAAGGGTTAAATATCCTGGAGATTTTTATGTTTCACTCAGTCTGACAGAGACGCGTCCTCTATAATTTGTGTCAGACTGCAATATCACCTAATCACCGAGTTGTTAGCACAGAGGAAATACGTCGTACACATACAGGAAGATACAGTTGGTTCCAATTTCATATGAGAACCAACATCCCTGACTTAAGCACTTATGGGTTTCCTCATGTGCTCCTTTGTTAAAATCTATAATATTTCCTGAAAATAGGACACTCCCACCTATTCTGATATTCCTCGTGATTCATTTTTTTTTCTACGTGCATACAACAGCCCACTGTCGTCAAGACACCCAACAAATATACAGAATCGTGAAACAATTACAATACTGTGAAGAAGGTTTTAATTGTTTTCCAGTAAGCTGAGTGTGTTCTAATGTAATAGTTGTTGCTGATGATAGGAGGATGGCAATGTTTATTAGGGGAAATTGTAAGGGGTTAAATGGTTGGATTCCGATTGGTCGTCATACTGACTCTAGTTCATTTCTCTTGAGAGGCTTCTATAGACAACATGGTTGTTTTTATTCTGGTATTTATATGTGTTCTTTGAGTTATATTTGTGAAGGTTTGTTAATTTTTTGCATTGGCTTATGTAGATTTTATTTTGAGTAATTTATATTGTTTTATTTTGGTTGTAGTTACTATTATTATAATTGTTCCCTGTTGGTTGATTGTAACATTTTTCTGTATTGTGGTTATTTCAATATTTATGGTTGGTTCGTGGTTGAACATCTCTTTGTTGTTTGGTTGATGTTTAGGTTTTGTATAGACGAGGGCGATTGTAGTTGTCGTTGTGAAATATAGTTATTTTGGTTAGTAGGGATAATAATTCATTTGAGGCTAGTCTTGCTACATATGTGAACAGGATCATTGAATCCCTTAGGGATACCAGAAGTAGGATGTGTGAGAGAATCATATTCTCTGAGCAAATATTGTTTATCTGAAAAAAGTGCGGTTTTGTACTAAAACAGTAAACTAGTCTAGTCTCAACGCGATATTGAAAAAAACAGATTTTTTTGCTAGAAAAATGGTCAGAGAGAATAAAATAAACAATTATAATGCAATTGCTTATATTTATTTGTGTTGTCTCATTAATTCTGATGTTTTTGCTCTAGGAGGGTAATTGTTTATTCCCTTCGGATACACCATAGGGCAGCAACATACTGACATCGCGTACTTTTGTCATAATGAATTGTAACGTGGTCAGGGGAGAGTAAGGTTTGGGGAATAGTGCTGATCACAAATAAAACAAAGAGAATTGAACCAGATGAAGTTTCACACCATTACTTGAAAATCGGCGTTCAGTAAAAATAAAGCCCCAATTGGTTTCACAATAGTTATATTTTTATCTGTAATACATTCTACTGAAATGTTCGCAATATTAATTACGTGTTATTGACTGTGAATGGGCTCCATACAGATTCAGTTTTGTGTGAAAGGGTCCACCACACATAAGGTAATTTTAAATAATACGACACTGTTAATTAGATCACAGTAATGAATCATTTTAATAATAACGTTTCCTCTTTCCTGTTATCTCTTTCATGTCTTCATTTCTTTAAAAAAATACTTCTAAAAGCTGCTTTGCAGCAGCATTTGTAAAAGAGAGCATTCAATCGTCTAGCGTTATTACTGATAATTTTCTCAGTCGTGCATAAAGAACACAAAATTCAATAGCAGCATTACCTATCTTACAGCGATGATATTTGAAGGATTAGGATTATGCGAAATCACTACGTCGGTTGAAGGGTTTTCTAGTTCCAGCGGCACAGTTGATAAATATCTTGACTGACTGTGTGTCTGTAAAATTCTGCTCTGCTTGAAATATGTCGGATCATAAGAAGAGCTTTCATTAAAAATAACAGGTTTCATTTATTTATTTATTTAAGGACGTTGTCAGTAGTTTAGCTTGTGGGCCTGTAGAGTCAAATGACACAATGATAGTGAGTGATGAATTGAAGAGGTTGTGTAAGGAAGCGTTTGGGTCCTCATTTAACTTCTGTTCAATAATTTGCCTATACGTATTAAGGAAAACTACGAAAAACCTCAGGATAAGCTGTCTCAGGGCCGGGATTTGAACTCCGTACCTCCCGAATAGGACGAAAAATTGAAAGCCGCTCGACCACAACTTTGGTTGAATAATAACAATAACAATAATAATCAGTATGACCATTCCGCCATTTAGAAAGAGAATAGATAATGACTTTAAACTTCGTAAGAAGTCTGTAGGTCCCTGACAAGGTAAAGGAAATTTTTGTGTGAGAGTAACATCCAGATAGTGCCCGTGTCTAGCGTAGGAGCTGTTACTAGAAGAAGAATATTAGTTACTAGTAGGAACTTTTGTTGAATTACTAGCGGCTGCTTTTATAAGCGCCTCGTCTTTTGTTGTGGTGTCACTAGAAGAAAGACAGAGATGAGTTGCAAATTTAAACCAATGCAAGAGATCCTGGAGTATAAGAATTGTAAAACAAAATATTCGTTGTAAGGTTTATACAATAACGAGTACTAATCCTGAGTATATGTTCCTTACCCTTTATGGAAGGCTTACAGAGAATACATGTTTAGGATTTTTACATGAACTCTTTAAAGCCAGTGGGAGCTACATGTATCCTCCGGCTTTAACAATCAGTAGTAACTGTGCGTTTTGTATTTATGGATCTTGTATAATTTCCAGCGATTAGCGATTATTTCCTTGAACTGTGTTAACAAATTTATATTTGTAGAACTTGAGGTTTTCACGGCGATCCTTGCTGTAAGAGCCTCTGAAACGTCGGTAAACTTCTACCAGACTACACGGCGCAACAACTCCTAAGACGGCGGTCTTCAAATTAATCTTTGTAACTGTGGGTTTCTTTGCGGTACGGACTGAATTCTTAATTGTTATATGGAGAATAATCTGCTTCAAAGAGTTGAGAATTAGTTCCGAAGATGTGTAATATATTTTTAATAAATGCAAGTGTAATTTATTATAATCGTAACTTATATTAAGAGTTGCTTTATAGATAGAAAATGGGCAAAACAACAATTTGTATAATAATTTTTCTGAAAAGTCGGAAATTTTGTTCAAAAACCCATTATAATTAGAAAAAACACTTACTGGCTTCGTAAATTATATCATAATTGACTCCCGCGTGCAGGTGCATGCAGCGAACTTAAAGTATTTTACATTTTTGGGGGGACGAGTAGAATTTTCCCGTGGCTGCTATTTATAGCACACGACGATAAAAACTTAAACTCTTCACAGTACATAAAATTGCAGATTTGATTTATTTTGCAACCAAGTGAAAACAGAAGACTGTTTTGATAAATTAATAAAACATGAGATTCCGATCCGTTGAACGTATTAGCAAGGGAAATATTTTATGCAAACCTCATAAAACAGAAAGTATTTAATAAAAAAACTTCAAGAGTAGCTGTAGTGGTGTTTTCGGAGAGTTAGCAGAGAATTTTTCACTTCAGTTTGTGGGCAGAAACAGAGTGCATAAAAACGTAGATCCCATTTCAAACACTTGTCATCATTTTGCTTCTGGTACCGGCGACATACTGACTCTCTAGTGACTTGTTACTCCGGTAATGTAGGCCTAAATTTTGGACAGTTTGCTCGTAGAAGGAAAGAAGAATTTAACCAAACTTGTGCTGGGATGTTACGCCGTGTAGTCTGATAAACGTTTACCCCCATTATCAGGGCAATAGCCTTAATAACTGTCACATTTATTGCATCTCTGAAGAGGTATGAGCATTATAACTGACTAAATTAACTCCCTGGTAGTAAAACCCACAGGTTCAACACCGACAACGCCAAAGCCCGCCACCGGCCACAATCCTGAGTCAACTCCATCCATTTGCTATCCACACAGCCCACCTCCCTAAGATTCTGTCTCTTTCTTGGTCTGCCCAGTGCCCGTTTTCCAAAAGGATTCCCTACCAAAATTCTTGCCCCCCCCCCCACGCGAGCTACATGTTCAGTCCATCGGAGCCTCCTAAATTTCACTATCCTCACTCTGCTAGGTGACCTGTACAATTCACTCAGCTCCTCGTTATGCAGTATTCTAAATTCCCTGGTGAAGGGATCCACCCAACATGGGATGTGCATTTATTTCTATTCTCTGACCGATCCGTGAGTCATTTATTGTGACTAGAAAATTACTCGTCAAGAATGACGAGAGAAAGTAAAGTAGTGAACTCGCTGTCATAAAATTATCCCATTAAGTCCCAAAATCCATTAGCAGCATTACCATGGCAACTATTATAACACATACATAATAAATATTACCGCATAAGGCCCAAAATTCCTAAAGAGCAAATGACCAATCACCGACCAAGAGAGCTATCAAACAACACTTATATATTATTATATGTAAGATGCATAACCTTGTATTTATTACTGAACTTAGTTTGATGGGTGGTAACAATTTTTGAACTGAGAGGAATGATGTGTGATTGGCTGTGGCTAGTCTTTATGTTCCCGCTAAATAAGATCTTACTGTAAGAACGTGCTATTCAAATACTCGACTTGCCTTGACGAACTGTGAAATAGCACGAAAAATCTTCAGTTTACATCCCATTCTCATATTAGATCAATTACATAGGAAAGCCTGTTATTATTTTTAAACTTCACGTTAAACTTTTATTTTAAATTACAGATTCAATACTTCTTAAGATACAGGCAGTTAATTATAGTTCTGTATAATCAGGTGTATTTGGTTCAGACCGATGTTGGCTGAATTGTTAGTAAGGCTAAGGGTGTTTGAGTTCCTGGTTTCTAGCACAGGCATTTTGCTTTAGCAGCATGTTTCGCCTATTTGTTGATAAGTGTGTTTTCTAGAGATGGCGTAATTAGTGCATGTAAAATGTATTTTGGTGATTCTCTGTTGAAAGACGTCTATCGCTTACATACTTTCAATAACGGGAAAGTAATTGAATGGCCTTAAAAACAAGACCGGTACAAATGCACACAAAGAAATTATTATTTTCAGTTTTTTAATAAAATATAAACATTTAGGGGTAATTAGTAACAAATTCTGTGGCGTGCGTCTTTGTGTGGCTACATAAATTTTCTTTGGTGCACCATTCAACAATAGGCCTACCTAATTTCATCCTAAGTTTCGTGTCCATTGCTGCAGAAAAGGTTTGTTGTGTGCGGTTAAACTACAAAATCACACAGTTATTGAGCAATATTAAAGCATATTATCCTGTTTCTTGTTAACAACTGGTGTCCATGTGTAATGTAGGCCATATTCCTCATTCAGAACTTAAACAAGTGAACATGCAAAGCGCGTAGTGATTTAAATAGAGCAATTGGGCAATTGAGATCAGGAATATTGTAATTCATCTTGCTATTATTTACAGACAATTATGTTGTTATGTCCGGTTATGGATCCCTAATTGTCAAGTTCAGCTGAAGACCTGACAACCGGTTTTATGGCATTAATATTTTTGGCCCTTACGTTTCTGAGAGTCATTTGTTATTTGACGGCTGTACACCTCTAAGTGACACAGACTGATGTGGCCAGTATTCTAATACTTCAAATGACTCGTTAAATAACATCGGGCAACACAGTAATCTTGTTATACAGCACTGAACGATGGATTAAGTCCAGTAAAACAACAGCTTTGAGCAGGATTCCATTATAGCAATCGTGGGCGCCATGTTTGCTTCTTAGATTCGGTAAGAATCGGACTGCAGTAAGGCCCAGTCCTGTTTTGTCCTGTGCTTGGTGATGTAAGTAATATCGAGAAACTTCCTTCAGGGTGGGGAAACTAGATGATAATCATTAATCTTCTAACCCAGTGAGTATTAGAGACCCGCTATAAAACAGTTGAGAAGCTCTGTTATGCAAGGTGAAGTAGGTATCTTTGTATTGCCGTTTTATGTTGAAAAATTCTGGTAATATATGAAAGAAAATTACGGATCATGCTGATAAAAACTTAATTGGCTTTAACATGACACGGTAAATGCAACAAAATTGAGCTACCCACGTAATGTCCACATTTAAAAACCAGTACAATGCAAAACAACGTCCATGTTTTCATCCTCGAGATTCAGAAGTTGCATATAAATTCCTTCTTACAAGTTAACTGTGGTTGTAGCATCTTAACAACCGCGTTTCTAGCCTCGTGATAATTCGCTTGCTTGTTTGGCTAACACTGTCGTTAATCTCCCACACATTTTCAGTTACATAACATCTCTCAGAATTCCAAATCAGGCCAAGAAAGGCCTTGGGATGTCAAAAGGCACCATCCTAGCAAATCGACGCCAAGTGTCGTGACGACAGTCATCAAGACGCAGCGAAAAATCCGTGTATAGCGAACAAACCCCATGAGATGTCATTTTACACGAAGCGTCGCGACGCTGTCACAATACAATAGTTTTGCGCACATGGACTATGGTACGCCAAAACCGACGCCGATTGTCTCGACGACGCCACAAGACGCCGTGTTAGGTTTAGATGAGCCTCGAGATGCTATTTGACGCTGAAAACCGACGTGAATCATCACGACGGTTCCAAGTGGCGCCATATATCCCGCAAATAGAATCCAGATGCCAATGTAAACGACATTAGAAAACCGTCGCTATTTGTCACCGTATTTGCCATAGGTGAACTTCGATGTGCCTCGAATTGCGTTCTAAAACCGACTCCGAGCGTCGCGACGCCAAACAATGCGCCATAGTTAGAACACAGAACCCTCGATATTGCATTGGACACAGTGTTGGAAAGCCGACGCCAAGTGTCGCGAAGACTTTCATCTCGACGCAAACGACCTTTTGAATGTCACTAGAAATGACATTAAAACAACGACTCTGCACGTAATCGCCAAACTATGCCATATTTAGCATGAGTTTTGATCTGCTTATGAACACGAAGCTGAAAAATCGACGCCTCCACGAGACGCTATATATGGCAAACGAACCTCGGAACGCCATCGGACGCGACGTTGGTAAACCGACGCCAAACTTCGCAACACCAGTCGTAACACCGCCAAAAGAAACCAAAAATCAGCCATATTCGGAGCACGTGGGCCTCGGGATACCACTCGACACAAAACTGGGAAACCGGCGCCAGTCTTTGCTACCCGACTTTGAAATGTGACGCTGGGCGTCACAAGCCATGCTGGGAATATAGCAGAGAAGCCTGTCCCCGAGGAATCTGACCTGGGTTCGGATCCCCGTACAAATTATGGAATAAGGGATTCAATATAACAAAAATTTAGGCCGGGAGACTACAGGCTCAAAGATACAATCTCGAAACCTATTCTGTTTTCGAGTCCCGGTATTGATGTTGCCTTTAAGGATAGTATTTTTTCCCTGTGATAATTTTTCGGGCAATAAAAGCTAATGTGAAGTGTTAAGCATTTGTCGAATTGTGCTACAGTAAGACTGCGTGTGCTCTGCTTAGTCAAACAAGAACGGGAGTGCCTGAACTTCGTTAGAATTACGATCGCCTCACAAAAATTACTTTTAAAAAATATTCATTTTGCTGTATAACACCTGTTGCTACAGTTTTGTTCGGGGGTCGTTACAAGTCCTTCTTAGCTGTGTGTTACAATCGGGGCGACGTCCAATACCCCTTAGTAGCAGTGTGTGTGTGTGTTCGCGTGTGTGTGAAGCAACTGCAAGAACACACATGTTCCTTTATGAATAATGCATTACTTGGTTTCGATAATTACCACTCATTATCTCACCCCCTCGGACTCCTCCGTTCTTAACTTTCTCCCTCACCTTGCATTTAATATACGTGCGAGGAACTGACCTTCGGATTGTTCAAATTCTTTTGTACCTGGATGCTCACAACAGCAGGGATTTTTTACTCTTTTCCTCGTCTCCTCTGAATTGTATATTATAATCTATATGTGTCATGAATTCTTTCCTTAATTGCAATGGGCAAAACAGAAGAGGCCATGAATGAAGTGCTGGATGCTTTAGAATGAAGGTTTGGTCTCAAGGTAATAAAAGTAGGTAATGGTATTTTCTTCTGTAGCCTTATTTTCGGTTTCTCGTTTCTGTGTCGTAGTCATTGGATTTTAATATTACTTGTTTCGACCCGTACTTTTACCCCCTACTGTTTTAGAATTTCCGAGAATTATTAATTCCTTAGAAATATTTCATCTGGAATTTTTTATTTTATGTCGTACGCACACGGTAAATGTTAGTAGCAAAAGGCAGACAACACTGCCATGAAAAGACAGACAAAGAAGGAGTGAAATATTAACTTCAAATAAACAATTTTGGAATAAGAAAAACAATGAAACAAACAAGCTGGAAAATAATAATAATAATTTATTTCTCTATTATTAATGTGATTAATCAACAGCCAGATGGCCAATTACGGATACAGCACAATGAAAATAAAGTGAATACAATAAAAATATAATAATAGTAACAATACCAGTAATAGTAACAGTAATAATAAGCAGAAGAGAAAGGAAGACAAGAGTACAGCAGAGAAGAAAGCAGAAAAGTTGAGAGGAGAAGAGTAGATAAATGAGAAATCGAAATTGAGGAGAAGAAAGCAGAAGAGAAGAAACGAGAAGAAATGAGAGGTGAAGAGAAGAGATGAGGATAGAGCTGAAAAGAGAAGAAGATAAAGAGGAGAAGAATGGACTGAAGAGAAGTGAAGAGAGGAGACGATAGTTTTGGTTAGGTTACGTTAAGTTCTGTTGGGCTGGGTTGGTTAGGCTGGGGTGGGTTAGTTTAGGTTTGGTTAGGTTAGGTTGGGTTAGCTTAAGTTGGGTTAGGTTAGGTTTGGTTTAGTTAGGTTAGGTTTGGTTAGGTTAGATTTGGTTAGATTAAGTTGAGTTAGGTTAGGTTAGGTTATGTTATGTTGAATTTCGACGTCGGCGTCCGTGTGCTGAGTTTTTCAATACTCGGCATCATATTTATAACGCCTGCCACCGTTCTCCCGTCTTTAACCTGCATTTTATATGGTGTCCGTTGTCGTCAGGAAGATGGTCGTCTAAAATAGCAGCGTCGGTTTACCTGCGTCGTGCCTTTATAGGTTTAGGGCGTTAGTTTGTTTCAAGTATGACGTGTCATGGAACATCGCCAAGAATAACGTTTCGACGCTCAGCGTCGGTTATGCCACATCTGAAAGGCCGTGACGTCACAATATTGTGTGATATGGCGTAGCGGCGCCTGGCGTCGATTCTACAAAATAATTTTTAAAGTGATCCTATACACACATGCGTTAAGTATGGCGTCTATTGAGGGTGTCGCGACGGTTGGCGTCGCGACGCCCGGCGTCGGTTTTGTAATTTTGTCGTCGACGCCATGTAGAATGTTACCTGTGCCAAATATGGTCTGTTGGACGTCGGGACGAAGAGCGTCGAGACGCCTGGCGTCGATTTTCCAACGTAATGTTGAAAGTGGTCCTAGCACACTTCGTTAGGTGCGGCGTCTCTTGGGCGTGTCGCGACAATTGGCGTCGGTTTTGTAACTTAGTCACCGACGCCATGTTGAAGTCTGATGAATGACGTCGGTTTTTCAAACACGTTTTAAATGTCATTCCGATTGCACCTGCACAATATGTGGCGTCTCTAGGTTGTATTACGTGTATTGGCGTTTCGACGCCAGGCGTCGGTTTTCCAGTACTGTTTAAATTGGCGTCCATATCCTCACTTTTGTAAATATAGCGTCTCTTGGCCTCTTTTTCCATAGCCTCATTGGTAACTACTGTGAAGTGCTACGTGCAAGATCGTTCATTTTATGGTACTCTAAGCTACTATAAACAATAATTTTAAAAGCGATTTCGCTGTCATTCCAGAGTGTACGCTTCGCATTGTATTGATACTATTTCTGTAAGTAATTTGCATTGCTTTCTTGTCTGATCCTTGTTTCTGGTTGCTTTGGTGTGAACGCTTGCTTTACGCAAATAACATCGCCAATGATTGTTGTTGTAATTATCAATAAGTATTACCATCGTTAAATCCTTTGTTCATGCACCGCGCGATAATTTAATTCAGAGAGTATGTAGCTTAAAATATGCTCTTCAAACATATGTCAGCGAACTGGGTTAGGCCGATCAGATGTTTCAGGTTTTAAATTAGAATATGGGACTTTGCATGCTTTAGAGGGGTCTTCCGTCTCCTTGAAAACCTTCGTCATTGGCTACAGGTAATGGCCTGTCTCTCATCTTTCCAAGTGAATGATAAATTGTATTTGCGTCTTATTTGTAATTATCTCTCTCTGGGCCTGGAACATGGACAACTACGTATCAGCAATAGGCGTTAATAGCATCCAATAGAACTGCTCTTTCATTGTGCCTCATGTCAGGAGCCGGAATAAGTACAACTGGGTGGAAAAAAAAATTTAGCTTCTTAAGCGAAAATATAGGCCTGTACAGATTCGTCAGTTTTGTTTTCTGCGCTGTGGCGTCGTGTAGGCGGTAGAAGTTTCAGAGGTCGTTGCTGCCTTCATTATCAGGGTGGCACCCTGTTGGTGGAGGGAGTAAGACTACACGGCGCTAGGAAAGAGCGTATTTTAGTTAGAAAATTCCCAGCCAATACCTGTTCGTCCTGATAAAGATTTAATGACAGGAAGACGTCGGAATTTTCATTTACCTGTAAATATATGTTCGGATAATAATTTGTAAAGTCAAGTAATTTAGTGGTTTTCACAGCAGTGGGGTAATTTTTATTACTCTTCATCTTTAGGGCTTCGTGAGAAGCATATAGTACCAACTTGGAATATGAAAATTATCTCAGTATTTGCTTTAAGACGGAGGAAAACAAAACAAGGAAACCTGTTTCGAGATGGCTACGCCTAGGACCTTCTGGATGCGAAGTTCATCTTATGTAATATTTAGAAATTAGTTCATACCTCAAACAAGAACTCTCAGTTGATTAATGATCTTTAGTAAATAATCACTCTTTACTCTGAGAATCATTCAATGCCCATAAATACACTTTGTGAGCAAAATGGAGTGTTAGGCCTGCTGATTGTTAAAACAGTTGGTACATACAATTTGAAATAACAATATTATATAATATTGAATGAAATAAAACCCGTTAACAGTAAGAATTTTACGAAACCTATATATAATACAAAATGAAGAGTTGCTGGTTTTGATGTAGGTTGGTCTTATAGTTAACATTCGGCGTTAGAGGGTTTATAAAATAAAACGTTTCAACTGGCTGGTAATGCACTATTTGTAGGATATACTAAAAATACATAAATATGTTAGTATTATTATTATTATTATTAAGTGTTCTGTCTTACGACAGGTCCATTGCTCTGCCCAAAAAGAGCTCTCCAGTTGTCCCTATTCTCGGCTTCTCGCAGTATACATAATAATATATTAAACATCATTTATATTTTAATCATGCAAAGTTAAATTCTGATCTGTAGTGCAAGGCTTTCAGACTGCTACCTGAATTTGTTTTTGGGATGCGTGGTTACGAACTAACGAAAGAATTCAGTGACGAGCCGTGAAGTCTTTGTCAAATTTATCATCACAACAGGGATCACAGATTGTGATGTCAGTGTGTTTCTTTGTACGGCTATAAAAGGAAACTAGCCCTTTTTCACTTGACTGTGGAATCTACGTCAGAGTTATCGTTGTTATGTTATTATTTGGGCATTTATGATGATAATTTGAGAATGTTGCCTTCCTTCGGATAGACGCCCCGCGCGCGCACGCAAAGCCTCAGGTATGAAGAGAGGACCGAAGCTTTGCGGGCGAAAGTGAATCACGTGTTACGTGGATCCCACCACAAGTTTCTAACTGTTTCGCTGGGAGAAGGTTTAATTTCAAGAAGTTGTCATAACAGTTTACTCGGCAATAAATATACTGATAGACCTTAATAATAATGATAATATCATTACAGCTCGATCAGGTCTAGATAACTTATAGTCACACAGATATTTCTGAAAAGTTCCGATAAGAAATGCCTTAGATGGTGAAATCGCCTTTTGTGAGATATATCCTTTCACACAATACACAAAATGGTAAGTGAATGAACGTGCCTGAAGCCGAATTCTAACCGCGATTTCCGTTTATAATCAGCCTTAAACTATGCATTTTACAAAACAAATTGTTGTGGCATTATTAGACTTATAAATTAATTGGTGTTTTTTTAAAGAATGCTAATAAAACTACAGTGTTATTTGAAAGTGCTCTTGTGATCATGGTAATGAACCTATATGATTCATTGTTTGTTGCATATAAGCAAGATGCCTATGACGACTTGGTGACGATATATAAGCTATGCATATGTTCAATGGGCTGTCCATATTTCAGTCCAATTCCAGTTTCATTCTTTGGGAAGTGTATGATGTCGAAAGATTGTACGACCTAGATAAATCATTTGTGACTTAAGTCATTCCTACATTTATGTATCTTTATAGAAGAGATGTTGAGGTACATTAATTATATGCAGTGTGTAAGAAGAAAACAGGGAGACGGTCTGATATCAAGCCGAGTGATTATAAAGCCAGGAGTCACCCCACGCGTCGGTCTGTCATGCCGTTCTGCACTTCTTAGGTCTCCTTGGCTGCGTCCTACAGTCACATCTCACAGCTAAGACGCCAAAGTGTTCCTGTAACATTTCGTTTGCTTCTAGCCCGTAACTTGAGAATTTGGAGCTCATTTCATGGAGCTTAATTAACGAAATGTGATTTTTATCCTTAACGCAGTAATTATCTATGCCCATGGATCAGAGTGCTCCTTTTAGAAACTGCTAGCCGTTTCGATATTTATGAAAATTTCCGATTTCATGTAATTGTAAAGTCTGGGGGAGAGTCATAGTAACAGAAAATGTCGTTTGTTATTGTTAGATCAACTTCGATATTTGATTTTTTTAACATACTTTACAGTGTCATTATCGGATTTTAGGTGTATTCGTGATGAAAATTTGTTAAAATATGATGTTATCTTTGCTATGTCTGTCTGCCCGACAGTCCGCAGGTAAAAACTTGCGGACCGCTAACCGGATTTTAGTAAAATTTTATATTTAAGAAGAAATTCTACTCTGCTACCTGTTGTAATTATTGTTTAGAAAATCCCTTTTTCAGAACTTACCCTGGCCCGAATCTGACTGTAGCATCGAATAAGACGTATGGTATATCCCTCGAGAAATACCAGTATTGTCTGTTCATAATGTTCTGTAGCGTGTAAGATAGAATTTATTGTCATTTGTCTGGAGACAGTATGCACATTTGAACTCCGCCTTAACCTGTATTCTGCTCCTTCAAATGTAATCACATCTATTCCTGTAATCCCTCGTAATTAGTGCCTTTACATTTTGACCTGTTTGGAAGTCAAAATAAAAGAATAAAATCCGTGGGTGTTACAGGTATATTTTGACCTCATATTGGTTATGTTTCCAGAAGCTGCCATCCGATTGGTTTTACCTAGTTGCAGTTCCATTTGATTTGAAAATGACACCGATTTAAGCCAATGCCCGGTACTGGACCCTAGTATTACGACTACATGTTCTTAGTCTGTTCATGCATGAATGATATATGGGAACATTCTCTAAATAACACAAGGTGTAGATTTCTGTAAACGGAAAATAAAATTACAAGATGCTCTACGTCACGTCAGTAAGTCTGAGGGCAATTTTAACGTATCAGCGTTGTTTTGTTTGGACAGACTGAGAAAATACAAGAGTTGAAATTATGTATTAAAATTAGCCACGACCGCTTCCTTCCACATCTTTCGCAATTCAGAATCATCGACCCATTCTAACCAATACAAATAAGAAACGGTGCTAGTTTATTCGATTCTGGTGATCCGAACCACGGTCGTTAACAGAAAGCTGTAGCATCCTAAAAACACCGATGCCTGTCGTAAGAGAATCAGCAGTAAATAACGCGTAGCCGTTGCGCTTTGCAGATAGAAGTTGCGAGGTGGGGGCTCCGGATGACCTGAACAGGTTTATCGCCTTGTAACTGTTCGTGTCCAAGTTCTCCGCAGTAACAGTGCAAGAATTCGAGAGCATTTCAATGGATATACATAAAGATTAATAACTATTCAGCTTTCCAATCTAACTGATCTTATTCTTCAGTTAGTAAAAGGGTGTATGTTTAGTAAATAGTCTGAAGTTCTCACAGCAGCGAGTATTAAGATGACAGCGTCCTGGAATATTGCGCCTTGTAATCTCGTAGAAGTTGGCCGACGTTTCAGAGGTGCGTGTTCCCACTAACATTAGGGCAGTGAGTAAGAATCTTGATGACGGAGGCAGCACGTACTACTGAAACGTCGGAAAATTGTACCAGACTACATGGCTTAATAACGCGGAAGACAACTGTCTTCGACCAATGCACATTCTGAGTGGGATGTTTTGAATGTTTAAAAGATATTTGAATATTCTAAGAAACTGATGTTTCTATCGGGTTTGTTGGCTTAGACACAGGATATGATAATGGGATATACTTAGGTTTACACGCAACAAAGTGATTTCGACTGTTTTAAGAACCAGGCCTCTGTAGTGATGCTAAAATTTCTGAACCTCAGTCTCTCTCGAGTTCTTACGTGATAATATGATGAATTAATCTGACAGAGCCAATTACAGTGTCACACTGAGAAAATATTCTTATTCTCACTTTGAACATCACTTGTAATTCTAATTGGAATTTTATGTTACTTAGAAATGTGTTTTCCTATATACTAAATTAAACCTTTATATCGCTCTTTCAGTAACTGAAATGTCCTTTTCCAGCAACCTGACAAAATTCTAGAGTTCCAATTATTTATACGAAGATGTATTATCCCACCCTTAACCACTAGGGGTAACAGATATTTTATTATTACTATAATACACCCAGCAATTGTAACGATTTACTGAGACAGACTACAAGAAAGAAATAAAGTTGAATCCACTGGATGGGTCGCCTCTATAATCAAACGGCCCGCAAGTTGTCTTTGTTAGACTACGTCAGATTCCCACACAGGACCTGCAGTAGTAATTGGATGCAAGGACACAAATTAATGCTTACCGGATAAGTAGGGTTACAGGTGTTTCTTTATTATGGCACCTTCTTTTATAATGGCTGTACAGGACATGCAACCAAATAATTAGAGATTCTGTACAACGCTCCCGAATTTTAGTAATAATTACGTACTTGTATCTTATCGGGGTGATAGTGATGTATTTATCACATTCATTACTTTCGAGATGTTTTGGCTGTCTATGGCTCAGGGAACGCAAGGTTCGTGGGTTCGAATCGTGCTCAGGCGTCTATGATATTGTAGGTTTTAGACGTGTTCATAACTAAAAATCATAATAATTCTCCTGTTAACTTCGCCATATCTGTCTGTCCGTCGTGTCAGTCCTCCTGTCTACATGTAACAACTTGAGAACCGCGGAAAGGATATTCATGAAGTGTTAATGGTAACGTTTAGTAAAATGTGTCGACGCATTCCTTTTTTTTCGTTAAAATGACTACAGGCTTAACAGTTGTAGTAATTAAACCAGTTTTTATCGGAGTCAGCTCAGATTGTTTTAGGGTGAAATTTGCGTTAGAAGTGCAATGAATTTTCAGCCATCACAACGTCAGGTTTCTAATTGAGACGCTCTGGTTGGTTAATAAAATAGGAGAATGGATAACACAGCAACAGGAAACAGGGAATTGGATTGATTCAACTGCACTCGAAAAAATCAATAAGAATAGTAAGAAAACACAATTGGAAGCTGGAATTAAGGAACCACAGATATTTTCCAGCGTCACATAATAAAAGAAACAATCTTACTTCTTTATACTTCGAACCCTCTGGGGGGTTTTGAGCGGCCCTTTGACAGGGCCCAGGCCCCCCCATGACGTCACATCACCTCGTAACAATGCACTCAAAGATCAACAATGGCGTCCTACCATGTCTTAATGGCATTGTGTCCAACCAAACAAATCACCTCGTCATTAGCAGAATACAAAGAATGAGATAGAAAGGTAACGACAGAAAGAGAACGAAGATACTGATGATAATTGTTTATTATTTTCTTCTGCGTTCTTTTTCTTTCAATAATGAAGATTCGATTGAGTGTAAAACATGAAACACAAATCGGTGGGTGGTTTAATCCCAGATCTTCGTGAAAAAGTGTTTATGTGTGCATCAATGTCATAAGCAGCGTAATATATATATATTTAAAGCAGTTATTAAAACAGCTGGTTCACAAGATTCGTTGTTTGTTGACTGTCGCAGGACATAATAAAGAAACGCGGTTCTTTCGAAAAGCCACTTGAATTTTGCTCGTTACAGAGCAAATGAAGAAAATACCTAAATTCCTATTTACCTTACGAATATGGAAGTGTTTTATATTTTAATATGACAATTTGCCGACAATTGATCAAACTTCAGAAAATCTCTAGGACGTTCATGAAATTCTCGTGCTTTTAAGATAAAGTTCCTTAACAGTTACATTTATTTGTCAGTTGCTTATAGTTTTAGGAATCTTTGTATTTCTCGTTTATAAATATGAAGAAATCAAACACAATGTTTTCTAAAACAGTTATTCATTAATCGTTTCCAGCATGTTTCGACTTTCCTCATGTATAGTAATGGATACTAATATTATAACGCTAAATTATATTACACATAATTTTAATAAAATCTAAATAAAATCTAATAGAAATATATCTGTCTCAGAAGAGATGGAAATTATGAGATATTTTTTCATAAGTATCAATCCTGAATTTTTGCAGCGAACGCCGTATAATTTTTCTGTTTTAGAAATAACAATCATTTTAAAAATATTTTATTTGTATTTCGTTTGAAGTCATTCCTGATTGCAAATAATAACTGGAAAGATAAAATTTAGTTCCGGCATATTAAACTGTTCACTCTGGTTCCTATTACTTTCAGGTCTGTTCAATAATAATCCATATTTGAAATGAATATGCCATTCGTATAAAGTCACTTCAAAAATAGACGATATTTGGTAGGAGTAACAAGAGGTTGTTAAGTCTTCTAGAAGTCCGGGAGCCTCGCACCAGGAATTTTGAATTCCTGCCCGTAAGGTAGTAAAGCTTTTGCCAAGTTCCACGTCACTCAACCAACTACTCTTCGTGACATCTCGAATTTACATACGATTACTTACACCCATTTATTAAACTGACTTTCTTGCTTTTCTGTGTGGAAATTTTGCCCTTTCTCTAACCTTGAATTTACTAATTATTAAACAGGCTGTCAACGACGAAGTAATCCAAACAGTCTGAGTTACTTACGTTCGTGCTTCAGTGCCGAAGATGTTTCTCTAAACCGTACGTACAAGTTTTCACAGTGTAACAACCCAAAATACAAAAAAAGACATTTAAAATTTCAAATTTAGAATAGTCTAAATCTACGCACAAATATAAGTAAAACGTAAGGTTTTAAATGAGATGCCAGGTTATCACGACGACGAGAATGATTATGATTGTCTTCTGGAACGTTGCGCCTCGTCGTTTGATAGAAATCGACCGACGTTTTAGAGATTCTTTCTGTCTCAATCATCGCCCTGATGATGGCGGCAGTAAGTACCTCTGAAACGTCTGTCAATTTCTGCCAGCCTACATGGCGAAACATCGCAAAGACAGTTGTCTTCAAGGTACCAAACATTCACAGTTCTTGTTAGCTCACCACGTATTCAGGCGTCATATTTTGTTGGAGGGTCTTGTTTATTTTACGAAAGTACTCTTTGTGCGAGGTTGCCTTTTGCTGTCACACATGAGAACGCTACGCGTAGGATTTGCTCCTCAGTAGGAACGAAAGTGAACGGAGAGCTTTCAAGACGTCCGACCGGCCGGCGATATTAATACGAGGCTATTGGTCTCGCAGCATGCACCTTCTCTTGTCTGCGGATACAAGAAACCTGCCTCTTGCAAGCATGAATGATTCAAGTCTGTAGTAAGTCACATGGTGCTTGCCACTGGATGACATTTCACTTGTAGATCCCCGTGGCTGTCATATTTTATAGTCGTGGAGTGGGGGTACCACCCTGTAACTCAAGTGCCTTCTGTTTATTTCCTTTTGTGTTGCCTTCTGTCATCACAAGAGTGCATTTATGATGGCGTCTGTTAGAGGAGGTGAATGTAGTGGTTGTTCCGTGCTTTGTCTGTCTACTGGCATTAGCATCTTCCGTCTCCCACAATTATTGATAAGTCTGGTGAGTTAATTTTGGAGGGGATTTTATTAAAATTTGAGTAAATTTATTAGTTGTCACCATGAGTTCGCACCAAACGCAATTAGATGTTTATCAGATTTTTGAGAATATCTCGTCACCTGACTACACGACAATATCATTATAATCCACAAAGGGAGAAAATCAATACTTCGAAAATGTGGCAAAGCTTTTAAGTGTTTAGAAGCCGCAGTAACAAAGTTTAAATTGCATTTACGAGAAAATTCTAGGAATAACTGCTACCATGTGGTTGTTTTCCGTAGTTCTTACAGTCTAAAAACTTTAAATAGGCCATAACCGCTTTCCTTCTAATCCTATTTATCATTTGTAAAGTTCTAAGGTTGGTGCTGCTTCGTTAAGCAACACGTGACTTTACCGGACCATCTACGTTAAGCGGAGAATACTTTTATATGGTACACATTGTTATTTATATTCATTCTTATAACATGTTGAGATACAAGCGAATCTTGCTAGCCGAGGGGTTCATCCAGTCACGATTTCTGATTCAGCGTGGTTTGTTACGGATCACATGGTATCATCCCATTCATTAAGACCACGCTTGGCGAAGCACAGGAAGAGCTAAGTACCGTTTGTTCCTCAGGACAGTCTGGGTTTCACCCGAGTGAGGTATCGTCGCCTGATTCCCGAATCCAACCTGCCGAATTGTCGTGTTCAGAAGATCAGACTGTCAGCTGTTATTTTAAATCTATACTAAATTCTCGTATTTCGACATGTTAGTTGTTTTCATGCAGAGCCATCTGGGCTATTGGCCTGGCGACGGAAACATGCATGACGAATCTCTCAGACTTCGGTAAACATCTACACGACGCAGTAAACCAGAAGACGCAGCCGTGAGGACCTCAGATCTTACCGTATCTTTTCTCTTCTTGTTTTCTTGGGATCAGGCGGCCTAATGCCTTCCTCGTTTGCAGTGTCTTAAGATGCACGCATTTCCGTGTCTGATCTTCTGTAAATGGAAGATAATCGCGCCGAATTTCTTTTAGTACTTCGAGATTTGCTTTGGCCTTTACTTTCCAGCGTCTGCTGGATCATCAGTCCTCTCCCCTTCCATGTCATTTCGTTTGCATGCAGTTAAAGTGACGTATAAAAAGGCGAAGTCAGAACAAACGACCGGAACAAAAACATTAACCATTTTTTTTGATTCAGTGAGTAGACACTAATGTGATGCTGAAATACAGTTTTCATAATGACGCCTGTTTGGGCTGAATTTCAGTTTTACCACATAAAATTCTTGAAATTATTTGTTAATTTTGAAATCCATTTATAAATATCAATTTAAAAATGTAATCACCCTTTCTTACATATTTTCTTTTGTAGAGTAGACGTAATTCCGTTTATGACTATTGTTCGAATTCTGCAAATAATCGTCTTTGTTGATCATAACCTAGCATTTCTCACCACTAGCCAGCCATACATGAGAGACCCTCTGACTACCCTGAAACTAGCCTGACAGCTCTCTCGATATTCCTGTCGCAACCATCCTACGTGCCAGCCAAACATCAATCAACTAACTGTATTTGATATCCTCATTAACCAATGCCTCATCCCCCTGTCCCCGTAACGGCCATCTCCCCCCGCTGCTCAAACAATGCATGCTAAACCACACAAACCAATTCAGTCAACAAGAGACCACCCCCGGACGTACTACGATTTATTGGTACTGCATAAAATGAGCAGTACCTCTGATGCTGGATACACAGGTACATACTGACGGGAAGGTAGGCAGAGTAACTGTGCCATTGATTACTCCATAGTCTGCAAACAAGCGATAATCACGCTGCCGCTTTCAATAGGCGCTCAGCGCCTGTTGACATCAGAGAGCGTTTTGTGATTCCTGCGTTTGCATTTAGGCCTACTCTACGTCTCTCAGATTTATTGTGGTCATGGTTGCTTCCTGGATACATTATGTGCGAGTAATTTGCATAATAAAATTTAAATTCATAATTTATAACACAAGAATTAAAGCGGCTGAGATGTGTATTAAATTTAATTGTTGAGGTTATGTTATTAATTTATTTATTTATTTATCTATCTATCTACACTGGCTAGTGAAAAAGGTCTCTTCAAATACAAGGTGTATAACATTTTTCGTATTTTTATCTGTGGTCTCTTTTCCCCTCTTCTTTTATCCGTTTAATGCCTTTATCATCGTTAGAAGTACCTATGAAAACCGCCCAATGGTATAACATATGCCATCACCGTCATTACTAAGAACTTTATCGACCAAGGAAAAATCAATAAACATTATTCTTTGTCTCACTGTTCGTTTTGTCCAATATGCATTGATTCACAGCTTCAAATCTCGCTCATTCTTCTGACATTGTAGAAGCCTCGTTTATGATTCTTGCATCGTCACATTAATTCTGAGTTTCCAGTCCATGGAATATGTGAATAACAGAGAAATATGATATTTGAAGTTCTCATGAAAATGTCGATGTTGATTTTCTGAGCTACGACGGTGTGTGGACTTGTAGGTAGAAGTCAATGTTTCGGAAAAACATAATGCCTCCATCTTCAGGGCTGAGGTAAAGGAAATCGTTTTTGTTTTGTGTACAGTGTGGTATCTCTGTGCAACATAAATTTGTGACTTCTGATTAGGTCCATAGGTATCTTCATAAATACTTGTGTCACTTAACGTAGACCAAGTTAGTAAATAATTATTTCAATCGAAAACCTGTCCGATTGTTAAAATTTTCCGGTTCCTTTGGTTCCGCTATATGCAGGTGTCTATATTTCCGTATAAAGAAGAGCTGTATAATTCGTACTCTTCGCCAAATAGTATTAGATTGATCACATCGATGAGGATGAGATTGGCGGTGCATGTAGCGCGCAAAGAGGAAACAAGAAATACTAATAAAGTTTATGTTGTAGGTTTGAGGTAAGATACCATTCGGAAGATCTAGAATAATATTGAATTGAATCTTGGGGAAATAGATTTTAATGATGTGGATTGGATTCATCCGGCTTAGAATAGAGGTATTTTGCGGGAGTTTGTGAATGTAGTATCGTAATGAAGCTTCGAGTTACATAAAGATCTGTAATTTCTTGAGTACCTGAGCGTGTCATGGGCTTCTGAAGAACCGTCAGTCGGCCGCGGAGGAAGCTCCCTTGCCCGGTCGGTTCTGTCGTAGGCGCTCGGGCATCACGCAGTTGCTAAGACGGTGGATTTATTCTGACATTTCAACAAAAACGAATTGACACATACCCCTAACTCAAGATGGCAATAAATCGCTTGATACTGCTACAAAATTAAAATGACTCGGAACAACTACACCAAAATAAATTATGTATAATTGACGATAGTCTACGGAAACAGCTAGGAAGTACTTCGAAATGGAAGCAGTGTTTTCCTCCGAAACGTCAGTAAGAAAGTAAAGCTGTCCCGCTCCATGCCATGTAGGCGCTTGGGGGAGGGGAGGAAAATCTTGTACTCATTTTTGACCTCGGCACTAGAGGTGGTCGGCGTCACGCATCGGCCGCTCTTTATACCCGGGAAAGGACCCCGGTACTCATGAGACAGGAGGCTGGATGGGATTCAGAGCCGGTCTGGAAGCAGAGGCTATTCTTTATCTACGTATAAGTCCGCATGGAGTTACAACCCAGAAGATTTAACACCGAAATGTGTTTACGTTTTATACGAAGTTAGTGAATCAGTTTTTAATATAGTATTACCGTGTTCTGATTGCCAAATTTACGCAGTAAGGATTACTTAATGTCATAATTAACAATTTTACAGGCTTTAGATGGACGAGAGACTTGGATTCGTTCTATAGGTTACCAGAAAATGCTACCCGCAGAAAACATTTTTCCAAAATTATTGATGAATAGCTGTGTCGAGCATGTTTTCAGTTGTTTCAAAATTCCAAACGAGTAATTTATTCTCTTACTTTATGTACGAAATTACGTAGATAAACGTACTATATTTTTTGAACCACTGAAATACTTGTTTCAAATGTTGGGCTGAAGGCACAAAAGTGTAATTAATTTAGTAATCTTGACATTCAATTGATTTTCTGCAACAAAAACATAAAAATGTGAGGCAGTTTGTAAATAGAGCGTGGGATGTTTCGTTACAACTTCGTGGATTTTGAACTGCAAATTCGTTCTTCGGTTATGTGGCACTTTCTTTGTGCGTATCTTTCCATTCATTGTTACTCTCGTTTCTTTTCCTTGTGTCTGCAGATGCAATATAGACATGTAAAGAGAGACATTTTATTTTACTTAAAAACCTTAAAATGTCTTATTTTCTCATAAATCTTTAATAAACGATATATTCTTTCTAGCCACGGTGGTCTAGCGGTTAGAACGCTGGCCTTGTGATCCTGGGGTCTCGGGTTCGATTCCCGGCGGTGCCCGTATTTATAACTTGTGTTGGGCAAGGCCGTGGTCTAGGCAACACGGAGTTTTCCTCCGGGGTCTTCCCCGGTTTCTCCGTAGCATCCCAACAATTACTCCATTTACACACAGAAGAAGGCAATGGCAAACCACTTCTGGATCATCTGCCAAGAACGTATATGAACAGGTCCCAGTCCGAGAAAAGGATGGAAGGATCCTGTTCATATGGACCTGTTGTCAGACAGGACACTAAATAAATAATAAATAAATAAAAATATTCTTTATGTAATTGAACGTAGTCTACCTCTGTCTCTTTATTTGTACTCTGTACCATCAGAACAAGTGAAGGTTAATCGCCGGCAAAGACTTCCAGGGATTTTTCGTGCTTCGTCCTGTAGAGCTCTGAAGTCTTTCGCTGGCCACTCGCCTAGATCATGTACGGAGATCTGAAAATTTAACGAGCTTTATTCCCGCGCCTTGCATGATCTTAACGGAGAAAGATTTATACATGAACAGACGTTCTGTTTCACTTTTTTCCCTTCTAAATGTTTATTTGTTTCTTATCATCAGCTTCAAATACTGTGTTTCCTTCACATTAAAAATTCATTTACTCAGAACATGTTGTATTGATGTTCCAGTATTTATTTTTCCTCTTGGGCAGTTCAGTAATTCAAAACTCTTTGCGATTCAATTTGCTTCCACACAAAATATGTTACCGCCATGTGTTCTTGTAGTCAGATATTCTCTTTCCAATGTTATTAACGTATAATCGTCTCGTACGTCTTTATCCAACATTTATGTCGATGTAAATTCTGCCACTGGTCTCAGAAAAAGCGTTTCGGCACCTTTTATGTTTCCTTTATTATCTTATGCTTTGTCCACTCTTCTGATTCATATAAATAAACAATTTTTTTCTTAAACACTATTTAGTATTTGTGTTCTATTTTTTCTTTAAGTTTGTTAGAGTAAACTATGTATAATTTTGTAAATACGAAAGTTGAAACGTTTTCCATAAATATTCAAATTTAGTTCCTGGAAGCATAGTTTTTTATTTATATTTTATTTAGTGTTCTGTCTGACGACAGGTCCATATGAACAGGATCCTTCCATCCTTTTCTCGGACTGGGACCTGTTCATATACGTTCTTGGCAGATGATCCAGAAGTGGTTTGCCATTGCCTTCTTCTGTGTGTGAATGGAGTAATTGTTGGGATGCCACGGAGAAACCGGGGAAGCCCCCGGAGGAAAACTCCGTGTTGCCTAGACCACGGCCTTGCCCAACACAAGTTATAAATTCGGGCACCGCCGGGAATCGAACCCGAGACCCCAGGATTACAAGGGCAGCGTTCTAACCGCAGTTTCCAGTTTTGTTCGTGTGTGTTGTCTCTTTGAAATCGATAGACTTTATTTGCTGAGTGTTAAGATTCTACTCGCTTATCTTCTTTTTTGTAATTATGAAGACAGCTTCACTTACACACAGGTCACTTGCCCTCGCAGTTTTGTATGTGTGTTTAACTTACGGCCGTTGTCGTGAATACGTCATAATAATGGCTGCTTAAGAATGTGATTCCCAGAATCAGCTTCTGTGTCTTGTATCTGTGGGAGATTTTGCTGACTAATAGTTCACTAACTTAGTGTTTCGCTTTGTTCTAGGTAAGTTGTGAAGCGTAATCACGCTTGAACCACTCTGAATCAATTCATCACGTCTACAAGTTTGTAAGCATCGGCAGTCCTGGTTCCGAAAACAATGACATTTCGCTGTGTTCCCGCTTTTCAGCCGCTGGGTAGCGCTGATTGCAGTGCACCGTGGGTAAGTCACATTCGTTCAGCAAAGCATGCGTTTGTACTTTAAAGGGCCCTGGTTACTAATTTTATGAATTGTGAAAATTTTTAGCTCCGATTCGTAACGCGCCTTTAAGAACAACTGATTGTCTGGTTTAGAAACAGTGTTGACTGGAAACAAATCGTAAAGTTATTGTAACACGTTCGTTTGTGACAACGTAAATTTGTCCTCGTAAGGTTCATGGTGAATATTTCTTCACATAGATGTTTTATCTTATGAATCTATTATATTTGACTTCCTATCCTAATATGCAACTGGCGTTGAATTTGGATTTTAGACAAATGTAACCTTTTACACGTTACATTTAAATTATGGCAATTTTGTGAGATTTAAGATTTTCATGGCGTCTTGTCTTTGGGTTACTGCGCCCCGTCGTCTGGTAGACGTTTACAGCTGTCTCGCAGGTGCTTGTTACGATGAGTCCTGATTATGGAAACAGACAGCACCTCTGAAATGTCGTCAGTTTCTACTTAGACTACACGGCGCTACAAACCAGAAGATAATCGTCATTATATTTATGGTGATTTGCTAGGGGAAGTGTAAATATCCGATATTAGATGTTAAAAAGAAAATCTGTTATCGGTAGGAAATTCTGTTCAATAAATGAATTAACCAACGAGAAATTAACTAGCCTACCTCACCTCTGCTAGCTCGCATTTGCGTGAATACGTTTCATCCGCGCTGCTACGTATTCCATGCAACTCTCTTCAAGTGTGTTGTGTAAATCGCTATGCTGTAGGCCTAATTTTACGGGTAAGTAGGAAACCGTATGTCACCGAACGTCTTTTCGTGTAAGACATTAATAACCCTCAAGATAACAAACAACCTTTTACTTTTACGAGTACATAAAAATTAAACGACTGCAGTTGATATACGTGGTAATAATAAACACTTTACAGGCGGCAGGTACGTCTACCCGATATCGAGCATTTAAGGATTAATGATTACGCAGATTATTTGTATTGTTATTTAAAAACTTTCTGACCGTGTTTGGAACAAATTGTTTAAATAAATGTTATGCTTTGTTAAAATTTCGTTGTTACTGGCATGTGACACCGTTTATACCTTTATGTGCTTATCGACGTTTTTGAAGAGAGTATCGTCTGCGTCTTCTGACTTAAAGTTTACAGCCACATATAAAATTTCATGACGTCAAGACCGCAATGCATCCGTATTGTCTAAAATTTGAATCTTTATTTTAAATTTTACGGAGATTTCTTAATATTGCGTCAGATTTTCATCAGAATTTGTAAAAAAAAAAACTTACTGAGACGGGAAGGGTTAAATTTAAAACTTGTACATTAAAAATAGGATTAATTATGAAATTTTAAACATGTGTCTATGGAATTTGTTACTTGTGTGACCAATGGATCTGATAAATGTGTTTAAATATACACAATAATTCGCTTGTTTTTCTGAAAAATTATAACAGTTTAAATTTACACTTCCTTTTAAAACTGTCGCCTGTCATTTGGGCAAAGGATTATAACACAGGTCCATCCGACAATTGATTGATTGTTTGGTGCTGTATCAGAGCTAATTGAATGGCGGAACGTGTGGACAATAATGAAACACATACAAACAGCTGTGCCTTGAGCGAAACTCAGATAAACAGTTCAGAGCCAAGGGTTATGCGTTTGAGCTGCTGTGATTACCAACTGGACGTCTTCTAGCTATTGCCGCTGTGAGACATGACGTTAATTGGTGGCTCTTTCACAGTCGGGTTACAGTGTCACGAGAAAATACAGCCCTCGGGGTTCCGAAAGATTGCTTGTACCTTTAAGGGTTATTTCACTCATAGTATTAGCACGTTTGTCAGAAACATATCGCCACACAAATTTATAGTCTAGTATTAAGGAAATTGGCAGATTGTAATCGTCACCTCAATTTGTTTCGTTTTGCAACGTCATGTTGGACGTCGATAATTGGTTGCTGTATATTTTATATAAACGACGTTTCGGAGGTTGATTCCACTCCCTTCTTCACGTCGTTGGTTGTTATGATACACTTATTATTATATTGAAAACGGTCACAATAATGCTCCTATAATGAATCAGCCATTGTTACAAACCTTTAGAAAATGTCGGTATTCCCTTTGGTATGTTTCGGCCTACTCGTGTGTACGTAGAGTCGATAATCAAATTCGATTTGCTTTGAACTCGATTTACTGAACCTCTGTGAGTGCAGGCAATGTGCGAATATGACTCCAGAGGCAAAACAGTAATTTAATTTATTTATTTAATTTACGGTTTATTTAACGACGTTTTTTGAGTAACTCAGATTGTATAGCGTTGAATGAGAGGATAGTAGCGAATAATGAATTTGAAAGGATGTGTAAGCGACCGATCGTGGCCTAATTTAAGTTACTGTCCTGGGTGTCCTGAGAAAAACAACTAAAAACCTATCAGGATAGCCGGCATCCGAGCCGATATTTGAAGTTGGGACTTCCCGAACACGAAGGAATGCTAACCACTCGACCACGACGTTCGATGACTTAATTGGTAAATAAAACTGTTGGCAGTATAAATAAGGAGCATTTGTGTTATTTTGTTTCTAAAACTTTGTCTAGAAATCTAGTAGTTTTCCAGGGTTGTTGGGCGCCCTAGAAATTCCTTCGTTTTAATTCTTACACAGTGAACGAGGGGCAGCTGCTCCTTCAACATTGCTGAATAACAAACTGCCTATCTCCACGGAGCAGAGACCGTCTTGAAAAGTTAATACACCGCTGAGCTAGTCAAATTCCGGTAGCGAACTAGCAGTCAGTAACGGATTTGTTATTAAAGTACATTCTGTGGATGGACGGACGTACAAGTTTCGTTCTGGGGAAATTTCTTTTCCTTCGGATTAAGTAGGATTGTACATTCATCGCCCAGATAATGGAGGCAGCAAGGACCTCTGAAGTGTTGGTAAACTCACATCAGACTATACAGCGCTACAACTCAGAAGACATTTGTCTCAGGTCTCGGATGATTTTTGTGTAATTGGCTCCGTATTAACAGCACATTACACAGGTGGTGAGACAAGTACTCACCCCCCCCCCCTCGTCCGCATTATAAAGCATTAGGCATATTGCTTTCCCACCTCAGAATTATTCATCAGGTTCTGCGTCTTTTCGACACGCGTTCACAGGACAACAGAGTAAAATACGGACGTGCACTCCCAAATAGGAAGTAAACCCATGCCAGAATGTTTCCTGTTTCTTTTGTTAGATGTGCTTACTGCCTCTATTATCAGGACTTGTCTGATGATGGAGGCAGTAAACTCCTCCGAAACATTGGTCAGTTTCTACCAGACTGCGACGTACCGAAAGTCAATCATCCTAAAACTCATCGTCTTGAGAACCTGAAGTCTTACCATCGCGTACCAAGTTAAGACATTAGGCGTTTAATTTTATTTCTTATTCCTCCCCTTTTCTCCTTAATTTCTGTTTCTAAGGGGCATAATGTGCACCCTAGTGTGTGGTTGACACTTTGGTTTCGAAGAATGGGGAAGGGTTGTTGAGGTCAAATTACTCCGGCTTGTTATTTGATTAACTTAGTCGAGATCACTTACGTAACCCCATAATTTACCTCATCACTCCATTGCGAGGCGATTATCTAGTATTACGTCACGTTGGGTAAATCCAAATAAGGTTTCAGGCCTGCAGCCTCGTGCTTTATGGAAAACAGTGATTATTTACAGTAATAGATGGTGCATTCCATTGGTTTTCTCATTTAATGTATCAGGATTGGTTTGCGTATCTTGAAATTGTGCCGTTTTCCCACAAGCACACACAAATGTGAGTGTGTGAATATTTGAAATTACTTCAATTTAAAAATATATTAACATTGGGACTTATGGGGGCAGCTCAAAGTACGTAATTCAAAAACTTAGTCAGGCCGAATAAATTATCGAATGCGGGCCGCGTGTTTTGGCATGCCTGGTTTAAGACATATTACATCATTTGTCTGAAAGAACATCGCGTGGCCACTAAGAAATCTGGTGTATGTGAATGTAGCTCAGACAGTGGCCATTGGTGGAAAGAACAGGGTACATTTCAACATTGCTGTGTGTGTTACACGTGGTAATGTTGCCGGCATGGGGTAGTATTGTTCTAAGGTTATTATGTAACCCCTTTGATTTGGAGAAATCGATACTTGGATTCACATGTGCCAGGAGCACTGATACATTATTCTGATATAAATGTGTACAGAAACTGATATATGGGACAGTTTTTTAACTATATAATATGGATGGTTGGCAGAACATTGCTTATCCTAACGCTACTAATATTAAAATTAATTATCCGTACGTAATTGTGTAACTCAATAAAGCCAATGGAAATATAAATATGTTATTAAAATTGTAGAACTTTCGCAGAGAAATTTTTAAATCCTCTAATATGGACGATAGACGTTAAGGAAAGTTTATGCATACGAAATTGAAACGTGATGCTTATAATATGAGGTACTTACTTGCAAATTATAATCGGAAAAACTGTGGATACAACGTTTCCAGTGCATTGTCATATACGCGGCTTATTCTTTTTACACGTGCAGGCCTAAATTTTAAATGTTAATAGAAATTTGCACATGTCTTACGCGCCAGTTTCATTCTTTTGCATAATTAGATTCGCCAGTTCACTAGAATACTTCATTAACATTGCCACAAGAGTTGCATTTTTTTGAATTCTTTTTGTAACGGACTGTACAATAAAATACTTCGTCTGGATGTAATAAATAATAATAGTAAAGCAACGATAAAAAATACATGGCCAGGTTCACGAATGAACTTTTGACCCGTGCATCGGCCGAGCCACGCTCCAAGCAGCGCGCACAGCGATCTTCATCTTTGTCTTCCAATCCTAACCCCTCCACAGCCGACATTCCTAAATAATGAGCGCTCACACCCCCTACTACAAACCAGAAACAGCAACAAGAAGAATACGTATAATCGCCCTTGGGGCTTAAAACAAAAACAAGATGCAAAATAATTTATTCGTTCATGGTTTGCTTCATTTTGTAGTTTGCCTTTGCCGCGTTGTCCGTTACTAGTTCGTAATTTCGCTACTAGGTGGCGACAGCGATTGCAGGAACTGTTGCTGCGCCTCTGTGAAAACGGTGGCACAAATTGTAAACTACGTGCTTCAACGTGCATCGTAGCGCCGTTGAAGGGAAGTGGCGCTTCAATGTACTAGGACTATTCGTTTCTCTTGCACACAATAGATGTCGGTGCTAAGTGGTGCATGCTTGGTTGTTCATGTTTTTGAGAACGCGCCATTGAATTTCGAGAGATTACAAGGAAAGAAATTGTCTCGATGTGACACACAAACGTAGTCATTATGATCTCCAGGTTGTGAGTAATTGACATGATTTAAGGCAAACCAAACAATAAAACTTGGGTATTCTTAAATGTAAAATAAAGAAAAATTCATAATTACATCGCTTTAACATAATTGACCACTTATTTTGGTTACCGACAAAATTAATGAAAACTTTGCCTTTTATTTCCGTTCGCTAAACATCTATGAAAGGAAAAAGAAATATGACAAAGAGAAATGTAAAGAGTACAGAGAATAATTGAGGATGAGACACCAATAATGAGAAAGAGCTTTTTCTCTCTACTGCGTATGAAGAGATGGTGTGTTCTTGGTATCATCAATCATTTTAGCAGGAGGCGGTTCCTTTTTATTCCAGCTCATGTGTTTACACTGCACGTCATTACATAGTTCATCCGTGTTTCAAATATTCACGGCAGCGCTGGGATAGATTACATCCAGTTGCCCCTTTTGTCTGAAGTTACGCTCAGGTCATGTGCGTATGGGGGATTTGGAGGTAAGGCTCAAAGCGAAGATTTCTGTCTTCTGGGTTGTTGCGCCGTGTAGTCTGGTCGATGTTAACCAACGTTTAGAGGTCATACTGCCTCCGTCAGCAGGGCGATGAGTATGAAAATTTCTGTCTTCTGGGTTGTTGCGCTGTGTAGTCTGGTCGATGTTAACCAACGTATCAGAGGTCATACTGCCTCCGTCATCAGGGCGATGAGTATGAAGATTTCCGTCTTCTGGGTTGTTGCGCTGTGTAGTCTGGTCGATGTTAACCAACGTTTCAGAGGTCATACTGCCTCCGTCATCAGGGCGATTCTTAGTATGAAGATTTCTGTCTTCTGGGTTGTTGCGCTGTGTAGTCTGGTCGATGTTAACCAACGTTTCAGAGGTCATACTGCCTCCGTCATCAGAGTATGAAGATTTCTGTCTTCTGGGTTGTTGTGCCGTGTAGTCTGGTCGATGTTTACCAACGTTTCAGAGGTCATACTGCCTCCGTCATCAGGGCGGTGTTCTGTTGACGACCTCTTTCGGCCACGATTACGAAGTTGCATGAAATTATTTTCGGAGACTTTGTCGTCATGGAATTAATATCAGTTAGATTGAGACACTTTTGGATGTGTCGATACTTCAACGAAGTAACAATAAAAAAACTAAGTATGTAGTGTAGTACCTTTACGTTTGAATAGATCTATCAACATTAGATTAATATTTGCAGTCATTTGACGTCGAGGCCAATAAGGAACGTAGGATTTCAGAGAACGTATTTCCTAGTCTTGTTATGACCAAAAAGAGAAGCGTTGGTGAGCTCTTGGAAACATGTGATCTCGTAGCTGTTGGAACTCCGAGGTTAAGAATTAGCTATAGTAATATTTATGGACTAAGTGCATGTCTGTAAAGAAAGAAATATTGTAACAGGTCTCTGTATTGTGAAAGAAGTTGAATGGCTTTAAGATAAAGTGATAAAGACGTATTTCGTGTCGTAGTAATTACATACAGTGGCACCTGCAGTTAGCAGTTCTCAAATGAAAGTTTGCCAAGCGGCTGGTTCTCAGAAGCAGACGGAATAGATCGCATTTTTAATTCCATAGACCATTATGAATTACAGACAGACTTTTGCTCAGTGGACAATGGAACTTATTCCTAGTGCCACCATGAGGTGCTTTTGTCTCTTTCTGAGAAGTGATTTCTACGAATTTGTATTATTATTAGTGTTGTTGTTGTTCTTACATTTCTCACTTTCATCTTAACTTTAATCACGCCATTAATAATCCTTGTGTATCCGAAGATGTACCACATCTGTCAGTTACACTGTTGATTTATTTCTTGAGTTGTTTTACGACGCTGTATCGTTGAATTGCAGGATGATTTTGAACAATAAATCAGGAAAGATTATGGAACAAAGATTGTTGGTGTTTGTAAAGTAAAGATGATAAACAGTCAGAAAACCTGATATGAAAAATCACTTTTGGGTTAGTTGTAGAAGGGAAGATAATAAGAAAATGAATGTTAAAAAACATGACGGTGTCGACAGGATTAATTTGACCCAGGACAGGGAATAATAGCGAGCTATTGTGAACACGATAATGAGCTTTATGTTTCACAAAAGGCAGTGAGTTTCTTGACTACCTGAGCGACTACTAGCTTCTAATGAAGGGCTTTGGCCAGTAGAGTTACGTAATTATTTGGACTGGAAGCAGTCAAGGAAAAACTTAGCATATGGTCACATCTCATCAACAGAACACATCACAAAATGCTGCATAATAGTTAGATAGAGTAGGCCTATGCATTGCGTGAATCTGCCGCGTTCACCAGAATTTCACCTTTCAGCTTGGCGATTAGTACCGGTGACATACTTGTTTGGGTTCGACGAATTTTTTAAACGGTGAGGTGTCGGGCTGTGCGATGGCGTTCTCGCTAGAGATTCCCGGAGGATCCCCACGTCTTCCTGGGTTTCTCCACACCAAGAGTCCCGTAATTGGTGTCTCTGTGCAGTCACTTCGACGCGCTGAACGCATGTAGTCTTCGTGTCTGAACAAAAATTACAAATTTTAGTAAAACCTTGGTGATTCTTATACACGCAAGACCATCTCACCATCAAACGCGTCTAATAGAATTAATTAGAATTCATAATATCGGAGATGTACACCGGGTATTGATCGGGAAACCTGAGGGGAAGAGACCGCTGGGGAGACCTAGACGTAGATGGGAGGATAATCTCAGGCGGGATCTATGGGAGATAGGAGTTGAAGGAGACTGGATTTTGTTGGCCCACGACAGGGTCCGGTGGAGGGCTTTGGTTAATTCTGTGATGAACCTTCGAGTTCGGTAAGCCATCTAGTTAGTTAGTTAGTTAGTTAGTTAATATTGGAGGTGTGAGAGTGTACTCGGTAGGATTTAAGATTCTTATGCCCCTACAACCCAAAAGAGAACCATCATCTGAAAGTGCCCTTGTACCACTCTTATCTGCAGTAATTATACACAGGAAACTTACCGAGGTTGGTAATACATTATGACTGCCACGATAAATTATAAAAAAAAAATTCATGTTTTGTCTTATTAAGGTGGTCTTGCAACTGAGTAGTTTTGGGGAATTAAACAAAATTAGTTTCATCCTGTCTTGCTGTCAGCACAGATTGCGTGCAGAGAGGAAGGAAGGACAGTGACTGAAAATTGTCTGAAGTATTTAATTAACGGAATGCACGAAAGCATATTTCAGCCCCTGTATAAAAGTACAGAGTTAATCCTATCGCTGCAAGACTAGAAATAATTACATCTCAAAATAGTGTGGATTCTTCTTCCGTTGGATAAAGGGGTTACCCTTCATGTAAAATCTTGAAGGCCTACATTAAGTTTTAGAGTTCGGAGTGTGAGGTTCTTGTGACCACATCGCGATAGCGGCTTCTGCTTGTGGATGAGGACGACGACCTTCAGATACCTATGTAGAGTAGCTTTGAGTGTATTAAATAAGCACTGGCGGACAGTAGACAATGGGTGGGCCTCCAGTTACGGGAACAATAGTCGTTAAAGAGTAGCATGTTACAAAATGTTACATGACGCTACTGAATTTTTCGTTGTCTTTAGTAGGCGTACGCCTTATAGGGTCCAATGTCAACAGGCTCTTTGAGTACAGTATCCATAACGAAACATCCATTTCCGAAAGAGGCGGGTCATTTCTTGACGATGTAAAAAAAACTTTAGCTACTCAGAAAAGATTCTGCTCTATACAGTGAATGAAACCCAGTTCTATACTAAATTAAACTCTAAATATTTGAAAATATTAAAACTCCTACACACGTACTCGTATGGGAAACAGTGACTAAGTACATTACTACGGTGGTGACTTTGAAGATGGTTGCCTTATGGGTTTTTGCGTCGGGTAGTCTGGTAGAAGTTCACGACGTTTCAGAGGTTCTTGTTGCTTCCATCATCAGGGCGATTAGTAACTGAGTGCTCAGTAAATTCTACATTTATGTGATGAGAATTTTGAGATCGTTATAATTGATGTTAGTGATGAGCCGATTGAACGATATTGGTGCATGTTAAAGCTTAGGAAAGTAAATATTCATACACATTTGTTAACACAGTACCTCGATTCCGCCTGCGTGCTAGAAGGTTCAACGGCACAAACACCAAACTATGCCAGTATGCAGCACAGTCTAGAGTCAGAAAAATCCGCCTTTCATCATGGCACGTCGCGGATGAATGGTTATCACCGCACCTGCTTCAAATCGGGACGAGTCGGTTTCGATTGTCTGCCCGCAGATCCGCTATTCTGAAGTTTTTATCTGTCTATCGACGCAGCTAATAGGCGCGCTACTTTACAATAGGTCACACGACCGCTTTCTTTCATGTTATTTACAATTCACTATTCATAAGCTTACGCCTACTACAGATTAGCGTCATAAGTGTATGTGTGTGTGTGTGTGTGTGTGTGTGTTTATTTAAAAAATAGTCATTCGTCACAACCTGTTTCTTTATGCCTTTCATGAGTGACCTCGGTTATTTCAAATAATTTGTACCGTTCCGGGGTCATACTAAAAGTTTCCAAACTTCTTACGGAAAATAATTCTTAGCCTGTGCCCAGACACCTGGTGGGATTACCATCTCCTGTCGGCTGTCTGTAACTATTGATCAATTGCGTTTTAACAGTCCGTTCTTCCGTCTGTAACCCAAATACGCGTCATTCTTTCGTGATTAGGGCTTACTAGCATTTATCAAACTTGTTGGGGTAAAGTATTTTTATACTCCGTTAAACATAGCGCTAGGAGCTTATCTAAAGTATGCGTAAACTTCCATTTTCATGTAACAGTATCTGAATGGATTATATTTTATAACTCGTATTTATACTAGTCAATAAGCTATGATATATAAACTTAATATATCTATAGGCCTAAGCTAGACAGTATCTTTCCATAAAATATCAAATGATAAATTATATATATGCATAGGGAAGAACACACACAATCCAAAAGAAGTTCTTCGGTTTGATGTCGTACGGGTTTCAACAGGAAATGTGTTTGCAGTCTTTCATTTCTCTGTGACACACAGCAGGTCTCGTACGTCTCTTTCAATCTCGTGTACCCTGTGTATGGATACGTGTGTGAATGCTATCTGAGTAAATAGTTGTGGTTATTTATTTTATTTTGTCTTGGAACACAAACTCTGTATGTCGTTTTTATGGGAGTTTCGGAAGTACTGCTTGTGTTTTCCTGAATTGATGCAAATAAATTTCTTTCAAGAACCGTGTAGGGGTATTCAGCTGCCTTATTTATTATTATTTTTAATTTTGTTACTTGTAGGACTCAGTCATACACCTGTTCTATTTTTTTCTCTTGTGTGTATTATCCTCGTAAATTTCAGTTGATCAGTTCCTTGAGATCAGTATTTTTAAAACATATATGCTTACGTATATTAACATGATTTTTCAGTAACCTTTGTGAAAACTTCGGGCTTTTATTAACTTTTATGCGAGAAGTGTTAGATGTTTCTATTTGTATTAAAGTAACACAGTATTTTCTCGTGTTGATTACATTTTCGTATGACTTATTTTTAGGCCACATGGTAACGTAACTCGCAGAGGTATTAATTAAGGTCAGAAACTAAGTAGGTAAGATTAGCAAATGGTTAATAATTATTTAGCAATTAATAATCAAATAAAGTGGCTGTACGTTAACACAGGAATAGTAGTAAATACAAAATGATCACTAGAGGAAAATGACTTAAATTAAATTGTTTAATTAAACATTATTAGTATTAGTTAAATATTTTAACATCTAAGTGTAATCTACACCCCAAAAACAAGGCTTTACTAGTAAAGTAGTGCCAAAATGAATTCTTAGTTGAATGAATAATTTAGTGAATAAAATAGTAAGTAAATAAATACATAAATTAGTGACTGAGGGAAAGCGAGAAATTAGGTGAATAAGAACATAAAAGATATATTGCTTGAAATAGGGAATTAATTTTTAAACGAATTTATAAATTATTAAAAGAGAAATCAAGTTGTTTGGCTGATAAAGTATTCAATCTGTGCAAATAATAACTTGTGCGTTATACTCCCCTGCTATTTTCGTGGCCTCGTACCTAAAGGTACGCCCACTGACCAAAGCGAGCTCGTCCAATAAACTGAAACAGGTGGCATGGTGTTGAAATACATTTACAAGAGACTCAGATTGCCTCTTTGATATACCGACAGGTCTCTCATTTGCGCTTATTCAAACTAGACAAAAACCAGGCAACGTAACAGAATTGATTCCCTCATATATCATATCAAGAGTGGTTCAGTCTGTATTAACCGATTGAGCATTACAACAATGGATGTCTTCGGGATAAATCTGCGTTCATAACCAAGCAGGTCACAGCAAATGGTAATACATAAATCTTGTATTTGAGAGTATCTGGATTCGAGCCTGGTTTGGCGCAACGGGTATGCTAACGACTGTCAGGTCATGACTTGGTCCTCGCCATTCTCTCCTTTCCACTGTACGTACGTAATCATCTTCTGATAAACATGGTTACGTACTGATGCACCAACCACAAGGGATTTGAGAGCTGGAGATGAAATCTTGAACACGTGATTTCACTTCGGGGGAGTGATGTAAGGTCGTAAGAAAAACTAGGTTTTAACGCCTTTAAGCACGAAGCTCATTAAAATAATATTAACAAATTAGGTCTTCACATATCGTGTATTATGAGAATAGTATAAAACCTAAAAATGCACTCTGTTCCTGTGATAATATTAACGATCCTTTGGGATCAGTCAGGACAAAGAAATTAACACAATTCAAGATGAATGATAAAATATAATACTTTTATTTTCCGTCGTTTACACAAGCTTATTGTTAAAATCATATAAAATTTCACATAAAATTGTTACATTTTAAAATTGACGACATGTTTCGATATACAATCTTATCATCGTCAGGTCCATCAAAATTAAAATTAAAATCTGGTGTATCTGTTGCTCTGCTTATATTGTTTTTGTTTTTACTCGTTTTTACTACATCTCCAGGCTTCTTCGATTTTATTTTTGGAGACGCGCCTGGGTGCCTATATCGGGTTGTGTATGAGGTGCGTGTCCGTTGTTATTGAATGTCTGCCATTCAATAACAACGGACACGCACCTCATACACAACCCGATATAGGCACCCAGGCGCGTCTCCAAAAATAAAATCGAAGAAGCCTGGAGATGTAGTAAAAACGAGTAAAAACAAAAACAATATAAGCAGAGCAACAGATACACCAGATTTTAATTTTAATTTTGATAGACCTGACGATGATAAGATTGTATATCGAAACATGTCGTCAATTTTAAAATGTAACAATTTTATGTGAAATTTTATATGATTTTAACAATAAGCTTGTGTAAACGACGGAAAATAAAAGTATTGTATTGAAACACAAGCATGATGCAATTAAGATATAAGCGATAAAATATAAACTGATTAAACTTAAAAAATTCGCTGAAACTACGTTCATCAGAACACCTAACGTGGTCGGTCTGAAAATATTTAGTCTTTATTTTCCTCTTCATTATTTTTATTTCAACGTGTCATAAACGTTATAGAAGCAGCCTTGTGTTCTACTACTAAAATTTACCATCGCTTTTTTTTTGTAATGTGATTATTATTTGTTCAGACATTTCTTTTAATTCTCGTAATCGCTGCCTGATTTCCACATTGCTTTACAATGCATATAGAGGTTAGTGTTAGGATTTTTGAGTCTCGACAGTTACATTTTCGGACATACTAAAGGTGCTCTTTTAACGTCCATGAGTTAAGTCACGAACCATGCTAAGTGGATCCCATATCACCACATCACAGCCTGTCCTCTGCATGAGGAAATTCTCCAGATGCTAGCTGCGCAGATACCCAGTAAGCAGTCGCGGATTGTCTACATCGCAGGGCCTTGAACTAGGCTGGTTCTTAACTGAAAACGTGTTGAACCTTCGGGTTCCAAAGGAGACGGAGAAATATTTGACTGTCTGAGCAACTATCAGCTTTTCAAAGAGGGATTCTGTCCCATTGAATTAGTTGGTTAATTAAGACAGGAATAAGATTAAACTTGTTGGACTCTGGTTTCCCTGTGTTCTTTTGTTTTAGAGTTCTAAGGAATTAACCATTTACCGTTTTAAATGTAGGATTAATAGTTTATTCCTTGCATGGCGTTACCAGCTAAACCCGTTGATTTATTTAACAGCGATCTGCATGTACAAGATAAATTAATTACGACTTAAAATTTATTTCTATTCATTATAGATGAGACGTGTTTGGTGTCACATTCTGTAATACTAGTTTAGGAGGCGCTGTGTGAATCACGCATGTTCAATCGCTTTAGGTCGCTCATGACGTGAGCGGGTTGTATGTGGGGTCATTGTCCCCGAAAGCAGCAAAGTATGATCAAGCAGAAGATCTTCAATGGGAAATGATAACCCGGCTCCAAGGCAGGACCAGGTTTTGTTGCCTGCGTTTTATTTCTTCCTATCTTTATGAAAATAAATAAAGTATCTAATACATCGTAGACTGTTTTACTACCACCATATCGGTCATTCTGATGCACTGTACAGTCCATGTAAGAACTGAAGAATGGATCCAATTTACAGCATTCAGTATGTAGTTACACCGGTTTAGCGAGAATTCCAAACCAAGACTTCATTCAACTGATTTTTGTTTCTTTTGAGGCAATATTTTCTTCGGATTAATGATTTGAATTTGATTTATCATTCTGAAGGTGTTGGAACTCGTTTATGTAATCGAGCTGTTTACAGTATACACGGTTCTGTGTTATTAAAACACCTGTATCCTGGGTTCGAATCTTGAAGTGGGATTTTATACTTCGTGAGATTCGAGTTTCTCATGGCGAAGGTGGCTGTCTTATGGGATGTTGTAGCACCGTTTAGTCCGGTAGATACTGACAGATGGTCGGTCAGTGTCTACCAGACTAAAAGACGCTACTACATCCCATAAGACGGCCATATTCAAGTTTATGTTGTCAGACTTTCTTCTGTGTTGTTTTATGACAATGAAGGCTTTGTGATTGTATGATCCTTCGGTTGAAGTATACAGCTGCCTTCTTGAGTAAAAAATTAACAGAGGTTGCCAAGCCTCTGTTTGATATTTATCGCGCAGAAGGACACTTACAAGAACAAACTAGAGGAATGTGTTGGCGCAAGGTAGGCTACGACCGCTTCCCTTCATGTACAGTATTTCAAGATTCATCTTCCTCGTTCAACCTGCAATTGGACGCAGTATAGATCTATATAGTTGATAAAGCATCGTTAAATGTCCCACAGTGACGTTCTCCCGAAGTTTAAATTCGACAAATCGATATGCCTGTGTGTATCGATGCTGATCGGAATATTAAGACGGATTCTGCGAAGAGCTACGGGTAGCGTTTCACTAAGCCGACCTGGTGTCCGAAACCCAGGTGATACCGGCGGTCGCCCGGGGAGACGACGGCCCCGATACGACCCAACCGGTTCCCTGACTCAACGGCGAGCCAAGACGTGCAAGGGGTGCCCCACACTTCCCCGCATGACGCTGTTAAATCAGAGCGTAATCAATCGTGTGCGTCTCTGACGGTGGAACTCGGTTCTCTTCAACTCTGCTGCTGTCGAAGCTTACTCTTGGATTTTAACTTGAAACTTCTTTGTAGTTCGCTGTTTCGCGAATTACAGTTATTCAGCTACCCGTTCACTCATCGAGCCACTCACCTGCTCAATCGCTTGCCCAGTGTTTGGTTTTTGTTTTAACTTCTAGAAAATTGTATGCGCTGTAAATATGTGGCGATAATTTCTTTAAACAAACAAGTCCAGAATATCAGAATCGAGATTAACAAATTTCATTTTGAATTACCAATAGCAAAGAAAAGGAGACACCGGTAGACCTCTCAAGTGTTGAAACAGAAGCAATGTAGCGTGTCTTTGAAAGGCAGAAGAGCAAATCTGTTCCCTTACAGAAATTCATCACGTCACAAGTCTCAGATTTTACGTTAACCTTCTGACGTCTGTTCAGAAAGCAAAGCAGGACGCAATAACGAAATCTCTCAAAGAAGGGAACTTCAAGTTCTTGCATAAAATACAAATAAAACATCTCGATTATCGTGATATATAATAAAAATGGCTTCACTATGTAACCTCGACCATCCTTCACCCGATTGTCACAACTGTTATAAACAGCTAACATCATTGAATGTGGTCCTTCCCAGAAGCTGACACTCGTTCGTCTTGTCAAGAAATTCCGTGTTTACTATTTTCTTAATATTTTAATATTATCCTCCAATATACTCCGAGGTCTTCGAGTGTTTATTCCCTTCGGGCTATCCAATCAAAAATTTTGTGCACTTTTCTTTTCTCCTTATCCGTGCTACGTAGCTCACCCATCCCCCTCGATTTAATCATCCTAATTATATTTGGTGAAGAGTGAAAATTACGGAGTTTTTCCCAGTTTTATGTTAGCTCATCCCTCGTTAAGTCAAAATATTCTCCTCAGTGCCCTGACCAAAATACTATAACACTTTAAAACGACGGGACGTGGCCTAGTGTCGTCAGTTAATAGATTAACTTTAGAAGTTATTAAAAACAAATATCGTGCTGAACAGTAAATAAATTGATACGTGCATTACGTTTCTGCTAATAATAGGAGACCACGTAGCAGATGGGATAACAACAGACTTTAAAAATGCAACTGAAGATATCTCGATTTGTTGAATAACAGTTAACTTCCGGAATAAGACGAGGCGCTGTAATGTTGGACATTAATTGGTTCATCATTTCGTTATTAAATAGCTTTCTTAATCACAATTATCTAGTGAGATTTCAGGTTCTAATGTCGACGAATAAGAAGATAATCATCATCTGAGCGGTTGCGCCGTGTAGTATGGTAAACGTTTACCGACGTTTCGTAGGTGTTTGCAGCCGCCATTGTCAGCCCCGGACAACGACCCAGTCAGTAGACAGCCATCTTGTACGTTTTCTTTTCTTTCCGTTCTGGTCCATGTGGCCGTGAGCTGGACAGCCCTGGCGTGCTCCACACACGCGCCTGCTTTTCGTACGTGCAGTCAGGGCAGCGATCCGCCAGCCGTGTCGTGTCATTACACATTACAGCGCTCAAGCATGCCACATCCGCAAGAAATGAGGGAAAAATTCGCCAATGTAAGCAATTATCTTGTAGCCCGGAATGAAATTACAGCTCCGTGCATGGTGTTACAACAGTTCTCGTTAGAATTAGACACTTGATATTAGATGGCATTAGGGAAACTGTATCGATATTGAATGTTCTCGATTCTGTGTCTAGAAAATCCTCTGGTGAAACCGTGTTATACGGTCTGATTATACACGGTATGTAGCGTAAATGAGATGGTTTTTAACGTGTTTCTGGAAAGTGTACAAACTTCAATGTACAATGTGTAATGGACACTTCCAAAAACCTGTATTCTGCATGATATATTCTCTGAAGTAGTGTGAGCGTTCGTTTAGTTCCGATATTTAAACTTGGTAGTCCTATGTCGTAAGATACAAAAATATATCGTGGATTTGTGGATTCGGATATTTGTTCCTTAATTTATTTTGTGGTTTATTAGCTGAAAGACGACTGTCATTGAAAGAGGTTGCCTCTTCCTGCTTTTATGATCCCCAAAAAATATATATATTGAAAATAAGCGAGTAGGTTTATTTAATTTGATAGTGAAAATTGCTCTAGGCTTCTGTGGTGCCATGTGGAATGTGTGAGGCGTATATAAACGTTTCGGAGGAATATAGTTCTTCCATTCTCAGGGCTGAATATAATGCACACCAAACTATGTGACACCTATCGTCATTTTAATTAGTGGCTGTTTGTTGTAGAATTTTGTACTGTATTGTTGGGGTATTTGAAAATGGTAATTTTAGTAAAGGATTGTTATGATTATACTAGTTTAAATACCTACCTTAACTCTTAACTTTTAAGTTGAACTCTCTCGTTTAATTTCTCATATGTAGACACTACTGGTTCGCTTTTTGCAAGCCACAGGAGGTGTTTCAGCGAGAAAAGCAATAAATAACTACTTCATACGACGCGTTACAAGGCATTAAGAATCCTGACCTTAAAAAGCAGTTGAGTTCCTGACAGAAAAAGAACAATCCCTGTAGACTAGTCGTTAGTGAATAGCACAGGAAACTAATAAACTTATCAACCCGTTGCTCCTCCAGAGAAGAGCCAGTCCTTGGCGGAACACGTGGCCAGAGGCAGTGCGTCTCTTTTCTCTGAAAAGTTTTGCAATTTTTTTCAGTCAATGACGTCAGTTATTTCACTGTTTTATTAATTTAACATTTCCCCCTGCGAGAGAAGTTGCGTCAGCTTCGTTAATTCAGTGGTTTTTTAGCGTACTTATCAAACTGCTACTTTAGAAAAAAGGGGTATATTGGTTCTGTATGAATTGATAATCAAACGTTACAGTTGTGTTCTCTGCCGCATCTCGAAAGTGTTTTGTTTGAACAAATGCAGATATTTCATAACACGAATTTATCAACCAACATATGTTTTTTTGTAAGATTTTAGGTTTTGACATGGACGAATATGAAATGGATCTCTCCTGGAATGTTTCGCAGTGTAGACTGATAGATATTGGCCGGCGTTTCAGAGTTGCTTGCTGCCTCCATCATCAGGGCGATGACTCAGGACCTCTGAAACTTCAGTCACTACCTACCAGACTACAAAGCAGAGCATCCCATAAGACAACCATTTTTACACGTTTCTTGTTCCTTCATCACCATATCTTTCTGTGAAATACATTTTAGAAAACAATGTCCAATTCATCAAAGTCAGATCATTTATGGTCGTTAGGCCACTCTTGACGTGTGTCTCGTAGGAATGCGTGCAGGATGTACCTGCTGTCCCATGGTTAGTAATTTAGATTCCCCTAAATTGTATCTCTTCCTTCTTCCCCTCCTCCTCGCTCCCACTCCAAAACGACAGCAGTCCCGATGGCCTGCTACTTTGTGAGCATTAAAATCCACTGGTAGACGATTAATTACGATATAAAGCAAAACGTAGAATGCCAGGAAAGTGGAAATCAAGTCCTGGAAGGCGGAGGTTATGACGTCTATAACGAGGTTAGACAGTGGATGTAAAGGCACTGAGTTAAGACATACTGGGCAGAGTACGGAATGCATAAGCAATATACTCCTGTGTTCTTCATGTTCAGTCTGAACTGGGTTGTGGAACTGTGACTATCTGAATGCGAAGTCAAGATATACCCAATTCGAATGTCGTCCGGGTACCGGCTGTACTCTTCGTGATCTTAGTCTGTCTCATCTGATGAATACAGTTGTAATATTTTTAAATATACTATGACGCCTTATTACAAATCCTTATATATTCCGAAATTGAAATAGTGTCGTTTAAAAATTAAAAATAATATTTTTCTTGGTTCTGTGGCAGATGTCGAGAAAATAATTAACTCCTTAGAGTAGATTTTTTGAGAAGCTGATGTCCACTCACTTTATAAAGCAGTAGTAACCTCTGCTTCTCTAGAAGCTGAAGTTTCATTACCGTGGTCACAAGAGCCCACCACTGAACGTGTCCTGAATCCACATTTTAATATTATCCTCGTATGTACCCAAATGTAGACTAACTTGTGTAAAAAAGTAGTCCATTACGCATGTCCTATCATTAGGCCTATGATCTATTATGGCTATGGAACAAGCAATTGCAACAGTTTCTGCTCTCAGAAACCTTGTCTCCGCTAATAATATTCTACTTCCTTTGGGCTATTATCAAAGGACGTAATTCTGATATACATACAGATTGGTTTTGTTACCATATTTCCTCGATTTGAAAAACTTTTTCTTATTTTAAAATTGCTGAAATCAGGGCCCGTCTATGCAGCGTGTTTTTCCCCTGTATACCTATTACCAAATTAAGGGTGTGTACAATCGATGGCTTCTTAAAATCTTGGAAATATGATATTGAGCAGGAGAAGTAGTTTTGGTTGCTTGTCTTTCCAGCCAGCATTTTAATTTTTTTATAATTGCGGTCGACAGCCCCTGACTTCAGTCATCGAAATACGAGATGTCGGATTTGTTACATAAGTCGCTTTAACTCTTAAATACTGTGATGAGTAGAAGATGAAAAAAGATGGGAGTAGCTTCTTGGATGTCATCCGGCTAATTTGTCGAACGTGCCGTTCTGAGATGCCGCGACCACTTGGGGAGCATAATTGCTTCGGTCGGATCGCCATCATAGTCAGCATTTCCTTGCGAAACAAGCCCCAGATAATATAACAGCCTCAGTAATGGAAGATGGCTGACTTCTAAGCAAGTACCTCTCAAACTTTGGTATAGTTATACCACTACACAGCGTTACAACTCAGAAGAATCTTACGCCATTTTAGTGGAATTAGGATTGTGGATAGTGCAAAGAAGTTTGCTATTTTAATAATACACTGTCATAAGATGGCTTCAGATTTAACCTAACCGAGAACTAAATTTCAAAGAACGTGTTGGTAAACATTCGTACAGCATTTGTGTTGTGGTTGGTTGCAGGCCACATTTAAGCTCCGTCGTCTTCCCTAGGCTATCGATTATTGTACTCTGTAGCAGACTGCAATCGCATACATGACTTAAATATTACAGCGTAATATAAGAAATAATCGAGTTGGCATGTTACATTCGGATCGAAACATGATGTCGATCTTGAGAACATATCTACTACAAATTTATCTGTGGTACCAACATGAGCTTTTTATCCTTTGGTTTGACCACAGAATTATAGGTCGTGTAAATTCGCCGAAGAGAACCCGGAGCTATGTGTAATAATATGGTCGGGCTTAAGGCTATTAGGATACTCCTCACAAATGTTTAGAACATTTAGGTATGTTGCAGACAATCTGTTGCTGATGGCGTATGCACTGGTACGTGTCTCTGGACGTGGAATCGGCAATCCAGAGGCATGAGTGACCTAAGTCTAACGTTTCATCTAGAATTTACAATTCAGTGTGAAACGGTGTACCCCAATAAATAACTCCAAGGCTCAGAATCCTTCTTGAGAAACAAATAGTATGATCACCTAGTCAAGAAATTCCCTGCATCTTATGGAACCTGTAGGTTCGTTACCGTGTTCATAAGTGCACGCCACTGGTCCCGTTCAGAGTCAGATTAACCCATTCCGCACCCTGCTACCCGATTTGCTTCAGATTAATTTAATATTATCCTCTCGTCTGCGCCTAAGTCTTTTGGTTTCTCCCTACTGGACTTCCAACGAGAATATTGCACGTATTTCTCAACATAATCTATGCGTGTTACATGCCTCGCCCATCTCAATTACGATTTGATCATCGTGATGAAGTGTTGTGAAGATTACAAATTATGAATGTCCTGGTGAAAATATTTTCATTTGATTTCCACCTCCAAGATACAGAACTGTTTCGATGGGAATGCCACATGAACTAAGCGATTGCTTAGAACACCTGCTGCAATTTGTGCGGCACGTCAGATTATCTTCTGAATTTAATTTAATATCAGTATCCCAGAATGCAATGCTACTACATATGGTAGACACGCATTCGAATGCTATGTGTGGTCAAGAGAAAAGGCAGGATGAAATTGTCTGTACGCTTCTTATTACCTATTTCATCCACAAATGATAATACACCGCTGTTTCTTATTAATTCTTCTCTGCGGTGCAAGTTTTTGCCCACACACGAAGTTTAACGTCCCGTTTTTATGATGTCTGTCCTGTATTAAAACTTTTCGGAGCAATTGGTTACATGAAGATTGCTGTTTTCTGGGTTGGTGCGCCGTGTAATCTGGTAGATGTCCGTCGACGTTTCAGAGGTCCATGCTGAATTCATCGCCCTGGTGATGGAGGCAGTATGACCTCTGAAACGTTGGTAAACATCGACCAGACTACACAGCGCAACAACCCAGAAGACAGAAATCTTCATACTCTGATGACGGAGGCAGTATGACCTCAGAAACGTTGGTAAACATCGACCAGACTACACAGCGCAACAACCCAGAAGACAGAAATCTTCATACTCTGATGACGGAGGCAGCATGGACCTCTGAAACGTTGGTAAACATCGACCAGACTACACAGCGCAACAACCCAGAAGACAGAAATCTTCATACTCTGATGACGGAGGCAGTAAGACCTCTGAAACGTTGTTAAACATCTACCAGACTACACAGCGCAACAACCCAGAAGACAGAAATCTTCATACTCTGATGACGGAGGCAGTATGACCTCTGAAACGTTGTTAAACATCTACCAGACTACACGGGTTAACAACCCAGAAGACAGAAATCTTCATACTCTGATGACGGAGACAGTATGACCTCAGAAACGTTGGTTAATATCAACCAGACTACAAGGCGCAACAACCCAGAAGACAGAAATCTTCATTAGCTTTGTGTGCTTTGAGGTTCTAACGGAGGCGAAGATAACTCAGATTTGCGTCGTGTAGTGCGATAAAAATTCTTAATCGTAGTTGAATTCTCAGAGGTACTGCCTCCATCATAACGACCATGATGGGGGCGTTAACACAATTGAAACGTCGGTCAATTTCTGTCAAATTAGACGGCGAATATTCCGGAAGGCGGTCGTCTTCGTAAGCTATTTTTATCACTGGCATTGCTATCAGCTGGTCTTCGAGTGAAAGAAAGATTTATTTTTTTAAATTTCGTTGTGCGTTACAGTTTCATGAATTTGTAACTCTGAACAAATTTCTTACCTTCATGGTCAGGTGGTAAGCTTGCAAACTACGCAATGTCAACAAGTGGCATTTGTTACGAGACGTACCTTCTCCCCCACCTTCGATTTCAATTATAAAGCCTACCACCTAGGAATTAACGCAGAAAATAGTTTTCCCCGTTGTAACACCTTCATCCAGGCAACACACCTCTCATCACCGTTGTTTGGCTTGCATATATGCAAGGTGCGAACCGTAATAAACTAGCTGAACGGTTGAGATTTCAGTCCCTTACGGCGACGAGGGTGAAGGTAACAGTTTTGTGGACCTGCGTCGCATAGTTTGGTGGATATCGACCGACGTTCCAAAAGGCGAATTGTAATTTGGAGACAGTGAAGCAGGCATTGTTGTGCTGAAGGTACTTTCAGGCTAGATGGACACTGTTACACTGTTACGTGCCTGTCATGTCCTGCAAACTGCAGGTCGCGTTTCGGGTTCTTCAGGTATCACAGTCGCGTGTATTATCCCCTAAGAATGGCACGTCGAATCCCGACGTAATCGGAAAGAGTTATTAATTTTTTACACAGTCGTATGTAGTTGCTTTAATTTAGCCTACTTACGACATTTCATTTTTTTAAGAAACCACATAACTACTGTTCATCCAAGTTCCTTTCCTCTTTTTGTCCTTTTCACTCTTTGCCCCTCCTTCTTCTCCAGCGTCACGTCTTACATAACTGGACATCCATAATTACAATTTGGATCAATGACCCTTTGTGGAACACGAGTTCTGCCTTGTATAAATTATTATTTCGAAGTAATTAACTGCCCCTCACAGCCGCTTACGTCCAAATGACTCTACGCAGACCCTTGAGTTCCGCACGTCACACACGGTGTATCTCTGATGAGAATCTCTCTTCATTTCAAAGATTAGCTGTGCTTACTTTGCCAATCTGTCGTCAGGAATTCCGGGATGACGCGACGGTCTAGCTTTACGACAGTTCGACCTAACTGATAGTCTGGCAGGCTCGATGATTTATTAATTGAAATAATCATACTGATGGTGATGAAAGCAGTAGTCTTCTCTGAAACGTCGGTCAGTATCTAGCAGACTACACTCCACTACATCCCAGAAGACAGTCTTCTTCATGCTCAGTAATAAAAGACTCAGTGGGTGAGACAATTTTGTTATAACTTTATCTTTTAGCCTGAGATTTAAGTTTGATAAATATGATCACGTACGTTAATTGTTTTAGCCTGTAACGGGTTCGTCGTATACTGACGGCGGAATGGTTCTGATGGAAAGGTCTATGACCACCGCCCCACGGCTGCAGGACAGAACAGCATAAATTATCGGAAAATAGTCGACATCAGAGGACGATGGTAACTAACTCCTAGATCCTTGCGACTTGTAGTCTGGTAGACGTCAGAGGTACTTGCTGGTTGCATCATCAGGGAAATGTCGCGTCTATTCACCTCTGAAACGTCGATAAATTTCTACCAAACCGCACGACGTATCATCCCAGAAGATAGTCATCTTTAGTATGAGAAAAACTGGAGATGACTCATCTCCTTAATGTTTTGTTTAACGACGTTATCGTGTCACGTATGAGGTTTTATACCACTCAAACGTATCACATTACAAATATGTCCGCGTTTTTGAGTATGTTTTGTGGTATTCATTGTGTGAGTACAAATCTTGCGATTGGCGGGAACCCGGCTCAAGGCGCCCTACAAAATGTCCAGCGTGATTAATTATTTCAAAATTAATTCTTAATCTGAATAAGCAAGGCGGTCTCATGTGTGTTCGCTGTAAAGTAATTACTCTGCAACCTGTGTCACTCATGCAGGAAGTGGCGCACGCTAGCGCCACGCTGTAGGCTACGAAGGTATCCAAGACACTTGTTTGACCAATGCGGTTAGTTCCCGTGCAATATCTTGACCAATCAGCATCGGCTGATCCACAGCTATGGGCGGTGGCCCCTGAGCGGAATGGGGGGCAGGGGGGACATCTCATTAACATTTCATTTTTTACGTACAACTTCTTGGATGCATTGATTTTTTGTAGTGGCCAGAATGTTTATTCAAGAATGGCAGATGTTACGTAACCAGCTACATGGAGGAGCTAATACTACGTCAATCTAGACAAGAAACTCTCCGCTCCATAAGGAAATCTGTAGGTTTTTACCGTGTTCGTGTCATAAGTCAGATGAATCCACTACATTCCACCACACCCTTTTTCCCTGAGATTCGGTTTAATATTATCCTCCCATCTACGTCGTCGTCGTCCGAGTGGTCTCTTTATGCCAGGTTTCATGCCATTGTTACATGCGTGTCGTAAGACGCCTTTCGGGCCCCCCCCCCCCCCACACTTGAGGTAGTTTGTTTCCATGTACCGCACCCATCTGTTCCCATGCCTGAGTTTTTGACTGAAATATTCTTCGGTCTTTGAAAAATTTCTTCAACCTACGCTGAATCGTTCTATTAATTTACCTCTGTATAAAACAGTAGATCATATATCGGGTCAGCTTTTCTCATACATTGCAGGATTTGAGGTTTTCACGGCGGTGAGTCTGAAGATGGCTGTCTTCTGGGTTGTAGCGCCGTGTAGTCTGGTAGAAGTTTACCGAAGTTTCAGAGGTCCTTGATGCCTCCATCATCAGAGCGATCTTTTCTCATACAGATTGGTTTACTGTATGGTATATGCCAGTCTGGAGTCGTAATTTAAGTACTGTAGACCAGACTTAATTTGCAATTCATAATTAACTTTTAATTCTCCATAATTAATATCCCATTATCTTAATGCACGCGGGCCAACTTTAAGATCATTATGCCTTATATGGTCCTTCATTATTCGGCGCAGTCATATAATGAGATGGTGAGCTTAGAGCAATAGCACGCAGCGTGTGATAGGACTCAGAATGGATTACGAGATTTTCTTTATTCGTTTAGTAAGCGCTTGAAAATAAAGTGCTCGTTGTCGAGTATCAGCGCATCTGGGGCGTCTGAAGGGTGTGATGGCTTAGATTCCTCCCCGCTGCCCATGGAGAAGCTTGTAAACAGGAAGACGTAGGCGATGAGAAACTTTCGAAATTTCACTGTCGCGGTAGTCCAGGTAGTAACCGTCTTCGTTCTGACCCATCTACTCACAGACACGTTCGTCAGATGTCGCCATGTGGTGGTTCGGAGTTCTATTCTTATTCGGGAGGTTCCCATATTCGAATCTTAGCCAGGAGGCAGGCAAGCCTGACTGTCATTTTCGTAGATTTTCGGGTAAATCAAGGCGCGTGAAGACATTTTGCATCGGAAGATATCGAGAAATTATTGTTTATTTAATAACGTGCTCTAGAATAAGTTAATCCAGCTGAGTAAAATGATTGGCTTTGGGCTAGATGACAGGAGTTTGCAACCCGGTCGATGTAGGGATTTTTCTTTTTTTATCACAGCGTCTCTACTGACAGTCATACCAAAGCAGTCTCCTGCGTAGTGGAGGTCTTTCACCGGGTTAAAGGGACTGGAGCGTGAAACTGATTATTCACGTCCATATGGGTCTGGTGTCGAAACCTAGAAATAGTGGAGTTTTGTCTCTTCGCAGTTAAACAGAAGGCGCAGGGAAAATTTACCTAGAACTAGAAATAGAAGTTAGATTGATGATGGAGACAGGTCGCATCTTTGAAACGTCGGCCAGTGTCTAACAGACTACACGGCGCAGCGACCCAGAAAAGTCATCTAAATACTCGACGCCGTGAGAACCTGAAATCTCACAATCAGAATATAAATTTGTGTTGTGTCTTACGTCCCCAGGTGTAGTCTTCAGAGAATTAAATTGCGTGTTCCTGTCACCGATATGGTGTAACGTTATTGCTGTGTTATGATAAGATGTCCGAACCACGGTGAGGAGTCTGATATTCGTCACATATGTAAGATGTTTTTGACTCGTAAGAGGTGAGGGACGATGAAAAGATGACAACATTCCTCGCTGGCTCCGGCAGGTTTATGACCCAAGACTTTCTGTTCCGAAAGCTAGCAGGGCCTTACCAGTATCTTCAGGCTAGTGTTTCGCAACCTGTGTGCCGCGCGTTTTTATAAGAAGTCATATTCGCGTGCTATAGTTAATAAAGTGCAGTAATTTATCTTCCGTAATTACATTTCGTAATACACACACGCACGTAAAGGTTCATCATCGCTGGTTTTATTCAACATGTGGTGTATTTTCACATGCCTGCATTCTTGCAAGTCCACGTTTTATATGTAGATACATATTTATGGCCACTTATAATTTCGTTCCCCCTTTTCGTGAGGCGAAAATTTGTCGTGTTCCGTCATGTGTCTTTGTCAAATTAGGGTTGCGGAACACTTTTCTTGCCTTCCCTTCATATTATTGTAAGTGATTCGCAAGACATTAATTTTCGTTAGCACGTGTTCGATTTTTTTTATTGAAGATTTCAGAAGTGCGAGTCCTCTTTGGGAGGCAATGAGCTGACTTATAATGACAACGGAATGTGTTTGGTTTGTACAGTGAGTGACTTATTTTCAGTTAAATCATTTGTGAGCTGCCAAGAATTACCCAGGGTATTGCTGGGCCTGTATAGGGTATTCTTCGGTAGGGAATGGTCAGAAAAATTCCCCTATTGAGGTACTGTAGTTTGCAGGGACGAATGGAACCTTGGGGTGATAACAGTTAGGTTGAAGAAAAGAGACAAGCCTCTAATGGAAGGGGCACTGTGGAATGCAATACAAATGTGCAGGTATTTGTTAGCCCTGTGTTGCAAAGTTCGGGGGACAGAGGCCAGTACCTAGAACAGAGACTCCAAGACGTTCTGGAAGTCACAAAACTTAAAGCCGGAATATTAGATATTTTCAGCACATGGATCCAAAATAATTTTAACTTAATATTAGTAGAGTTTTGGGTACGTATTTAACGAATAGCCTACCTGCAGGCCTTAGATTAAGTAGAATTTTAGGTTCTCACGGTGGGTTGTAGCATCGTGTAGTCTGGTAGTACAAGAAGCAGTGTTAAGATTGCCGCCTCCATTATCGCGGAAACTTTGGTTAACTTCTACCAGAATACACTTCGCTACGACTCAGAGACAGTCATCTTCGTTAGGCCGGAGATTGCATTGGAGAGTCATGATGTGAAGATTAAGCTATGTAATATTATTGTCCGTCTCTAAATAATAGAACTGATACTCAATGTCTTAGAAGTATGAAATGAAATATTTATTGAGATCTTATGCAGAAGGCTGTGTCAGTCTAATGCCAGATTCTTTCAGACCACAACTTTAATGTAACTATCTATGTCGTTGTTCCCTGTTATGCATACGCTGTCTTATCATTGCGGTTGTTCTTTCCCATCCCCAGTTCAGATTATAAATTTCTCTCATGTGCGTCCGTAGATAAATTCCTTTCGTTATTAATGCTGTAATATTGGTACAATCTGTCCCTTCATTAAGCATAAGACAGTTTGTACTGAAGAATTGTTCCCTCCATTTCCTGGCTTCTTCATCCTTACTACGTAGAGGACATCTTTGTTCGTCAGCTTCCAGATACCAGTCACAAACCAAGCCAGGCCATTTCCTTCTGCCCTTGCACAACAAACTGTGTATTCTTCTCTGGCCCATTCCTCTTTTATCTCAATACAATATATTAATTACCTCTTCTCTGTGATTTTTGAAAAAATTCTGTCGTTCTGTCATTGCATGTTTATTTCTTTTCTTTTTTATGTTTTGCGAATTCCATTCATAGCGTTCACCCATAGGCCTTGCGAGATATGTCCTAGTCCTGTTTTACTTAACTGTTCTCCCAGTCTTCTTTTACCAAACAATCAAATTTTAAAATTGTTTACCTTCAATTATTTACCTTCACAGTCTTACTAGTTACTTCTTGTCCATATGTACAGTTATTTGCCAGTCTCTTACAGCAAGACCACTCCTCCTGTATCTTCCTAGTTCTAATTCAACAATCCTGTTCACTGTTAATCCAGGTATCCCTAAGATTTTCTTACAATCTCCCTTGAATTATGTCAGTCTCCTTCCACCCTTCATCGAATCTCCATATCACGTGTTCTTGCAAACACTTGCCAGGAGCTATTGATTACTGGTTTCCTGTTTCAGCCTCCGGAACTTTACAGGGTCACTCGTAGATGCCCTATTTTATTTACTACACCTATTAATTGAAAACACATAAACCATTTTTCTAGTTCTTTAAGTGTTCCGTATTTTTTTAAGAAACCAGTATTTTTACCATTTTGAGGTTATATTTTAAGTTCCAATCGCTATAGCAAGTTACGATTTCGTAGAAATATGAACTGCCCAATATAATTTATTTTTCGATAACTCTACTTGATATTTGTAAGTAGGCCACGACTTCGTGGATATTTAGATGACGGTTTTGTTGATGTCGTGAACCAATCATTTTTTTGTATGTCTGCACGTGGGGTAATTAACCTGCAATGCGTCCTTATGTTGAAGGCGCAGTATGTAAAAGAGAGTGAAGTGGTTACAGCTGTACAGTCAAATTTTGTGAAAGAAACTTTCATACGTACTTTCAGTCCCGGTTTTGATTATCACTTGAAACGGAAATCGGCTTACTGCAAATTTATGCATAATCAATACAGATAATAACAGGTAAACGTATTTGATTCATTCGTCCAAGGAGTCCTACCAAATGTCTAAAAAGTTTAAGAACCCTTCCGTTTGTGAGGGGGTCAAGGTCCTACAAGGACTGTGGCGCCACAGATGATGATGGTGATGATTTAGAACTAAGTCGATTACGCGACAGTTTGTTTGTTAGCACTGGATATGAGAAAGTCCGTATATATTATTATGGTACATACGAAATATTAGTGTTTTTTTTAGTGATTTTGTAAGGCTCAAGAATTGTTTCCATTTCGAAAAGTATTACATGTTGTATCTGGGAGTTATTGGTGGACCTGCTGCAAAATTTTGGAAAGTTCTTTCCATTTTAGGAACGCGTCTTGTGTTTGGTACTAATAATGCGACTTGATCCAATATAAAACTACCTGAGCGTACCGAAAGACAGAGAAGGGTATTGGAAAGGAGAGAGACGACACGATATTGAGAGTGAGAGAGGAGATAAATGAGAGAGAAAGAGAGATAGCGCGCGCAATTTCAAGGTTGCTGCACGTCTCTTTTCTTAAGTCCAGTACGTGGCAGGTAAAAGAACAAGGTGAAAGAGCTGCAGACGGAGATGATAAACAGAAGGACAGAGACGGGGAATTTATCCTTGTGCTCAGCGGGGCAGCTTAACGTAAGCCAGAGAGGTAGAAGCCAAGCGAGTTAGAAGATATTACGGACAGTCAGTTTCAGCCATCTTTGAAAACTCCCCAGCCACCTGCAACATCTGAAGAAGACAGAACTTAGCATCTCCGCTGTCCAGCATCTGAAGGAAGAACTCTAGTGGATGGAAGAAGGAAAGGAGAAGAAGAAAACGGAAAGAACTTGTGGCGCTGCTGCGCTTTCCGTTCCTCTGTTGTTTGTTGTTGGAACGGGGGGCCCTTTGAGTTGAAGAAGGTAGCAGGAGTGAAGTGAAGTGAGGACACTGGGGTTTTACAGTGGTGTCGAATGGAAAAGTCTTGAACTTGTGGTAAGAGAAATTGTGTTTTAGTGTCGTTTTTCGTGACTTGGGACGTTGTGCAGTGTGTGGAAATGTCGTAAGATATTAGAAAGTACGTATTCCCGGGATATTTATGTACTTGAAGGAGGAAAATGGCAAGTTCGCTAATCGGATCTCTTATTGAATGAAGCAGGTTAGTAGTGTTTGTGGTTTGGGCGGCATTTTTAAATGTATCCGACGAACAAATTGTTTTAACCATCTTCAAAATACTGAATATTGTTTCGAGAATATAGCACGTTGTAAGAATAGTTTATATGCTTCATTGCAGCAAAAGATTTTGTGTTCTGCAACAAAAAATGCTAACATTTCAAATACGGTTTTAATGTGAAGTTCGTAGAAATACAAGGAGTGTTAATTATATATTTTGACTCTCGGCGTCAGTAGCTGAAAGTGCTTTAGACTTTCTGTTCGTATAAAATAAAATTGGCTTCGAAATGAAACACAGGACAATATTTTAGTGGTGTTGTGGCAGGATAAAGGTTGTGTACGACACACGTGTAGAATTTTATTAAACTATTGCACAGATATGTCGCATATGTGACGAAAATGTTTATAGTTCATAATGTTATCAGATACATGAAGCATATATAAGAAGTTTGTAGATAGAACTGAAGGAACAGAGAAATACTTTGCTGCTGTGCGTTGAGATAGCAATATCATGGATGACGACCACATGAGCCCCCTAGAACACTGTCCGGCAAGTCCCTCTGATTCCCAGACGTCGTGCGATCAGATTCCTGTGGGTGACATCATCGGTGGCAGTGATGTTGTTAGCAACAGCAATAACAACCACAAGATTAAGACATCGCCTCTTAACCACGAGGACACGGATGGTGATGCTCTCTCACCCAGGAAGCAAATGCATCATGGGAACAACACTAACAACAATGATGTGTCTTTCGTCTTGATGGATGACGATGGTGGAGGTCCTGGTGATGACCTGGGGTCAGACGATGTAGTGGATCCTGATGACGTGCAAGATATGACCGAGGTAAGCAACTGCTGTGGATTGCGTGTCTTAAAATTTAAAACGTGCTCTTCTTTTGTTAACGTATTCCCGCGCCATGAAGGAGCATTCTTAACTTCGGCATCAGATTTAGGTGAGCGGTCAGATTCACGCCCCGGCCACTTTACTCCAGAAGAAAGATTCCACTGTACCCACTTGATAGGGTTCAGGGTGGGCCTAGAGCCGGTATGGACCCGGTAGCTAGGCGGAGTATGCGTTTTTGCCCTATTGGAAATCGAACATGAGAGTTCAGCTCGTAGTCTAGTCACTGTACTTGTCTCTTTGAACTGTTACGTAAATTATATTTCTTACCATATGAAAGACATCGACGTTCTTTTAAGATGCACGGTTATATTAGAAGGGTTTTGGAGTTTCAGATTACCTGTTGACATGCCTGGATCTTTTCCTTCTGACTATTTAATTACCTCCGTAAAACAGAGGCTGTCTTCAGAAGCTAATAATCGCTCAGGTAGTCTAGAAGTTCCCCGCATTTACGGGCCTTTAAGGTTCATTACCGTGTTCACAAAAGTCAATCACACATCTCTGTCCAGAGTCAGGTATATCTAATCCCAATCTTCTGACACCATTTGGTTAAAAATTAAAATTCAGCGGTGAATGGACGAACATTTAGGTCCATGCCAGCGTCAGGTTTCTTGGCTTATTTAGCAAATAAAATATTTCAGACGTTTACGTACATTTTATGTGAATGTAATGGTGATTACGGTACATGTCTGCCCAGTTTCGCTCGTCTGTAACCTATCAGGAAACACGCCATGGAGCTTTCCTCCTTCATGTCCCTACCCTCTTTGGAACTAAGGTGCATTGAACTGAGAATTACACAAGATAGTTAAATTATTTATCTTTCACGCATAACATTGAATTGCTAATAGTGGCAGCGACTAGTAATCACACACCTTAAATATCCATACTAAGAGCCTGCATTCAACTTTTCAGTTACCAACAGTTTGAATTTTAAGTGTGTGCCCCGCGTTGCGAGCATCCATTTTTAATGTCGAAGTAAGTTGGAACTCACAATCTTCTGTAACAGTGTGTTCCTCTTTGTTACTGTCCAGCTCAATATAATTAGATCTCTAGAATTATTTATTCACATCGCATCTCTAGTTAAAAAATTTAAATTAAATGACGCCGTAAAATGGATTTCTTTCTGTGTTTTCAGCATTTCAATTGGAGTAGACCTACCTGTATGAACTTAATGGGGCAGGAGTATTCGTTGCCAAGCCAGAGAGAAAGCTCTGAGTTGAAGTGGCTTGTGAAAGGGATGTTTGTTTCTAAGTAGTTGATACTAGTGTGAAATGAAAATAGAATGGATGGTAGAAGGTAGAAAATACTGTGTTCTAATGGGCATTGAGAAACAATTACAATAAAGTTCCCAAGCAAATAATTCGCAGGACACAGATGTACAGAAGGGGACAGTCAGACACACTTGTTACGAGGAGTTTTAACGACGCTCTTTAACTATATAGGTTACATAGCGACAAAATATATGATTATTATGAATTATTGGTTGAAAAAGATATGGAATGAAGAAGTTTTGGTTTCTTAAAAGAAAAATCCAAATTTCGTCTCTTAGAGATTCAGGTATATAACTAAATGTCTTAATCAGGATAGCAGGTAACTGCGAGTATTCAAACCTGGGTCTTATGAACACGAAGCATTCGGCAAAGCATTGGGACGAAGAAATATAGCCGGCAGGTACAGCAGAGATAATTATAATTTGTAATAATCTTTCTAAGGACCCACTACAATAAATATCCTCTCTTCTACATTCATCTGATGACGGAGATATCATGTTTTTCGAAACGTTCTGTATTTTTTAATAAACACCAGTGACGATTAGCAGTGCCCAAAATAACAGTCGAGCTTGTTGTCAATTCATTTGTTCTTTACTTAGTTAACCAGGAAGTCAGTCGGTCACTTGTATCATCGCTTAGTGCTTAGGAGAGCTTATGGTATTGAGAAGCGGAATTGAAATTGACGTTGGTGTTTGTATTATTAGGTTCGTGATGTAAGTTTACTTGTGCAATGTGTAACGGCATTGCATACTGATCGAGTCTTTCAACTGTTTCTGTAACCACAGAAACCAAGGTGACAGTTATCAGTGTTACATACTTATTCTGTCTGCGTTACTGCATTGTAATACAGTGTAGTGTCCTGCGAGGACCGTTCAGTCCGTTGTACGTAAGCACCACCAATAATTCAGCACAAAACGTGTTATTTGATGGTTATCAAATGTTTAATAACCTATTTTTATAACTAAAATTATCCCTGTGTCCAATCAACGCGCCATAAACTTCCTCCGTTCATTATTAGACTTTTCTTGAGATGATAATTATTGGTAAATTTCAGCCTTCAGTATTATTTACTTTGAAAATAAGAGCCGGCAACTTTTGGGTTGGACTGTTGATGGTGCCGCGGTGAAAGATAAATAGCGGGAACTCAATGTGGATACTTCGCCGATTATCTGCGTATTTAATTTTGGAAGGAAAATTCCTTTCAGATTCACAGTTTACGTCTCTAGACGAGAGTTAATTCATAAATGCTCCCCTCTAAATACGGTCGTCTTTTAGTCCAGATGTATCTTGCTTTATTTTATCCCTGAAGATAGGGGTTAATCGTTCCTCCGAAACGCTCATAACTATCTTTTAGATCACACGGTGTCTCATCCGTGATTGACACGTTCATCTCCGTGAGAACCTAAATATCCACTTGAATTTACTGCAGGGTGCGAGTTCTTCTACACTTCATTGGACAGTCGATATGCAAGTGATATTTCAGGTTCTCAAGTGGCGAGTATGAAGACGGCTGTGGTATGATCTGTCTCTGTCATCAGGGCGATGAGTAATCGCCCTGATGGTGGAGGCAGCAAGCACCTCGGAAACGTCAGTAAACTACCAGACCACACGGCGCAATAAACCAGTCCAAAAGTAGTTTTCCCAGTGGTGAATAATTTCTGTGGAACCTGTGTTTCGTCACAGGAAGAACGGCCCCGCGCAGAGGATCAGGCGAATGAGTGAGAGCTCTCTCGTTTTGTGGTGGTATTCCCCAATTTCCCTCAGGGGTTGGCAAGCCAGGCTACCTGCCTGCAAGCCAGTCACTCTCAGCTCCACGACTTGTCTGCCATGTCTGTTTGTAATTGTGTGGAGTCGTTCGTCTTTCTTACATCGTCACCATTATAGTTAATGCAGCAGTGGTACATAGACGTCTGATACTTGATCTTCTATCTCTCGTTTACCACCTTACATTTCTTCGCAGGATTGAACAGAGTGGAATAGATCTTTCGTTTGCAATTGGTTACTCGCATGGAAACGTCGTGTAAAATGTGTTGATAAGTTTTTACCAGTTATTAGGAACTCGGGAACAATATTGAAAGTGTGATTTGTGCTGTTTTTCTTCCCGGTTGGTTATAGTCTAAGCTTGTTTGGTTAGGTTGGAGGCAAGTTGTGTTGGTTGCTTTTACCGAAGTTGCAGTGAACACTATGTGTAGAAAAGAGAATCGTGCACAAAGCCATAAGATTGCCTACAGCGAGTTCTTGGGATTTACTGCTGATTTCTTTACATAATATCTTCTCTGTCTCTTTTTTTACGTCCTCTCGACTTGTTTTGTTTATTCCACGTGTTGCTCAAAGTATTTTCACACCTGTTCTTTATCCCGACGACAGAACATCGTATAATCTGAGAAACTTAACTTCCTGCGATAAGCCATGTCATATGCTAAAAAATATCCAATGTTTCGGCCAGCATTGCAGTTGACATCTTCAGGACAAGTATGCTCTAATATGGCAAGTGCATTGTTTGACGACACGCTGGATGATTTTTAACAGTTGACGTCACTCATCTCTGAAAACATGAGGTTTTATATTGAGCCCTTTCCGCGAAAGCGAAGGACAAGTATTATTGCTGTCCGTATTACCTTTCGTCAGATTTAATTAAGCTGGGAAATACTGAAATAGGATGTTCTTACTGGTTTGTGTATTTTTTAACATAAGGCATTGTCTTGTGTTTTCTCAAAGATTTTGTTCAAGCGCCAGACGATCTTTGGTTCAAAAAATTGTATTTACTATTTCAAATTCTAGCCTTATATAGGTTTGAATGGAAATTTACTCTGTTTTATTAATAGGTAATTAATTTTTCTATAGCTCTATCTAAATTTACTCCACAGTGCTCTGAAAAAAACTTTCATAAGTATTTCATTTCGAGTTTGGCAAATAGCCAAATTTTTAAAAAAAAAATTAATTAATTTTAACAGATTACAAAGCAACAAGTATGACAAAAATTCCTTCTGTGTTCTTTACTGTTTCGAACGCATAATTGGTTTATGTTCATTTATTGCAGATTCAGTTACCTTCTAACAAAACTGATTAACAGTACAGCCGTTTAGGAGGGAAGAGTCAAACAATTTTCTTTGTATTTGTCGAATTTTATTACATAGGCAAATATCTCAGATAGATATTACAGATCTTTGTGTGTGTTTTCTGATTCAGTTCATATTGTTGCATGAAAAATTTGATAAAAATGGATTTCTCCTTCAAGCAAAGAATATTTTCATTGTATCAACATGGTTCAAAATGTGGTTATTCCTACAACATTTAATCTAAATTTCAGTACCCAGTTAATCGACGTCCTTTGGGCTACGTTGGATATGATACATGTCAGGACAGATGGATACTTCTTAAAACGCACGACAGTATAGAAAAAGTATGCTGATGCGAAGTGTTATCCGATTGTTATTGTTCTGTACCAGCATTTAAGTCTCCAAGTACAATTCTTTTCAGTTCGTAACTGTTTTGTGTAGGCTGCTGCTCAGTATTGATTTTATCAACATATGAAGCACTCATTTAACGCTAAGTACCCGGTGCCCGAATTTATAACTTGTGTTGGGCAAGGCCGTGGTGTAGACAACATGGAGTTTTCCTCCGGGGGCTTCCCCGGTTTCTCCGTGCCATCCCAACAATTACTCCATTCACACACAGAAGAAGGCAATGGCAAACCACTTCTGGATCATCTGCCAAGAACGTATATGAACAGGTCCCAGTCCGAGAAAAGGATGGAAGGATCCTGTTCATATGGACCTGTCGTCAGACAGAACACTAAATAAAAAAAATACGAAGCCAAAGTATTCTTCCTGACGGTAAGTGTGTTTCTGTAGAAGTATAGTTTGCAAGATTATGTGCGTGATCAAATGTCTTACGTTTGTTGGTCCGTCAGTTCAGTTAAGAAACAAGGGTCATTTTATTTTCTGGTTTAAGATTTCAGAATAGTTGCCAAAGCAGAATGACAGAAGTCGATTAATCGGACTGCTTTGTAACTGTACATTATGGGTGTATCTGATTGTTAGCCTCAGCTTAGATTGATTCCTTCAACTACAACAGGGGTGAGTGAAGTGTGGTCCACTTTTCGATATCTATATCAACAGACTCCATGTTTCAGGGCCTTTCTTGAAAAATAGTTGTTTGACATGTCATTTCCCGTTTCTTTAAAAACGGAAAGTTCTTTGCTGCCCTTATAAAAATCTGCCGTTGGACGGTCTGTCGAGTCACTTGAATCTTAGTTATCATTCAAAGACCCTCGTTTTTCAAGTTCCGTTTTCATATTATCTTCACATTTATATCTAGGCCTTCCGGTTGTCATATTCCTTTTGGTTTTCCGACCAGAATAGTTTATGAATTTCTCATCCTCCAAACGCTTTATATATCTTGCTCATATGATTACCTTTAGTTCATTAGCGTATGAATTTTAGGTGAAATGATGAAAATCATATTATATACATATCTTCATACACGTGATACTTTCAAGGAGATTGTTTTGTTGGCACATTAGAAAGCCCCAGAAAATATTTTTTTTCTTCGCCGGGTTAGTTTCTTCTCAGTATTACACAGCTAAGGCCAATTTCAACGGTAAACAAACGTACTGAATAACTATTGGAGCTAAGTTGGCAACGCTGGTGAAGATTTTTTTTTTCGCACTTGTCCAGTTCAGTTATTTGGGAGCAGGTAGATTTCAGCGGTTGGGCTGCAAGTGGAAAAAAACATACATCAATGCCGTGAGAGTGGGCGACTACAATGATGTTACGAGGTGCCAGTCAGCTCCCCAGAATTCCACTTCACTGTAGTTATTCACTTCATCAAAACATTCGCTGTTCATCACAAAACTTCATCAAAGTCTTATAGGCCTATGTATACGAATCCGTTTAATGTAATTCATATCGGCCTTCATGTCAGTAGAGTGCTTACTCATTGTGTTTTGCAGTCCCGGGTTCGATCTTAGGCCCGGAGAATTCTGTTCTGACTGTTGTTTTTATTTATTTTTAAACAGCCTGAATAATGCTGATTTAGTCCACTGGACGTAAAATATTCTCGAATGTTAACATTCTGGTCGTATGCAAGCAAATTCAATCTTGTGCAATCCTTTCCTTCTAAGCTTTAAAAATGTTTACCCATCTGTAACCGTCCTGTCTCATCAGACACTGAATAAACTCTACAGGTGGTACGAACCAAACACTCGTCATGACATTTGGCATTCAAGTTACGTAAATTTGCAACTACAGGAGATTCATAGTGTTGTATCTTAAAGTAAGAACTGAAACATTCGTGATAAATCAACTGAATTCTGTCTCTTAGTTCATGTAACATCACTTTTTGATTCATAAGTTACATATTTATGCAGGGTAATAGGACTTAAATAATTAAACCGTTATGTCACCAGACCACAAGGCGATATTATTATATACAAAGTTAGCTAATAATTTCTTCGAATGTGGCAAAGTTCATGAGGAGTCCATAGCTTGTATGCCTGCGTCTCACCAAATATTGTTGGGTTAATTAAATAAATCAAGGAGGATGGGGTGGCAGGACATGTAGCACGAATGGCGGTCGTCATAAATTTGTACGTAATTTTGATTGGGAGGTCTAAAAGGAAGAGGCCACTCTGAAGATGTAGATGAAGGGGTTGTATTAGAATGAACCTTGGGGACGTAGGGTGGGAACTTGTGGAAGAACTGATCTTTATGGGATGGGTAGCGGGCTCTTGTGGACACAGTTATTGGTCCTTAACTGATGGTGAATTACTCGATGCGTGAGCGTACTTACAGCTTTTCAAAAGTAAAAGATATTCAGATTTTACCATTTGGTTGACTAAGGAAAACCTGGCGATAACGTTCGGATTCAAATGACAGGGGGCTGGCTGCCTCTTGAGTGATCTCAGCGAATTTAACACGTCCGTGGTGAACCAGATGTTTTGAAACGCTCAAATTCTTTGCGTGGCATGCACGCGTCAGATCCTGCCAAGCTAACACGTTGTTGATGAAACGCTGTCATCTTCAAGAAAGATGGCATGATCTCCCTACCTGCGGATTACGTTTCGCTGCCCTGCAAGATGGCCGAACCTTGGTATGATGGAAGCGCTTATATAAGTAGATGACTTGAAGTTTAGAATAGGACTCGTTGCTCGTTTTTACCCGACAATGAAAATGAAGTTACATTTTGTTACACTTGCCAATTACTTTATGAAAGGACTGGGGTTATTTAAAATTCGCTAAGTTAATACGCAATAGACTACGCTGTCTGAAAGTTAAGCACAGCGGTATCGGTTGAAAGGTGTGGGTTCAACGCCCCCCTGAAATGCCTGGGACGACATGAGCAAACAACTGTTTTAAAATTCGTTATAAAACGTATTTCTCAAGAAGATGCAACATTTATTTATATTGCCTATGAAGTGTGCGAAATATTATTAAAAATTCGCTTGATTATGACAACAGTTTTCAAAATTAAATTTTAAATAGTGTACTTTGAAGGTAATTTGGTATATAATATTGAAAGATGTAAATATCAGTCGCTAAATCCGAACGCTCTTGCCCTGAATAGCAGTATCCACTCCGATTTTCAATTAACCTTTAGAAGCCAAAGCTCGTCTAAATAATATCTAAAAGTTCAGTTTCTATTTCAAGAAAATTACATCACTTCACCATTAAGAAAGATCAGCTGGTTAATGTTAAAAGGAATAATTCCTGTTTACAGTGAGAACCATTCACACATACAAACCAAATGCAGCCTTTTGGGTAACGAAGCAGGTGGCACATAGTTTCTATTTTGCTTTAAAGTGTTGAACATATACAGTTTTGTTACTAATAAACTCTTATAACAATATTTAAGGCATAAGTGATAGGTATTATGAAAATAATAAATTATATAATTTTTAATTTTGATTTAGTTTTAATGTATATGATTTTATTCCAGACGTTAGCAGGTATAAATTGGGGCAGTGCTATATTCTCCCCCCCCCCCCTTGCAGGAAAAAACACACACGCGATGTGGGTTTTTTCAGCTTCTTTCCACGAATTATGCTGAAGTAATTAAAGCATTTTACGATATTAAGTTTCCGCGGCAGAGTTGATTTTTAAGAACTCTTAAGAAGTTTAGGACACCAACTTCGAATTCGACAGGTCCCGGGTACAGATTTCTGCCTATCCTGACTGAGGTTTTTATTTGCAGTTTTCCTCATTCCCTCCAGGCAAATGCTGTTTTTGCATGTTAAATTGGTCAAGGATCGCTTCCTCCCATTGCTTCTTTTATTCATTAAGAATTAATCTCATTTGACGCTGTGTGATCTCAGCTACTGGCGCCATTAAGTAACCACAAATAAATAACAGGCTTATAACTGGAAGAGGTGTTTATTGTTTTCATAGAATTTACTATCCAAGTCAGGTCATACATGCAATAAAATGTGTGTGAAATATTTCAGGGTGACTTGGCGGACACGGACTACGGTGTACGATGTTTGTGCTTTCCGAGAAACGTTGGAGTTGCGGGTTCAAATTCCGTTAGGGACTGTTCTTTGTCCGCCTTGTTATCCGCTGTCGTGGGTTAGGTTTTACAGTGGTCTGAGCCCACATCTACAGATTCCTACCACCGTATAAAACCTGTGCAACAAGTCAGTCCAAGTCTCGATCAGCCTTCAGAATGAACAAGGAAAAGGAGAGAGACACATTATTTCGCGACTCTTTTAGTTTCAGCGGTTACTTGGTGTCAGATGGCATTTGAATGGTGAGCAGGTGAGGATTACGAAGGACATTTTAGGCCGAACTATTTTAATGTTTTATCTTGTAAGAAACTGATTTATACCACGATAAACTGAACGTCTGAGACTCTGCATTTATGTGAATCACGCAAGAAATTGTTTGCTTAGAAGTGAAACGATTGCATAGTAAGAAAATTTGCATTTCATATAATCATTGTACATTACATTTTATTTTATAGTCACATAAATACAGGTTTTTTTAGTTGGTTTGGTTTGGGGGAAGATTTTGTTGGTTTCCGTAGATAGCATTAGCTGGTCTTCTACGAATTGACTTGTCAGGAGACACGACCTTGTTGCTGGCGGCTGCAGATCGGCCAGTGATGGAAACCACAAGATTGTGAGGAGTGAGCAGAGACACGACGTGGAGATTGTTGTGGACTCTACGTCACTTTCACCATGTCTTTGAAAATTACCCTCCGTGTTTGATACGTTAGCACAGGGCGCCCTTAAATATTTCTGAGTAAAGTCACTGTAAGGCGAGGGGAGTCCAGGTTGCGGTTTCTGGATTTTAGTCATGCTTCAATTGACTGTCTTGTCGAGACAGTCACATCATTGTTATGGCGATGACTTATTCGCCCACAAACCTATTGCCCGATACTTTAGAACCTCCTATTAACTGCGGGATCCTGAGTGGACTAGTCACTATAGTAACTAGGCTACTATCATTTTCCCGTTGCCACTTAACTTTTCTCATTGGCGATAGGCTTGCTGTTTTAAAGCTACCAGCTCATTTATAGAACATATTTTTCGACTTCCCACAATTTAAACAATAATGGTCGTTTTAAAATATTATGTTGACCTGTACTTAAAATATACGCTACTTGAACATAAATAAATTTACAAACATTTGTTTTGGAAACCTGTAAATGTTGCTTGATGCCAGAAAATTTCCTGTAACAACACTCTCAGTGCATTTGAATATATTTCGGAGCATAATAGGAAAGTCTGGTTCCTTCGCTCACAATTATTTATAACCCATTTAACGAGTTATCAGAGACTACGATCTGACGAGCTTGGAGGTTAGAAGACACCCCCCCCCCCTCTCCTGCAACGTCTCATTCTTCGACCGGCACTAACTAACCTCAGCATCTCCGTCTTGACATGTACGCTCTCGGGACAGAACAAGTAGACACTCTGACCCATCCTGCCCGATGTGAAGTTGGTGTAATAGAAATGCATGCAACGAGAAATTAAAATAAAATTATTACATCGGAATAAACCGAGAATAAGGGTTACATAACTTTACCCCGCGAATCGTATTACGTCCGGGTTCGATTCCCGGCGGTGCCCGAATTTATAACTTGTGTTGGGCAAGGCCGTGGTCTAGGCAACACAGAGATTTCCTCCGGTTTCTCCGTGGCATCCCAACAATTACTCCATTCACACACAGAAGAAGGCAATGGCAAACCACTTCTGGATCATCTGCCAAGAACGTATATGAACAGGTCCCAGTCCGAGAAAAGGATGGAAGGATCCTGTTCATATGGACCTGTCGTCAGACAGAACACTAAATAAATAAATAAAAATATTTATTTTAATAACACCGTGTCTTTTGTTACGATAAATAGTTACCAGGTACCGGGAAACACGTCCTGTTAATTTTAGTGTTGTGGTTGTGGAAGGATTGATACGAATCGAACCTGTAGAATTGAAACCTGATATTGGAGGATTCCTGAAGAAAAAGCAGTTTCAGATATGTCAATAATGACCGAGTTTACCGAAGAAAGTTATTGAATAATTGTGGACCTGGTTGCATTAGTAGGCCCACTTTAGTGACTTTGATTGAAGCACGGTCGTTACGTTTCAAGAAATTGCCCTCATTTTATAATCTTGCCGCAAGCGAGTCGATAAGCAAAGGTGTATGCTGCCCAAATTCCGTTTTTGTATCACGAGAACTTATGGGTGGAGGGAGAAATCAATGAAGTGAACTTCAAACTGAAAGTTAAATTAGATTGATGTAAATCAAAGTTAAGATCGTATCAGAACATTTAAAGCATGCACACTTGTCCCAAATTTAATCGAAATCTGTTTTCCTTTCACTTCGTACACTTGAAGAATAGGACGTGTTAAACTGTTATTTTAATTAATTAATTTTTGAGAGAATCAGAAATGAAATTCTAGAACTGCCCCTTCCAGACCCCTGCCAGGAAACTTATGCTCAGTTTCGTGACACATTTTCGCAGCCTAAAGTACTTTTTTTTCTGCAGTTTAGCAACTCATCGGCACTTTACCTTCCAGGTCGGCTGAGTAGATGAGTAACAGGCTTCTTTTTTATTTAGTACGCTACGGGACATTAAGAAATTTTGTTAACAAACCGGACCGCTAGTTCTTTGACAACGCGTCACATTGGGTACCTCGTTATCATTTTTTTCCCTAAAACTTGTCTTCAGGTCATTGTACTAGCTGGCTGGTCCCAATATGCTCTCGATTTTTATAAAAGTGGACTACTTCATTGGAAATTACTTCTCACTACACTTTCTTAAATTATAATAATTACAACGAAGGCGATATCGATAACTATTAGTACAACTGGAAGCTTACCACGATCACTTCAAAGAGAGACGGGTGACCACGTGAACACTCCATTGTGGAACTACATAACATTTCCATTGAGGGAACAGCACATATTTTGAGGCGATATTAACGAAGAAGTTCAGACATTTTAAGCGTACTTTCCAGTAGCTACGTGTTCAGCCCCAGGGACAAGGTTTTACCCTGGCTTATGAACAGAAACAGTGAAAAAAAACGTGATGATCATCATAACTGGCGATTATTTTCTTTTCTTTGATGAATCTTTGGACACACACCACCTCATAATATCCCCGTCATTAACTTGGAATCTAATGAAAGTAGGAACACGCTCTGTCCAGTATTAGCGCACAAAATAACATTTCCCTTTAGTACGCGCAGTGTGAGCAGAATGCGAGTAACAATAGTGCGAACACCGCCTTCCAGAATGTTTTTTGACCGGATAATATCCAGTTTGCTACCCCTTTGCCTAAACCACGCTGTACAAACACCAATTAAACACGCGGATGATATTAGTATTGTAAGAATGCAACTTAGGATTCAGGTAGACACAGCATTACCTCTTTTCATGTAACTTATTAGACCTGCAGTTTTTATACCGGGTTTGGGTTGGTTCTACCACTTCGTCGATTGGTCTCTGTTTCCCAGTTTCCAAATTACTTTATTACCTTTTATTTCAGTTAAGGTTCTCATGGCATTGAAATGTTGGTGGTTGTTTCCTGGGTTGTGAGGCCACGTAATCTCGTAGGTGGTTGGAGCGTTTTGAATAAACTTCTTTCAATTTAATGCTTTAAATCACAGTCTATTAGTGTTAATTCACTGATATATAGTCTCTATTTTTCATTACAAAACTCGATCCACTTAAGTGAATAAACAGACAGGTTGATTGATAGTGAGCAGTCAGTTTAAACATTTGGTTAGCAGCCACAGCTTTAGATAAACAAAAGCTATTGAAATTGAAACAAAATAGTCACATAAATTACTTGTTGTGATTGAAAAAATCATCTCTATTTTTGCTGCCGACAACCATGATGATCTGTAAAGACACAAATCATGGTTCTCTTATTCAGCGTGTTACACATGACCGTGAATTACAACGCAATTTTAGTTATATAATTGTAATTTATAGTTTTTATCTCATAGCGCGACGTCTTCTTCAAGCCACAGGATGGAAGCATTATATTCCTCTGAAAAGTTGGTACAGAGCCAAGATGCAGAACACTACTATCTACACTGGATTTCCAGTTTTATTCTGTATCTCATATTACCCCTTTGGAAGTATCTCTTATTTAAGTATTCAAATATCCTTGCTTGATATGATTATTTTGTATCGATAAAAACATAAATATTAAAAAGTTATAGTTTTATCTATTGTTTTGTATGGGTGTGAAGCATGGTCTCTCGCGTTAACGGAGAATCGCGGCCAGATGGTGACCGAGGAGAGAAAATGAGCTCGAGAGGAATGAAGGGACACGTTAGGGGCCGATGGCGAGTTCTTTCGAACACGTTAATGAATCTTCGAGTTGTATAAAATGCAAGTACATTCTTGACTAGCTCCATCCTGTTAGCTCAGGGAACGTTATTGGAACCGACCATCACACTACTTAATCAAGATAGCTTTCTTCTGGATGTTGCGCCATGTAGTCTTGTAGAAGTTTACCGACGTTTCACAGGTGCTTATTACCTCCGTAATCAGGGCAGCAAGGACCTCTGAAACGTCTATCAGTTACACGGCGCAACAACCTAGCAGACAGTCAGTCATCTCTGAATATAACTTACTTTAAAGGAAGAACCTCAGTTGTAGGAACGCTGGATTTGATACCAGTGTGGGAGACTAAGCTAGCAGGTAGGTAGGCAGGCAGGCAGCTGCTGAGTTCCAGTTCTCAGTGGATCTGCTGTCCGGGTCACCGCAACGACATTCCATTCCTCCAGGGTCCGGCCTCCAGCCTGCCCGACAGGTTTCCAAGCCAGCCGGCCGGCAGTTCTAAATACATGCCCGCCGCCTTGTGTTCCTACCCACTGCTTGCGTCGGATGGATTCAAAGCTCTTAGATTTACAACTTCTCTTTCATATTTTTGTTACTGGGTTCTTCGAGCGTTGAAGTCGGAATAACTCCTTACAGGTGATAGAACCTACGGCCCATAGTTCGCAGGATCATCGAGTCGATTTTGTGCCACAAGTGGACTGTTTTCAGGTCGATCGTAATGACGGAAGCAGCAAGCCCCTCTGAAACGTCTGTAAACGTGTACCACACACTATAAGGCGCTGCAATCCAGAAGAGAGTCATATTCGTGCTTACCGCAGTGGAACTTTCAAATACTAATTGTTTTTTTTAATTCGTAAAATAAAATAACCATCACATGAATTTATAGATTTTTTAAAAAAATATATTAATATATCGCTTACATGTAAAAAAATATCTGGTATCTTGTGTACACAGCGTTGTCTAATATAATGTAGCAGGTTTTAAACGGAACACATTTCGTACCACGTTATTTAGATTACCTCATAGAACTATGTTTTGTGAATTAAAATATCCATGTGTTAATTATCGTCTTGATATTGTATTGAAACTATTACCTCCATGATGTTTGAAGCATAAACCTATTTTTCAACTCTCTAGTACTTCGTTACGGAAATTTGCTTATGTAAAGGAACATATTTACCTTTATAAGAATTGAAGTTCTCACAACGGTGAAATGTCAGTGTTCTTCTGTGTTGTAACACCATATGTACTTGTAGGTAGGTACCAACGATTCGGAGGAACATACTGCCTCCGTCTTCAGGGCATTATTAGAAAAGAACGCGATAGTAATATTTAGAGTGAAAACTTTTTGCGACGCTGAGACATGCGCCCTTTACTGAGTATGTTGTCGGGACCATAAATCCGGCCCTGAACTTGATTGTATTTGTTCAAAGTACAATAGACGAAGATAAAGCTGTCCCGCTGCAAGTCATGGCTGCATTTGGGCCCGGGGGGTGAGGTGAAGTTAAAGCTCCTGCTCGTTCTCAAGTTTGGCACTAGATGGGGGTTAGCGATTAGTGGTCATTGTCAACTTCGGCCGCCCTTTACCTCTGGGAGGGTCCCCGGTACCCATTGGGGAGTAAGCAGAGTCAGTCTGAACGCAGATGGCTACAGACATCGAACCCCGGCTCTCCAGTCCGTAGTCAGACAAAACACTGACTGAGCTACCTCGGGTCGTATTTAATCGCAGAATAATCATCCGAGAAAGCAGCAGGTGCCCTTCCGAGCAGCGACGATTTCAACATTAAGAGGCTTAGTGAGGGTCGAGGTTTTTCCTCAAGATGATGAGAACGCTCGACGTGCTATCTGCCCTCACATTCAAATGATCGGAAATACTGTACAAGGTCACTACCGTTCTTATTAACAGCAATAAGAAATTGTTATGACTTCAACCGGCTTGTCAGAGGTCGGCAAGGCCTCACTTTGTAGTGTCGCAATGACTGAAATGGCTTCTCCTTGCATGGGCTTAAAAAAGTGATAATGAAGGCTCGTAATGCAGGTACTTCATTGTTTTTCTTGATATGATAGATTGTGCTGACTGATAAGTTTGTGATTTGTTCATTTTGTGAGCCGTACGCCGGGTAGTGAAGTGGCTCTCCGCCTGTTAATTCATCGAGATTCAGAAGCAAGAAATTGTTTTCATCCACGCCGCATTCGGAACCTTTCAGCACCGTTTAGTGGTCCGTCCGTGTAGCACCGCTCAATTTCTCATCCTTTCCATTGCGTTATTTATACAATTTTCGTATTTTTGTTAAATAGAACCTGAAGTTTGGAAAAGGGTCGTTAAATTAACTAAAAGAAAGACAAACAAATAAAACGGACGACCAAAAGATTGCTTACCCCTCTTCAACTGATTAGTTTTAACGTTCCACTTCTCTTCGGAATCTTTACGTAGCAGATATTGGAAAAGATAATATTTAATTGAAGATTACTGTCGTCTGGGATGTTGCTCCTTGTACGCTGGTCGATTCACCCCGATGATGGAGGCGGTAGTCACATATATAACGCCGGCAACTTCTACCAGACTGCACGGAGTAGTAGGATCCCACAAGACTAATTTTCATGCTCGCAACCGAGGGAACGTAAAATCTCACCGATTACAGTGAGTTACTTAGAGGTACCTTTTTCAGATCTTCAAGGTGGCATATACTGAAATTGTAGGAACAAAAGTTCTTGAAAAACAGTCATTCGTGAAATATTCTTAAGTAATATATCAGTAACTTAGTCGAATGCAGGGAGTCAATGAAGCTGATCTCCGGTCCGAATTTGAACACGGGACTTCCCTTATACAAAGAAAGAACACGGCCACTCAAGGCAAGGGAATTTTTCTTCAAGCTTCTGCGTCTGTACAGGTTCTGGGGCCCACCCAGCCTCCTGTCCAATTGGTACCGGGGTCCTTTCCAGGGGGTGAAGCTAGGCCGGGGCGCGACGCTAACCACTCACCCCCATCTAGTGCCGAGGTCAAGAATGAGTAGGAGCTGTATCTTTCCCTCCCACAAGCGCTTACTTGGCGTATAGTGGGACAAACTTTACTTTTTACTTTTTTACTTTATTCATTGAATTTTTTTTTACATTTGTGACACATTCCTACAGCAGCTGTATTGTTACAGTCACGAACCGCTCGTCGATTCACTTCGTTTTCGCCTATCAATTTCGCCTTCTTTAAAGCATTAAGACTTTCATTTTCATTTGCGATACACATGAATGAACGTGGTTTGTATAACGAGCGACATATGCAGCGGTTTTTACTAAATACGCCTGGTGTTTCATTTTAAGTTGGCACTTGGCTGGAAGCGTGGTTTTGCAAGACTGCCTGAGGTTTTTCATGCCGTCCTTGACCCAACAATAGCTTCTTCGTCTTGACTCTCTCTCATCAGAGCTATAGCGGCTCAGAGACGAACCCAAGAGGGTCACGCACACTTCGATTATTAGCACAACAGTTAGTATAGTGTCCGCGCGTCGTGAAAGTCCTCCGTGAAGCATAATCGGCGAAGGGGATGAACTTCCTGCTTATGCGGACTCAACTTAATTCTGTTCCACACAAATAACTCTACAGTAGTCTTCCTTAGCGCAATGCATTGTTTTACGAATAAGATATGCAGGGGTGGACGCATGTCTCGCGTACTCCCAGCAGCCTTCTCTTGGTGGTTAAGCATTCCGGCTCGTATATTGGTGCTCAATACACGCTGCTGGTCATTCAGCTGACTAGAAAATTTGTCTTATTTTATGGAACCAAAGTGTCATTTCCGGTATCGTGTTATCCAGAGACTGACGATTTTCCGTATCCTAAAGTACTCAGTCCAGTCCACGTCTGCGTGTCTCATATAATTTTTCGTGTTGTCCCCTCTTCAAATCCCGCTTTCCCCAAGTGGTCTCTTCTCTTAAGATCTTTCAACTGAAGTTCGGTACGCAGTTATGATTTTCTCTGTGCGTGCTCCGTGCTACTAATGCCCCGTGGTTTTACAATAGAATTGTGTTATGTTTGGAGAGGAGTAAAAACTACGAAGCGCCTCATTCGTTAATCAAGTTTCTCCGTCCTTCTGCTATCCCTCTTAAGTCCAGATTTCATCCCCAGCACTGTTCCCAAATATCCTGTGATATTTCAGGTTCTCACAGCTGCGAGTATAAAAATGACTGCCTTCTGGGATTTTCATCGTAAATTCGAAATATATGTGATTATTGTGTTTAACCCTGATGGTTGAAGCAGTATGGACTCACTAATGTAAGGTTTAACAAAGAGAACTTAAATCCGACGTGTAGTAAGTGTCGTGAATTGGAATATGAGGAAAATAGAAAGAGCTCTCGGGGCAGGAGAACATCAAAGCAAGGAATCAGCGTACAGACAAATAAGGAAGGAAAACGTTAGCGTCTGCAACCGTACAACTGCTAGTCAGAGATGAACACAAGGATGAGTGGGAGAAAGTACATTTTACTACCAGGTAGAGATAAAGCTACATTTTATTAGCCGGCATAGGATGGGTCATTGGCCTACGGAGCAAGCCTCTTGTTGGTTTCGTCGACCGGGCGGGCAGTCTTGTTTTGCAGAAACTCAAGGCGCTGGCTGCTACACGGTCCGCTTGTGATGATAATGTTAATGGCAGCATACTCTCAGAAAATGCATCTAATTATTCAAAATAATCATCTTATCCGCATTCCGAAAAGCAGATAATACTTCTAACGCCATTTATAAAACGAACATATTAACCGAGTGCCTTTGTCAAGTATGCGTGGAACTATGCCTCCAATCCCCCATACTCCTGCATATCATGGTGCTCAGTTACTAGTTGCAACTTTAAAGTCTGTCGATGTTCTTCTGGGTTTAGTACCACGTGGACTTGCACGTAGATACCAGCGTTTCTCATAAGGTCTGAGGATGGACTCATGGTTCTGCGAAATATTTGTATCTATCTGCAAGTCCACAAGACCTTAGAGCCCCCCCACTCCCAAGAAAACACGTTGACACCTTCACATTCGTGAGAACCTCAAATCCTAAAACGTTTACTTTTTGTATTTATACAGAGTGGTTCAGATGTTCTTGTGCGCTCGTAAGAAGAAGCACGTCCAACGAGCTAACTTTCTACGGCACGGCAGATTGGTCGGTAAAGTAGTGGCCGAGATCATACAGTCACGCGACACCAGCCTAGGACGTGCCTGTGTACAGGAACGTTAATCATCTCCAGCGTCCAACAGTTGTACAGGGACTTTTGGATCACTCTGTAGAATCGTCTGCGGTCTCTAGCGTTCTGAGAATATCAGTATTAGAAAGTATTTAAACAAAGTGTTTATGACAGTATTTTGCCTCAGGAGAACCGTAGTTATCAGTTTGAGTATTACGCAAGGAGGGGCATCGTAATGTATATATCTTACTTTGAACAGGTAAATGCGTGAAATCAGGGAGACCGGTGTACCTAAACATGTCGGACGGAAAAAAGAAGAAATTAACTCTAAATTTTGGTGGGAAACGTTTGGGGAAGCGATGGTTTGGAAGCACCGTGAAGGACATGCGAGGATTTTTTTTAAAGGACTCGGTTTTATTCGAAGCACTTTCTAAATGCAAGTGAGGGACCTTGTACGCTGAAAATGTTATGTTGTCTTGTTATATAAAAATAATAGAATTTTCTGCTAGCGAACAAATTCGGAATTGTGTGTTTTGGCTTCACTCCCTGTAGCAGAAGTTACAAGGGACAAGTTTTACTGGTAATGACTTGCCATTAGTATTCAGAAGGCACCTCGATTATTGGCTCGGGGATCGGCGGAGTAGAACTTAGATATAAACCAAAATCACTTCTTTCACATTCTTCGGAACTCTGTATTCATAATTAATTATCGCTTGGTGTCTTGTTATATTACAGTTTCTAGCCTTTACAGCGGATACAGTGTCGTTAAATGAATCTGGAGTCCACCTAACAAGGTAAAACTTGGAGTTATATTTGGAGATGATATTCGCCGGTTTTCTTTGTGTTGACAAATGTAAATGCTTAAATACACAAGGTCACTGTCCCTATGTGAACGTACAATAAACATTTCAAGCATTCTGACGTAGTAGCCAAGAACTTGAATGCCTTAGTATATAAATTTTTCCGTTGAACCTAACATCGTATGGCGGTAATTTGTCCTTGTATTTCGAAAGTACCCACTTTGAATCTCTGCAAGAACCAAAGCTCCTTTTCACCGACGTTTCAGATGCTATGGCTGCTTCCATAATTAGGACGAATATGGAGGCAGTAGGCACCTCTGAAACGTCGGTAAACGTATATTAGACTCCATGGCGTAACATCCCATAAGATAGTCATGTTTACTTCCCGACTTATTTCAGTATCATTAAAATTACCATTCTCTGTCTTCCTGAGATCAGTTTTTGATATTATCGTCACATTTATGCTACGCCGGCAATAAGTTACATTTATATATGGTATGATTATTAATTTAATTGTGGTTATGAACTATAAAACATTCAGGCCGTAAAACTTTCAATTCCAAACTAATCGGAACTAGTTCATAAAGCTGTCATTGTCATTGTGAAACAGGGCTGTAGTCCAATTATAATCAACTGTTGTACGCCTGTTAGGCAAGTATTTATTATTAGGCACTGAACCCGTTCAACGTCTGGAATGTCTTCAATATCTGCTCGTAATATTTGCGAACTTTTACTTGTGTTGTGTAATTTAAGAGACAGTAAGCTAGCTCGCAAGGCAGCATCTCGTAACAGTGGCTTAATGCTTAATGCGACTTATATGCATCGGATATTTGCGACTGTCAACGCATTAAAGAATTAAGCGTAAGGTAGGAATTACACTCATAGCATAAAGGTTCTAGTGTTTTCGTCAAATATCGTCAATTTCCGTTTTCATAGGCTGAGTATAACCACGATAATTCTTTTTTCGTTGTTTTTCTTTCGTTGTGATAGTAAAATGCCGGGATAATACCTTAAATTAGACCACGACCACATCCTCCTACATCCGTTCCCTTTTATTATTCATTGTCATTTTGTCATTCGACGCTATGTGGTCTGAGTTACTGAAAGCATCGTTGAATAAACCAAACATAAACCATCGACAGACTTGCTGCAGTTAAAACTTCAAATCTCTCACATTTGTGATTGACCGAGTAGTTCAATTCCATTAGCTCCACACGCAAGTTTTTTTTTTTTTAGATCTGCTTGTAAAGAGTCCGTTTTTCCTGTCATATTTTAACAAAAATTTGCACGTATCTACAAATTTAAGAAATGTACCAAGTTTAAAATTTCGCAAAAATCTTTTCCGGTTTTTTTATAACCTTTACGAACGGGCATGCGGACAGACAGTTGAAACTGATTGATGCATTTTTACAATCTGTAGTTTCGAACACACTCATAATCGAAGTTGCTCAAGAAAATCTGTGTTTATATAGTGGTATTTCCTTGTTGCCACTTAACTAATACTTTGTTATTTGCAATTTAGTTAGTGTAATTTCCTCTACTGGGAATGCAGTGGTTATATAGCCGTGACTCAGTTGTCAGACATCCTTTTCATGAAAGCGATGTGCAGCATGTTAAGGCAGGGCTAGCATTAGACAAGAGAGCCCTAAGTCCTTAATTGTATTCCTTTCGGACACTTGCATTTGCAGTTCGAGTCAGAAAGGATATGTACCCAACCACCATCTTATGGAGTCGGTGTCCAACCCTCAAGTAAGGTGATCTGCTTCTGGAACACACCATTTGCCTCCAGCTTAAGGATGATAGCAGATCTCCTTCTATTGCCCTCGTATGACTGCTTGGCCACAGGCAGCTTTGCCATTACAAAGCGAGAAACTCCGAAAGGAAGCCTCAAAACAATTTTAAATATATGAAGATGGCTTTCTTGTGGATTGTAGCGCTGTAGAAGATGAGTGACATCGCACTGATGAAGGGGGCAGCAGTGACCTCTGAAACGTCAGGTTTATACACATTTATTATATACATAAAATAAAATACTTGAGTAGATAGTTTTAAAGTTTTGTAAAGAAGTTCAGTAACAATATATATATATATATATATATATATATATATATATATATATATATAAAATCTGCTAATTCAAGCAGACTCCAAAAGTGGCCACAACCATCGTCTCTAGGTGCTTCGTAGTTAAAACATTTTCGGAATTGAACCGCTGAGAAAATAAACGATTCAAAACATGTAAGTATAGATCATTCATTTTATCGCGTTTCTGCGTAGTTCGACTGATTTGATAAGTGATACATATGTCATTTTTGTACGCGAAGCCTGATCTGAGGACACAAGAAGTTGAACAATTTCGTCTGGAAACCGGCAGGATGAACAAGGATGAGAAAAAGGGAGAATGTTTTTAGAATGGATTTTAGAGTATGATGGGTTTATCCTTCCTGGTTGTGCGACCCAGATTTCCGACATGCAGCGATGGCTGACCCAGTAGCAGAAATGCGTGTTTTTAGTTGCCGTGTGTGCCAAACGTTGAGCCTGATATAAGAGTATTAAGTGCTGGGTAATTTTCTAACCTTTGCTTTTTAGTGACGGGCAGAATACAGAAAGTTGTAATTATTTTTTACCCTGCTTTGCACTCAATCACGGTCAATTAGTGTCGAGACTAAAAACCGCTATCTTAGAGAAATAGGTTTTGAGGTAGTGTTGGATCGAAGTGGCTCAGTACAATGTCTGATAGAGGTCTTCTGCATAATCAGTATTAGGTGTTTCGGATATATTGATTATATTTTATTAACGACCCTGGTTAATGTGAACAACATAACAATTGCTATATTATCGCTACCACCAGCAGTGTTATAACCCGAAGCAGAGACCTTCCAAATACGACGAAGGGGTATTCAGACACTACATCAATACGTTGGATTCAAGGTCCCATCGTCTAAATGTGTGGGTAGATTCGTTGCTGAAAATCTAACAGTCGCTCAGAAGTTATGTAATGAGTTGTTAGCTGCTTAATAGGTTGGTCGTTTAGTGAGTTAGTTATGTAAGAATCTCTGCTCGCACTTTGACACTTGCTGCATATACCATCAGCAGTGCATGTTCTTATCTGAGTGGCAATGTGCGCACTGTCCAGCATACATCTCTAAAACCTGTTTGTGTGGCTGAGCGGAGATGGATCTTATTTGAACGGTGTTCCTGTTAGCTCAGGGCGGGTCCAGACCTGCCCAGCTCCTGCAGGGCAACGCGCCTCGAGATTCAACTTCAGGGGTGTACGAAAAGCTACGAGGCTCAAAAACTCTCTGTAGGTATCTTTAGTCGTGTTTTATATCTGGACTGATGGTTCAGCTTTCAGTAGGAAGTTGAAGGGGGTAAAACTTAGTTCGACTAGTTTGTCTTTAATGCTGATGTTAATAAAGATGTTAATCAAATCATCGTTTTCTTAACTATGCAAGATTAGTTTATCTTTTTTTATATTTTGTAAGGAAGGAGAGGTGTATGACTTACGTCAGTGCTCTTGTTTTTAACATACGTGAAAATTGGCATAGAGATCAGCCCATGTTCTAACCTTTTATACACATTATGAATAATATCAACATAGCGGTCGTGTGAAATTTCGATGTTAATGTGACATTGAAATTATTAGCATAATATAAGGACTTGTGATATAACGAATATGTCTTTGAGAAATGTGTGTAACGTTAATTATTAAATTTTTTCTAAAATGTAAAATAATGACAGTAGCCTTGCTAAATATGTTTCGTTTTTCTTATATTTGTGTTATGTATTTACTTAAATAAATGTGGTGTTTAAGAATCTTGTGAATTTTTCATCTGCTCCTCGACGACACGAAAAACTCTACCTTTGATGGCGATAACTAATGAATCATTTGATTTAGGCATATGAAAGCCTGTACTGAGATTAACGTAAGATGTACCTACCAGTTCTGTATGAAAAAGTTGTACATTTTGAGTAAAAATATTGAGGAACTTCCAAATTAACCGCTTGTTCTCTCAACGGTTTCCACTTAAAGTTCAAAATAGTGTTTGTTGTGACCTATCAAACACATTTTCTACACCCCTGTTTGTTTCTTTGGCACAGCCGAGAAACCGCCGGAGAAACACGCTCTTGGGCGCCATGACGGGGCAGAATCTAACACCGAGGCTGCCATCACTGCTCCTGCACGTCAGGGCTGTACAAAATTACAGTTTTGACAAGCTTACATTTAACGATTTTAAATCGACTGCGTTTACGCATACAATGATTCTCGACGTTCTGTGACCTCGTGTGCCCTTCCATTCTTACAGTATACAAGTTTTATGACTAAGACTTCGGCGACAAGCATCTGCACCGCGGTGCCAAATTAAGATTACGCGATTGATGCCTTGGAGATGCTGCAAGTACAGTCTGAAAAATAGAATCGAAAATTTAGACACTTCCACTTTATAATTACGTCGTGGCCAATTGTTAACACTTATTTGTATTTGGGAGGGCCAGTGTTTAAATCTGTCTCTCGAGGACCGGTTATTCTTATTGAGGGTTTTTGTGGTATTCCTCAGGTACGTGCCGAAAGAGTGTCTTAAACAAGGCCACGACAGATTCATTTAATATCCCTTCCAGTTTGTATCAATCTATTGAATCTCTTGTCTGACAGCGCCGTTAAATAATACATAAACAAGCACCTCCTAATTTTTGTTCTTTTCTTAAACTTTGTCTTTAGCTTGGGTGATTCTTATGGTATCTTACCCTTTGAAGCTGAAGTTCATCTAAATAATAATTTACATTGTGTCTGACGCAAAGAAAACAGAGCACTTGTTCAATGAATGATTAATGTTTGTTTTAGAAAATAATCATTGTTAGTCTGAGAATCGAATTAAACCTGCAAACACACACTGCGTGTGCAAATTGCAAAATTTTTGATTTTTAAGTTGGGTGGCCTCGAAGGGTTAAGAAGGATGCTTCAACTGCAGATTTTGCAAAACGTCGAATAAGATGGGATGTGGTCTCGTGTAGTAAACAGGAAGGAGATGTTTTTGATGTGTTTAGAAATACCATGCACGCATTTGAGGCACTGAGGAAGGTCGCGGAAACATTTACGAGGATAAATGGCAACTCGACGTGGACTTGAACCCGGACCTTCGGAACGAAAGTTTTTTTTTATTTTAAAATTACCGCTGCGCCTTCCTGATCGTCATCTGCTTCCTCTTTATTTAAATCTTGTTTTCACTTCGCTTCTTAATTATTCTGTCTGTGTTCTTTCAATTTCTCTTCCAAATCTATTTATCTTAGTGTGTTTTCCACACATAATTATATTCGTCCTCAGAGTGTGAGACCGCATTTCACGACTGCATCAAGTAACTGGTAAGATTATTATTGCTTTGTGCGCAGTAAAACCTGTTTATAACTAAATGGACCAGAACACAGCAGCTCAGACCAGAATAACGTTGTGTAAACATGTTCTGGGTGCTTGACTAAGCACCGTGCCATTCAGAATTGTGGGGCGTGAAGGTATAGCTCCACGCATTCTTAACCTCGGCATTAAGGCCCCCCCCCCCCAAGATGTCCTGGGTACCCACTGGATAGTAGGCAAAGAATGAAAGAGGAAAATACATGATTTTAATGATATTGCATGCATGATTATGTCAATAAATAGTTGTGTTTTCTTCTGCCCTCACTTTCTGGTTAAAAGTGTCCGTCCACTAAACATATTCTTTTAATTTGTCTATTTGTTTAAATCTTGTCAGTCTAATCACAATAAAATCCTATTAAATATTAAAATATTACTATAATTAACATTTAAATATTTAAAATATATTAAATGATGTTCTCTATCGAAATGTTCGATTTACATTAGAACATCACTTTTTACACGACATGTTTCAGTTCTAAAAGAACCATCTTCAGGTGTATAAAATTATATAAACTTAAATATAATTTCTTAAATGCAACTTTTAGTCAGATGTTTATCAGATTTTAAATGATGTTTTCTTCCAGATATTAAAAAATACAATAAAATCTGGAAGAAAACATCATTCAAAATCTGATAAACATCTGACTAAAAGTTGCATTTAAGAAATTATATTTAAGTTTATATAATTTTATACACCTGAAGATGGTTCTTTTAGAACTGAAACATGTCGTGTAAAAAGTGATGTTCTAATGTAAATCGAACATTTCGATAGAGAACATCATTTAATATATTTTAAATATTTAAATGTTAATTATAGTAATATTTTAATATTTAATAGAATTTTATTGTGATTAGACTGACAAGATTTAAACAAATATATATTTACCACAATATGACGCAACTTTATCATCTCATATTCTTTTAAGCTTTAGCTCCATTTTGTAGAGTGAGGAGAAACAATCTGACCGTGGTTTCTCTTCGTTTAATCCAGGTTACACTTCGGGAAGGTTTTACTATATTTTAATCTTCGTCAAGGAAAAGATACCATAACAGTATTTGACACAATTCCAAATATACTTCCGAATTGGAGATAATTGCCTTGTAAAAAAAATACTGGATGCTGTTGTATAGATTCTTCTGTTTAGCAGAAGTTTCTTTGAACAAAATATTTTGTCAAAGTCATAGCCAGATGGAGACATAAATTTCTGTACTCTGTTCTCTGACACTGCTCTAACAGACACAATAAGTCATTAAATGATTCAAATGGCTTTGTTGCCACGAGAACAATTAAACCGAGCATCAGAATAAATCACCGTGAATGTTTTTGATCCATTGACAAGTGGTATGTTAATCCTGTGTCCGTTCTAAATTATTGTTAAGTTCTTGTGCTGTAACTATCGTAGTTAGCACCTGACGGGCACGTCAGGCTATTATGGGCATGTTAAGTACGGAAAAAGGCATTCATGTCGTCGAGCGTCACGTATAAATACACATAATGTGGAACTCTGTTCGAATAATTTTAACTACGTGTATTCAGAACTGTGTGTTGACATGAGTCTGTCTTCCTGGCACCTAGAGGAGACGGAATGGAGCCCCCACATCTTAATTTAAAACTATACGGAAACTGGATAAACATAAATTGATGCATATATATTAACGAATACGTAATTAGGTATACATTTTGGTATCCAAAAATGTAATTAATATAAATTATTTTGTTACTACAATACAATACTTTTATTTCCGTCGTTACACAAGCTTATTGTTAAAATCACATAAAATTTCACATAAAATTGTTACATTGTTACATGTCGGTAGCCAGAATCACGTTATGAAAATTAAAATTGATTTTACAGATATAGGCACCCAGGCGCAGTCTCCAAAATTAAATGGAAGAAGCCTGGAGATGTAATAAAATCTAAAACGGGTAAAAACAAAATCAATATAAGCAGAGCAACAGCTACACCAGATCTTAATTTTAATTTTGATAGACCTGACGATGATAGAATTGTATATCGAAACATGTCGTCAATTTTAAAATGTAACAATTTTATGTGAAATTTTATGTGATTTTAACAATAAGCTTGTGTAACGACGGAAATAAAAGTATTGTATTGAGGAACACAAGCATGATGCAATTAAGATATAAACTATTTTGTTACTGCTGTGAAGAGACCTTTTTGAAATTCAACCAGGAATTATTAGGTGTTATTCAGGATGTAACGTTGACGAAGAAAACGGCGACGTCTGTTGGCTGATTCGTTGATAACCGCGGCTCTGTGGAATTGCGTGCACTTGGATCGCTGTTACTCAAAATGAATAACAAATACGACAGTGGTATCCGAGGTCAGTGTTATGAGCCAACAATGCTTTCCGCCGACCTCCGTAAAAGACCCCGGTCATGCGCGTTGCCTATTCTCTAGGGGAAAAGCGATTGACAGAGAAAGAGACATGAACGGATCCGTTCTGAAGGGTTCTGACGACGGCGTAATACAATCTGGGTTGCATGGGTTTTGAATCTTTGTCCATCGTGTGATGTTACAAAATTACGTCACCATGTGTGACGTAGCTTGAAAAATACTTTTACAATTTTATTTCGCTCGTTTCTTCATCTTCCTAGGCACACAGTTCTTATTAAATGTTATTCAACTTGGATTAATTGTTTATTGAGTTTGTACATTTATGTATAAGACTCTGTCCGCTAAACATTTGATGTTACGTTATATTTGCTGTTACAAAAATGCATTAAATTTCTTAACATTCAATCGAATAAAATTGGACCTGGTCGAAAAGTGTCAGAACTGATACATTTCTTGAAGAATATGATAAATGATTACCGTGTGGTCTGGTAGAAGTTTACTGGCGTTTCGTAGGTGCTAGCTGCCTCCATCGTCAGGGCGTTCGCCCTGCATAGAATCTTTGCAGCGTGAAGGACGTTGACATTCCCCAACTGAGGACCTGGCATAATTCAACTACCACTCGAGTTCCTTATATTGAATACAAGCCAGGTGCTTCGTCTGTTGACATTTCAGCACTTCACCATGACTGTATTGTTGTTTCACCGTGGATAGTCATAGGAATTGTTATCGGTCTCGGCTCTTTAACTGCATCGCCCATCTCTGATGTTTATTCTTCATTCAGACCTCAACTGGATTCTGTCGTAATGATTTAATCTTCTTCTCTTGCCAACTTAAAGAACTCTCACCCATACTCCGACTAAATGAATTTCTGGAGCTTTATTTAAACTGAAATCTCACCCTCACTTAGTGTGCTGATCTAGAATGCGTGGAATTTTAAATTGTTCCCAATATATACCGCCATGGGCTGATTCTTACGAAACTCAGGAATACGTTACGTTTACAAAGGTTAAATTCAGAATGCTTTAATTAAAGCAGAATATATAGTACGACGCAGTAGCTTCGAAGAGACGAGACCACTGGGAGAATACTTTTAAAACTTTTTGGGGGTGGGGAATACGGTGTGGGTATATCATAATAGGGGTCGTGGGGGCTATTTTGAGCACGATAACGAATCTTTGGTTTCTATAAAAGGCTGAGAACTTCTTCAAAGCTGGCTCCTGACAGATTTCGTTTCATAAAGTTCTTCTGTTTTCCAAAGTCTGTTCGATTTCACACCCGACTTTTAAATTGTCTCCACATGCCTCGATATTTCTTCAGCCGAATATAAGAGTCTGCCATTTTCCATTTCTCACGAAAATAATTTGTTACAGAATAAATATTGTTTCCTTGTTTTCTTCGTTTTAAACTTTTTAACTTCACTGAATCTGATAAATACTTGTCTTATATTAAAATTAGTTTCTGCTGCTTAGATTTCACTAATTCTCTATCCTTCAGTCCAACTTTACTCATATTTAAGTGTGAACACTGGGCGTCACATTATAAAATAGTAACCTAATTTCTTTCCTTAAGCGTCCTTTTAAATGTTCTATTATTCTTTCATATTTTCCTCGACGCTATGTAGAAGCAACTTATACGTCGTTAAATAATAAACTAGAATCAATAGCCTTATAACAACTCATGCCTTTATTGTTTACACCATCGTATAAGTAAAGTTTACCGCCAAGCACTTGCAGTGTAAACTAAGGTTATTTTGTAGTCGATTTTATATTTTCCTTTACAAGCCTTTGTCTTTGTGTTTCGTTAATAACATTTTCGAGTTTCTGTTATTTTAGGTTAACACGAACTCGAAAATATTATTAACGAAAAAAAAAGGCTTGTAAAGGAGAATATAATGTTACGTTATATTTGTTTACTCGGCATTGTTGTACCAACACAACAATGCCGAGTAAACAAATGACTTGAAAAATGACTTGAGTAAGACACTAAACTAACCCCCCCCCCCCCGAATGGGGGCTTAATTTCGTGTCTTACCCAAGATTTTAAAACGCAACGAACCCCCCTTCGGGGGGTTGGTTTAGTTTCTTACTCAAGATTCTATCTCCCCATTCGGGGGGGGGGGGGGTTTGGTTTAGTCTGTTACTCAAGATTTTAATCCGCAACGAACCCCCCGAATGGGGGGTCGGTCAAGTGTTTTAACCCCCCCATTCAGGGGGGGGGGTTGGTTGCGTTTTAAAAACTTGACCAACCCCCCGAGGAGCTCCGAAAGGAGCGCTCTGCTCTAGTTAACCTAAAATCTGTAAGATAACTTTTCTGTCATGTTGGTAGAACGCATAAAAAACCTTACCTTTACGATTTTCGTCGTCAAAAGCATTTCGCTGTGCTGGATAGTAAGAAAGCTTAGTTTTTATTCTGTGCAAGTAACTCTACTGTATATTATTATCATCAGTTGATAATGCTGATAGTAACATGTTTGTTTACCTTTAAATGCTCGAAACTTTCGTTCACAGACATCTTAATCCATTTGAGTTAAAACGCATTTCCCCTGCATTTGACTATTTATTCATTCAATTAAGTTGATTTTTCAATTTTTGTTCTGTACCCTCATTTATGTAGTAACAGTCTTCTTCTGCGTCCCCCCGTGTTAAGCCTGATTCATTTTAAATTGTCCTCCTTCAACCAGCAGGCATGCGCAGTCACAATGGGGCCTGAAGCTCCTTATTATTTTCCATTGTCACATTGTGGCTTGTTCTTTCAACACAAATTCAACTTGTCACCATCGTTAACACTAGGAAACTACTATGAATCTGCAATTTCTCGATGTCCTCGCATTCAGACATCATCAAAAGAAAATAGCTCGACGTAGAAGTCACCATATGGTTTATGGCGCGCCACTCGGGGGGTTTCGGTACTATCATTTCTAATCCTAACGGGAAGACCTCTCAGAAAGCCTCCATTTTGAGGATAACAAGAGGTTGGGAGTAGGATATTTGGTTTGGTATTGCTTTTGGGGATTAATTGTGGTTCAAGAAACCTGTTGGAAAGTGATACATTGAGTAACCAAGAAAGCTATGGTAAGAATATTTTAAAACTAGTTGGGAAATTAGTGAGAAAGGGTTTTTGACTGCAGAGAGTTCAGATGATCTGCTATCTTGCCATATAATCAGATATTAAGTGGAGTGAGTGCCAGAAGTTGAACTATGCATCGCGCTCTTTGCAATTAGACTCGGGTGCAGATAACCTTTGTGTTACCGGAAACAGGAAACGACGCTGCAGACGCGTGAAGAGAGAGAGACAGAGAGATAAAGGCTGCCATCTGATTTGAGAGATTTCTCCTGAAGCCACGAAAAACGCTACAGCCACGTGACTCACCGGCTTTACAGCACCGCTGCTTGTTGCAACACCGGTACAAGTCGCAAATTGAAATAAACTATTACAACTCTTCAATTCTAAAGGGTTTTGTCGATGGTAGTTTACACTTAAAATTATTCATTGTCAGGACTTTTTCCATTGTTTGTTCTTTAAAATCACGACGTTTCGGCGGCTGGAGATAGAACCAACCTCCGAAACGACGTGGTTTTAACGATGGAAAAAGTCCTGAAAATGAATAATTTTAAGTATTAAAACTATTACTTCCCTTTACTTATCCATAGAGTTGTCGCGGATCCAAATTTTTTTAAGCTTTTATTATTTATCGTATTATTATAACTTTTTAAATCTACAATTTCTTAAAAGCCAGTTCTGTCGCAGGTCGCACGATAAGCTACTTAACAACACTTTACAAATGAAGACAGCAATGAAAATAAAACTATTAGAAATTAAGATTTTTCCCTGTACCAAGCACCACACCACAAAGGTATAGATGTTGTGGAGAGAAACTCCACGGCACACCTTTATGATGTGCAGAGATGAGTGGTCATTTCACTCTCCGGCCTTATTATCCCAGGGAAATTAGCGATTTTACACAGCTTTCGAATTTGAGGCTTGGTGGACCTCATAGCTTGTCTCAAAGTGCATGGACGTGGTGAGAGAAATCCGATCTCTTTCGGAATTGAACGCCGGCCTCCCAGCTCGTAGCATCAGCCACTTTCTCACTGAGATATCTGGGTTGTACAGTGAAGATTACGTTGATGTTATAATAATTATTTATTTTTTAAAAAAAAAAGGTTTATATGGAAGTAGACGCCGAAAGATCCACAAGGCCTCCATGTTAATTCTCTTCAGAACGCAAAACAAAATTCTAATACGAAAAGATTACGTTCAGCCCAGGAGACAGAGGCATTATGCTTTTCAGAAACGTTGATATCGACCCACAAGTCTGAACGGCGTATAACCCAGAAGAACATAGTCATCTCCTCTACGCCGTGAGAACTATAAATCTCGTGTATAAAGATGATTAATAAATTCTTCAAAATTATGTCAGTGTTCAGAAATTTGTGGATGACCGTAAAGAAAACCAACATTTCATTCAGGAAGAAATTTAAGAGCAAGGTAAATTAGACGATCATCTGCCTTCCCTTCTCCTACCAAAAATTTTTGAAAATTAAAATACACAAAAGTACACACATTTGATTACCTACCTAATTAGTTTCATGGAACAGCCATTCCGGAGAAGCTGATACGTCGTACGCACAGCCAGTCAAGAAATTCCTCGCCTCTAATTTAACCCAATTGTTCATTCCCGTGTTTACAAAATCCCGCCACCTCTCCTTATCATAAGCCAGATAAGTCCAATCTAAACATCCCAAACCCTATTTCCTCCCATCGACGCCTAGATCTTCCTAGCGATCTCTTCACTTCAGGTTTCCGGACCAAAATTTTATGCGCATTTAATTTCCAGATACACGCATTTTGTCCCGCTAATATAATATCCTTTGATTTGTTTGTTGTAATAATATTTTGTGAAAGGTACAAATTATGGAGCTTCATATACAGCTTCCGGTCTGTGGGTCTTCTGGTGAGGTTTTCCAGCCCAGATACTACAAACATTCATGTTATTCTTCCGTACTTGTATTCATGACTGATTTGCTTAATCTGAGAAACACGTGTGCGTTGCGGCGAATTTAAGCACTGGTAGCAGGCGTGGACCAGGATTTAAGTTACCACTGTCAGCCTAATGCATGCCAAACAGCTAGTCACTGTCTGTAGTTTTAGTGGACGATTGGGTCTATTTTGGGTTAACTGTATCTTAATTATATTAATGTAAATTCTTTTTAACAAGTAAAACCTGATTAAGCCCGGCATACAAAACATTGCCCATACAATCTTAAAAAAAGTAATTCAGTTGACTAATTTATTTTAATATAAGGTAATATGCCACGCGGTCTGAGGCATGGACCTCGTGCGTCTGGCCGCTGAGACCTTGGGTTCGAGTCCCACTCAAGGCATGGTTGATTGTATAGGTAGAGGCTTTGCGTCGGGCTGATCACTCATCCAAGGAGTCCTACCATTGTCCAGACAGATCAAGATAATTAATAAATAAACCTTGACACCTATGGGTAAAAAGAAAGGAAGATAAAGAAATATTGTAGGGCAACAGGTAGTTGTTGACAAAAGCTCAACGTTTAGGGGACCATCTCCGCCTCCGTCATTATTCCCCTGATGAAGGTGGCTGAGATTGTTTCCGAAACATTGGGCTTAGGAATTTTTATTTGCGAAATGTTCCCACGTGTGCCGTTTTTGCTTCGAAAAGGTAGTTTAAAGGGAGAAAGAAGCAGGATGAAAACCACTTAAAAGAGAAGTTGTTTTTATTTGCGTAGCCAAAGGGGATATTTGTAACGTAAGTTGGGACGGACTTACGAAGGTAGAGTAGCTTTTTGATTGGTCTAGAAACATTAATCCAAGCCCATTGCTGTAGGCAACAATTCGCTCAGAATGAAGAGAAAACGAAGGCTATGGAACGAGGACCGCAGCCAGTTGTGTGAATATAGTTGCTCGAACAAGACGATAGTCTATAGTAATGCTACAGTGCGATTATATTGAATTGTTGGTTGAGATGGTGGCTTCGTCTCTGTTTCACGTTCTTTCATCTTCAAATTACGAGTGACGTTCATCTGTGCTTTGCTACTGTATGTGCGTACAAATGCCTATAGCTCTTCGCGAATTTCCTGTAAGTTGAAAGTTGTTACGTGACATTAGTTGGATGTTATGTATACATTTCGTCACGTGTAAAGAATTATAAATGTGGATTTCTACAAGCGTGGATTTAAAGGAGTTAACAAGTAATGAGGTTTGTTTTTAGATTCGTATTTTTATTTCGTGTTATTTTAGTTTTTAAGAGTGTGTGTGTGTGTGTGTGTGGATTTGAAAAGGTGTTATTGCTTGTCATCGTAATAGTTCCAAAAACTTGATTGTAACGAGCTAGTTTATGCCTGTAATGATACCGTGAGTTTCTTTACAAAACCCAACATTGAATAAGGTGTTAAAGATAGTATTGACATTTACTAGATTATGGCCCGAGAGACACTTTTGTGATGTTAGCAGCTAATCTACAGGTCCCATAAAAGCAGAGATCCTCAATTGGTGAAGACTTACCTCTTACAAGGGTAATTTTTACCATCGAGGTAGATAGTTTTATTTTATACGCCTCTTTGCTTATTATTTTTATAAAAAGATTCATGTGCAAAGTGTTTTCTTTTGTAGAAGGGAAATTTTGTGAATTTCTTTCGCTAATATGTAGAGGGATTGATAAAAATGATAGGATTTACAAATTACGTAATCTTGCAGATTAATTACTTTTGCAAGTCTTATATTTGCGCAAAATTTTGCTGTGTTGTTGGCATCCAGAGCATTTTTAATGTCTTATATCCTTTAATGCGTATTTTCTAAAAATTCCATCTATTTTGAAAGAATTGATACTTAACAGTATTGTTTGAATTTTCAGTAAAAATGATGACAATGCTTCGTGTTACTTTTCAAACGTACATCTGCACTACAGTGTTTAGGTTTCTGGTTTATTGACCGATTTGTATGTATTTGAGGATTATATGTCTACTGCAAGAATTTATATAGCACGACAAATGGAACAGGGATATGAAAGTGATTTGTGATAAATTTTTACTATTTAATGATTTGTTTTGTTATCAAGTAACGAACCAAACATGAAATGTGTTGTCTTTGTTACATCATAATTGTTATGAAGTCTTATTTATTGACTGCGTGTCGGCTGCAGATAAGCGAAACCCCGAGATGCAGTCGTAGCATATTTTACGTTTATATCAGTTTCTCTGGTGTTACTTAGGATACCACGATAATTTTTTTATACAGTAGATGTCTATGTCGAGATTCGAACTCGGGAACTCCATAATTATATCCATTGCTACTTGACGTTCTGTGATAGGCGTAGGGCCAGACATGCAGACATTCACCTACAGGAGCTGAGGTCTTAATATATTCCAAGTTGTACTTAGAGTGGAAAAAATTTCATTATCCTGAGGTTTATTTAATTGTATAAAGTCCACAGAAGGAATAAAAATTGAATTTATAGTAATATAGGCTGTTTTGAAATCTCGTTAGCCCAGAAATATTAGTTAATCGCTTCATTATGTTAGAATCCGTACTTTTTAATAGCCGCCTACAAATTCTTGCTTTATAAATGTAATTATGAGTACATTTTAAATAGAAATGTTTGTTCATTGAAAGTTGCCATAAATAGACAAATGAAAATGTTATAAGAGGGTGTTTAAAATTCTTGAAGTTTTTTAAAAAATGCATTACGGTTGACGGTAATAATTAGATACGTAATCTGTCTGTAGGCCCAATGCGCCGCAGTGTACAGAATGTGTTGTTTGTAGCGATTGATGGCAATTAGATCAGTTTTGCTCGAAACTTTCAATGTGGTTTCTTTCCGAGGTACTCCATTCGATCAGTGTCAAAGTAGATTCAATTAATCTCGCATTCTGTTGCTTTCCAGAACGCTAAAGATCAGGATGTAGGCCTAGAAAACATAAATCTGTCTGTTTTCTGTCGGCGTTAACCGTTATCTTTTACTAAGAGGGAAGAACAGAAGGTGTAAGTAGGCTACGAAAATGAAGTATTCAGTAAAAGAGGCCTATTTGGACATACGAGGAACCAATATGAAGTGAGTAGGCAATATGGGATATTTTATTTGGGGAGAAAAGAAATATCCCACTGAGATCTGATGGTGAACCTCTTGAAAGACGTCCACTTGGGTGCCCGAGGAGATGGGAGAATGGGATTTTATGAACGGCTGAAATAAGATATTAAAAAACAACAAATTTGAATTGCTGCTTGTTATGATTAAGATTTTATATCGTTTCTACCACCAGTAGATACAGTCTCTGCTTACGACATGGGTTTTGACTATTCTAATATGAATTTCTCTTGCCACTGACAACAGTTGACGTCATTACGCAGAAATATTTCGCCCTTTATGGTTGGTTAGTTTCCAGTTCATAAAATGTGGTATACCTTGAATGTGTGTATTAGGAGCCATTTTTACAATGAAAGATTCAGTTCGTCTTTGCAGCAACATAATTCTACAGATTTGATAGAAATCGCTTGGTATCCTAGTATTTGCTAACACGAAATTTCATTTCTCTGCACCAAATGACGTGTACTTATCTGCAACTTCATAAATTTTCATGGCCTTCATACTGATATTGTTTTGATGTTGTATTGGAATTGCAATTATAAAGACTGTGTGCTCCCATATGACATGATATTAAAACTAATTTCTACAGAAATCAGTCTTGATATCTGTAATGTCGATGTGGCGGATGGGTTGACGAAAACATAGCTTAGAAACTGTTTATTCGGCGGGAGCCTGACTCGGACACAACCGATTCAAGCTAGACCAAGGTGTACTGTTTGCTTTTGAGCTGATTTAAACATTGTTCTCAAAATAACTTTTGTTGATGGGTTTGGCAGGTAGTGAAGTCGTTAACATCGGAGAAAGCACAAATTCTATGCATTCCTGACTGTATTTCATATTTTCACTGCCTCACTTCTAACTTGAATTCTTAAGCATCCTTATGGGTGTGTTATAACAGCAAAGCAACTCCTAATAACTTGTTATCTATGGATATATCTCGTAATCGACATAAAACTTATTACCGTCATTATAAATCTTTATCAGTTCAAGTAGCATTCTCTTCATAGAGTTCAGTATTTATTCTTCGGTTACAATTTATGTTGCATCCGGTATGAACACGACCATGCACTTGTAGAAATCCTCTGTCTAGTTTCCCTTAATCACATGAAGCCGAAGGTTATATAAATTATATTTGAAGATTGTATCACAAAGGAAACTTCTCCATTACAAAGATCAGTTGATTAATGTTTTTAAGGAAAGGCTTATTATAACTGTGCCACCGATCCCATCCTGAATCAGATAAATCCAGTCCCTATCGAAAATTCATATTTTTTCAATAGGGTTTTTTGATAATTCCATCTGTGCCAAGCTCTTTCGCGTGTTCTCATCGCTTTTCATGTTTTCCGACTAAAATTTTACATGTATTTATCATGCGTTCAGTGCGTGTTACGTGTACCACAGTATTCATCCTCCTCTGTTTTATGACTAATAATGTTTTGTGACGAAGACAAATTATGAAGCTCGTCGTTATGTTTTTTTCTCCAACATACCGTTGCCTTTTCTGGGTCCAGGCTCACACATCCTTCGGCGAGAGGCGACTGAAAATGCTCCTATCTCCGTATCAGCTGTTGCTTGCCTCTCATTCCTATCTCTCGGCCCTCACTACAACTTACGTTTAATCTGTCTGTACTGAAACATTGATAAATTTCTTGGGCGTTCTTTCGGGTTCGGCAATGTTCATCTTCGTGTGACGACGTAGAAGAAGACTAAGGAGTCCGGAACAGACAAAATCGCGCGTGATGTCGGTGTTTTCCAGAGAGTGTCTTTGATTTCTGTCGCCTCCTTACATTTTGCAGATCTTCACGTATGTTTTCTCTCCATCTCGTTCTGTCTCCCCTTGATACGATACCCCCGGGGTGTTCGCCGTCGTATCTAGAGCGGGGCGGGACGGGGGAGTTGGCCACTCGTTCGACTCGGCGTCACCAGCAGGCGTGACTCTAGGTAGCTGCGCCCCCTCGGGCCCTAACATCATCATCATGTCTCAGTGCCTCTCTGGGTCTCCCGTCTGTTGGACGTAGGGTGACGTGACCACGCGCCTACTTCCTTCTCGGCGCACGAGAAATGTAAATCTTAAAACTTCCTTCCTTGAGTTCTCCGAGACAGCAATTTGAATGTACGCGATTCGTGTATTTGTGTGCTGAATACTGGATGTGATGAATTCGATAAGTGTTAATTACCCAGGCGGGTTTTAAATTTCAAATACGTAGTAATTGGTAACTGATTCATTTGTACTGTGGGTCTCTGTGTTAAAAAAGTGGATAAAACTGTGTTATGTGTTTCGGTATTCTGTCACGTGTGCTGTTACTGACAGCGGCGACTTTGAACAAAAGGGCCCATTATACTGTTCTCTCCTGTCGTAACTGATGTGTAGGACAGAACGTCTTGAAGTGTTCGTGCTGGATGGCATTGTGATTATAGCGACCCCCTCGTGTGTCGTGTCGGCCGAGTAGCTTCAGTCAAAAAATGCCCCCACATTTCTAGAGGGGATTTAAATTCAGCGAAGCGTGTCTTGATTATTTTACAAAATTCTTAACTTCTTTTTAAAATCTAGTAATTTGCAGTTAACGAATTTGTCTCTGTTCACTGCGGAATATTTTTGAATGCAGTCCGTTCTTATGCAGTCAGGGATACGTAATTGTTAAACTTTCCAACGTTTTCATTAATTAGATAACAGAGTAGGCATAATTACCTTTTACATTCTTTAAAGTTCAACTACTTAGTAACCCCACAGAATGGAGACTGGCTAAATATTTATTTTTTACTTCAAGATACAGTTCTGTTCGTTACATAAACTGATATTGCATTTAATCAGCAACATTAGAGATTTTCTTCTATTTGACAAGAACTACAGATATGATATGAACTGTAAATAATATTTCAGAAATGATGTATAATGAGCAGTGTCTTTAATATTTATGTATGAATTGAATCTAATTCTAACTGGACACAACCCGCATTAGAAGAGTAGAAAATCGTGATTGAATAGCGAGGCAGCTACTCAGACAGCAGAAAGTCTACAGCCTACATTGAGAAATTCCTCGCAGATCAAGATGTTATCCGTTGACATTTTAAAGCAGTTATAAACGTGTTTAATAGGAGATTTCTTTTTATCCGTGTTTTGCTTGTACGTCACTTGAAGTGTACAAAAGAAGTAGAAACGAGAAAGAGAGAAATACACGTGCTAATCCTTGTCAACTTTGTTACAATGTGATCTCGTAAAAACAAAAGCAAGTCTCTGGCATTATACTGTGCGTAATCTCTGTATCTCTCTTGCGGCAAAGTAGAGACCGGAATTTCTGCTGGGATTAGTGGAGTTATTTGACGTCTGAAATGACATTGCAGCCACTGCACGAAGTCTTCATAAAGACGCAATCTCAGAGGAAGTTACCGATTGTATGGACCAGTGACAATAGCGGCTACATTCTCATTGCACTAGTTTGAACAGTTTGACGATCAAACTGGCGCTGTGCTACGCGCCTGTACTCAACATGTCCACAATGATGGAGGTAAGACTCTTCCGGCTGTAAACAGAAATCTGCTGTAGAACTTAACCATTGCTCGAGGACCTTTTTAGTTCATAATGCGATGCAGAGGGACAGAAAAGTTTTGTCATCTCTGAAATTCACTTTTATGACGCTGGTGGTTTGCTTATTAGGATTCTGTGCTGGTACAAAATGTAACTAGATTGTATTTTTAATGAATGGAAACTTAATTTTTTGGGGGAATATAGAGGTTCTATCGGTAACTAGTTTTGGACTGTACATGAAAGCAGTTTCACAAATATGTTCAACATTTTAAGACTACAGGGTTCAGATACGTTTGTGAAGATTAAACATAAACATTTGGCGATTAGAAAATAATATGCAAGGCAAGTTCTCGAAATTAATTTATTTCTCCCTCTGTCAGCGATTTCGTGTCTATATATATTTACTCTTGAATCTCAATTGAAAATTTTTGTTTGAAACAACATTTGATAAGAACCGTTCGGTTCATGAGACATTAATATGATAATATTTAACATTTTGCGCAATTTTTAGGCTACACGTATATTTCCGCGAGATGTAAGAATCATTTCTTCACTCTGGTATATAAAAAAAGGAAAGTCAGAAACGTAAAATCTGGCGTTAAAGGAATTACCTTTTGACGGAGTTTAACTCTGTCAATAAGAAACGACGAGATTTTTATACAAACTGAGGTGAAAATTGTAATTTTAAAAAATTAGGAGCTTTTCAAATGATTTATGAAGTTGCATAGCGTGTCATGCACGGTTCTGTGTGATGGATTGTCAGAGAAACGTTTCATCAGTGTCGCATCCTCCGTTACAACAACAATTCTATGTTTAAAGCAGCGGACCAGTGTAACGTTTTACTTACATTCGTCACCCTGTCCCTCAGAACAGGACGGTTGAGTTTCTTTCATTCTTTCCTGAGACCAAGAATATTTTCCTCGTTTGATACATAGGCCAAGAAGCACCCCCCCCCCCCACACACACACACGGGCACTAATTTTTTAAAAACTAATAGCCAGTTTTAGTTATCTTTAGCCGTGGTCTACGCAACACGGAGTTTTCCTCCGGGGCTTCCCCGGTTTCTCCGTGACATCCCAACAATTATTCCATTCACACACAGAAGAAGGCAATGGCAAACCACTTCTGGATCATCTGCCAAGAACGTATATGAACAGGTCCCAGTCCGAGAAAAGGATGGAAGGATCCTGTTCATATGGACCTGTCGTCAGACAGAACACTTAAAAAATAAATAATAAATGAAAAATTATCAGTGTTCTGATCAAGTATAAATTTTATTGAAATGTACACAAATTACTGTAAATACATGCTATTATTTTAAATTTTCTTCAGCAATAGCTTGTATCTGGCGTTATTCCTTCGTGGAATACTTAAGTTTTGTGGGAGGACTTTAAAGCCAGTTGCATGGCGACTCTAATACTTAAATCAGCAGAAGTAAGAATTATGACTTTTTCAAATCCTTGGGAGTGAAGAAAATAAATGAGCTTGTAGCAACTCATGACAGATTAAATGATAATTTTGCGGGCCAGGTTACAAGTGATCTCGGGCTGCCAGTTGTTCCACGCTGACTCAGAGAATCATGTCTTCGGCTGTGGTATGCAGACCACATTTTGATACCCATGGTGTTCGGGTGAAAACAGGTCCAATAAGAAACTGGCACTTTATTTGTTTTTTAGTTTATTTGCCCAAATATGGAAAAACAAATGTAATGAAACATCACCAAAAAACTACAGAAATCATAATTGAGTTTTAAGCTCTTAGATATATTTTACACCTGATGATGGTTTTATAAAAACTGAAACATGTTGTGTAAATGTTCCGAAATGTAAATCGATCAATCGATAAGGAACATGAATGATATTTTATTATCTTAATTATAAGAAATTTAAATAAAATTATATTGTGATCAGACGGATTAAAATAAATAATTGATATAATATTCACAATATGACGCAACTACACTATAATACTTCCTTAGTTGCATAGGTTTTAATACTAGCGTCAAGTATTAGGGAGTTTGTAAATGGTAGATTGTCATGTAAGTAGAAGCGGTCGTGGCCCATCTTACGATATTTTTTTTCATTATTTACCTGCAGCAGCTGAGGATAGCCAACGGCATTAGTTAGGATATCGGGTATTTGGTCAATAGTTACCAGATTAAGCTGACGATGTTCGGACTTGAGAACACGCCATCCTTAATTACGGCAAGTCGGGCGAAATACCGTGTCGAGATTAGTTGGTTTCGATTTTTCGATGTCGATATTGATGTAACCAGGAAAGTCTACGTTCAGTTTGAGAATACTTATTTCGTCAGCTTTTGTTACATGAATGCTTTCACGTGTCCATAAACTTATTCAAGGCTAGAGGTTGAAAATTGTTCTTTTTCTTTGTTGTCATTCCCATGTTATGCAACACTTACCACAGACGAGGCCCTGACGATCGAGTCATGGCTGTGATACTATTAAAAACCATCACATATAATGTGGAGAAATGTCGCTAACAACAATTAAGCTACAGTAAGACATAATTGAATCTTAAGTTTGTAAAAATGTTTTTTTGACATTTGAAATGACCTGTAATTAGTGCTGTAGGGGCAACTGTAGGTCCATTAAACATTAAAGAGTAAAAGGTGTATTCCGATTTTAATTACTTCTATATACCGGATTTGTACATCCCTCACTGGCCATTATGAATGTTCAGCAGCAGCAAACAGCCATAGTACATTTGTTTTGAGTTTCGTTAAGTACATGCCTTACTGAAGAAATTACATAAGCGTTTAACAGCTTAACTAGGCTTACAGAGTATATTATAGTTGCATGCGTGCTACATGCCCCGCCGATCTCATGCTTCTTCATTTGGTTGTCTTCATTTTATTAGGCGATGAACGCAAATAGTGTAAACCATGTAGGAGTTATCTCCAGGCCACTGTATTCAAACACCTTCGATCCATCTTTTGCTCTTATTTTAAGAGGTCAAGTTTTGAAGATGGCTGTCTTCTGGGTTATTGCGCCGTGTAGTCTGGTAGAAATTTACAGACGGTTCAGAGGTCCTTGCTGCCTCCTGAAACGTCGGTAAACTTCTACCTGACAGCCCGGCGCAACAACTCAGAAGACAACAATCTTCAGACTGACCGCCGTGACAACCTCAAATCCTACAGGGCAAGTTTACCCTGGCACAAAAGGGGTAAAAATTTGTTTATGTGTATTTCAATATCAAGATGATAATCCACTTAGCAGATACAGTAGATTACGGTTAATTGTCCCAAAATGTTCTAGTCCCGATGTGTCCCAACTAGCCGGAATCCACTGTATATGGATGAAACATTCAGGATAACACCAACTAACGAAACGTCCTGTGGGAGAGGTAAACACTCCCGCTTTTTCGGGAGGAGGTTCGGGTTTAAATCTCTACCCGGAAGCCGGGTATCCTAACTGCGGGTTTCATGGTTTTCCTCAATTCCTCCAGGCAAATGCCAGTAAAGTACCTTAAATTAGTCCACTACCGCTTCCTTCCATCTTTTCCTATTCATTATTCACTCTCCTCATTCGGCGCTACTGAAAAAGCTTCCTTGAATAAACTATAAATAAATAGTAACTATTAATGCCTTCATTTTATAATTTCGTTCAGAAGGACACATACAAAATGCCCTTGGATTAAAGTACAAGCCGATTATTTCGGTGACATGCAGACACGATAATGTGAAAGCAGGGCTGACAGAAGCGAACAGCGTTTGTCACAGAGCTGGAGAGCTACATGTCTTACGTATACAATTACGTTCAAGTGCTAATTATACAGTCCCAGTATAAAATGCAACGTAGTTTTTGTTCTTAATAATTTACATATAATTGCAATAAATTGCTGGCGGATGATGTAGGAGAGAGAGGCTGATAGGATTCTTCCTTCCCGACTCAGTTCATCACTCATTATACCTTTCGCTTTTGCCTAGGAACAATGACGACAGAGGTTGACCGCGGCCTGTTGTGAAACTGCATACGCCTTGCTGCCTTGTAGTGTCTCAGAAACTCACACGAAGCTTCTTAAGTGGGCGCCATTGGCGAGAAACACAAAACGTTTCTGCTGTGTCTTTATATTTCACGATAAATTAGCCCTGTGGCCGATTGTAATGAATTCGCACCTTGTATACTAATGTTACCGACTTCGAATCGAGGCGTGTGTATCGAATGTCCTACACTTTATCATGTATGTTTTTATTCGCAGTAGTAATTTCTTTATAATTTAATTTCGGGCGGTGTTTTTGGGAATCTAATACCTGAAATTTGATAAGGGTTCGTGAATAAACCTTGTGAGATAGGAGGTGAAGGTGATAATGCTCTGGAATTTGTGATCATATAAGACTCGCCGGTGGATGTCAGCGTATCGGAGAAACATACTCTACACTACCTACGATTGAGTATCTGGCCAGTCTGCAAGTTATTTCTAGAGACATGTACTACGTCTTCCTCATTGTCTTTTCCTGATGGCAGAGGCAGCCTGCCGCCTATACGTCGTATTCATAATCTCTGCTCCAGAGAGTGCGTAGTGTCCAGGAAGCATTCTTGCACCGTTTTCAGACTCTAAGGCTACATTTCTGAAAAGCAAGTCTCGCAGAAAGAATAGTTTAAATTAAATAAGTTCACACGACAACTGCTTCACTTTCTGTTCCGACGAAGGAAGTACTTGATTTTACAATAAGTCGGTCTCAAAATAATTTCGTATTTTTGAATCTGCCTCTCCCTATTCCTGAGCAGGAATTTGAGATATATTACCATCTCGACCAGCAGATTGTCAGTGGAGTCTTAATGCATCCAGTTTCAAAGTTCTAACACCAGGAGTCTTGTTTAAACGGGCGCTAGCCTTTCAGGAACAACACGTCGGTGCAGTATTACATTTAACGTGAAGTTAAATGTATCATTGATGAAGGAATTTTAGTAGGCCCACGTATGCAACTTCAGTGGTCTATACCCGGTTTCGAAACTTTACCCTAATGCTTGAAATAGTTGTGAACCTTGCCGAAGGCCAGTTAATTCGGTCCAAATGATCCCTTTCCTAAACGTTGTGCAATGTCTTTGCGCGTGCCGTGATTGTGTAAAGTAACAACTGGTTTCATTGTTGCAGGACCGGTTGACTGGTCACGGAGCCATCGCCTCGATCGGTTCCGTATCGGCCGGTACTGGTGGCTCGTCTCCGTTCAGCACCGCCTCGCACCACCATCACCATCACCGGTCGAACGCCGGTACCGGCGGAGGTGCGGGAAACGCCGGTGGCATGACTCCCACCTCACACCACCACTCCGTGTCCGCCACGGACTTCCAGCCGCCCTACTTCCCACCGCCGTTCCCACCCCCGCCCCCGAGTCACCACCATCATCAAGCGGCGTCACCCGCCGCCGCTCAGAGTCATCACCAGCTGGACTACCTCAACTCCGTGACTGCAGTCACAGACCCGTACTCACAAACGCTCAACTCGCTCCATCAGACGGCTCAGGCTGCCGCAGCGGCACATCATTACAATCAGCTGACGGCAGCGGCGGTCTCTGCGGGACAGAGGACAACGACCACGCACGATGTCCTGCGCAGGGACACCGACGCCCTCCATGTGGTGAGTGCTTTTCAGTCATAACTGCAGTTGGCACAGTTCCGAACCAGGAAACCTCTGTAGATTCGGAGTTGGAAGAGGCAGCGTGTTCATCCGAAACGTCGGTAATTTGTACCTTTGTGTCAGGGTGATACGGGTGCATCTGGGCTCGGCAAACTGAAAACACCACCTCGATAATGTCATTGTTATAGAGATACTCCCAGTTAACATCCTCACAGCATCAGGCGACTGCCTTCTGGGTTGTAACGCCATGTAGTCTGGTAGAAATTCACTAGCTTTTTACAGGTCCGTCTTCTTGCTTCTACCAGACTACAGATTGTAACGTGGATCATCAGCAAATGTAAATGTATCGTAGTGCAACATCGACTGTAAGAATCTGTCATTAGGTGAACGCACGTACGCAAAGCCAAGTTGCAATTAGAAGCCGAGAAAATATAACGCACCTGGACTGTCAACGGACTTGTTTAACTGCGAGTTCCTCGACGATAGCCGGCGACGGCCCCTACCTACAGTCACGTTACTAATAGTAGCCGTGGGGTACGTGGGAAAACTTGAGTCTGTAAAATTGATTTCGAATTGGGTTCTTAACAGGTGGTTACGATACTCAAAGTGGGCTTGAACCGTTGGATTACCCGCATTGAAGAGCACTGTTAGGAAAAATGTGCCAACTCACACGTCTGACGGTCTCACCCCATACACCCGATGCGTTCATTTGTCCATCTACTCAGCCTATTGCATTAATTCGTGTGTTCATCAGATCCATTCGCCCTATTCATCCACTCCTCCATCGATTCACTCACTCACTGACTATTACATCCATCCATCCATCCATATAGCCACCTATGTTCTAGGCTCTAGAACTTGGAAGCGCACCCCCTCTGAAAGGAATTTTTGTATTTACACCCAATCTTGAACCATTTAAATCCAATTACGCCATTTCAGAATGCATACAACTTCCTAAAGGGACATGGATTTAAGCCCTTAATCGACTTCAGTCTTTACGCCCGCGGTTCCAATTTGCGTAATCTTCATGGTTGTTCGAAAAGGATCAAAGCATCACCACTATCGACAGCTTGTAGTATAATGTCGTGATGCCAAAAATAATTCAATTAAATTTATTTATTTATTTAAGTGCTTGACAACAGCCAAAGCACTAAACCAGTGTACAGGATAAAATCTAATAAGTAATTAATTTATTTCAATAATAATAAAAGTAAAACAAACAAACAAATGAAACTAAATATATGAATGATAAAATATAATAAGTAATTAATTTATTTCAATAATAATAAAAGTAAAACAAACAAACAAATGAAACTAAATATATGAATGTACCATATTAATAATAATAATCATTCGATTCATTTATTGAATAATATTTTATAAGTAAATGTGCTAAATATGATACCTAAGTAATTTATTTATTTAGTGTTCTGTCTGACGACAGGTCCATATGAACAGGATCCTTCCATCCTTTTCTCGGACTGGGACCTGTTCATATACGTTCTTGGTAGATGATCCAGAAGTGGTTTGCCATTGACTTCTTCTGTGTGTGAATGGAGTAATTGTTGGGATGCCACGGAGAAACCGGGGAAGCCCCCGTAGGAAAACTCCGTGTTGCCTAGACCACGGCCTTGCCCAACACAAGTTATAAATTCGGGCACCGCCGGGAATCGAACCCGAGACCCCAGGATTACAAGGCCAGCGTTCTAACCACTAGACCACCTTGGCACGCTAACCTAAGTAATATAATTCAATTTAATAATTCTAAATAAATAAATAATACTAAATAATAATAATAATATTTCAATTCCTTTGTTGAGTGTTTGTCAACAGCAAAGAGCCTATGACAGGCCTAATGAGCTTATCTACATACATAATAGAAGATACGCAAGAAAATGTAAAATAAATTCTTCTCTTTTCTTTTTGTGGATATTTTTTTTTGTCGTTCGTCACGAAAACTACTGAAATGTGTAGATAGAAACAGCGCTCAGTTGTAAGTTCTCACATATCTGTGGAGGCAGCCCCACAAAATTCGGTCTATGTGCAGGGTAAAAAATTACATTAACAGCAACAAATCATATGTTAGAGTAATTTGCTTAATTAAGTATAGAAATACGGACTAATGTGTGACACGTGTTACGTAAAACCAGTGTAAAGTGGGGTTGATATGTCAGAAAGCAGTGCCTTGCAAACGTCGCTGAAGGAGAGATGTCGGGATGCCCGGGAGGGCCGTTGCCATAGTAATTCTTGCCCTTAGGTTTTCGCGGCTGGAATTCGTAAAAACTTCGGTTTTCGGGGATGAGCAGCTTCGAATGTTGAAAATTATCCAACGTCTCGGCAAACATTATAGTTGAATATTCACTCTGAAGATGGCAACTGCATTATTTCCGAAACGTCGGTTAATTTTCATTATTTCCGGCTTCCCCCCCCCCCCCCCCCGAAAGCCAGAGTTGGACAATGCAATGATAGTCCAATAATCCCTGTGCTCTCCCCGAAGAATAAGAGAGGTTATACATTTTAAGAAATCTGCTGTCTTATGTTTTCAAAGGAGATTCGTCTTGAATGAGCCACACTTTTGAATGTACGATAATTTACAGTTTTGTTATTATTACGGTCTGCTTCGTGACGGTCTGGCCCAGAAATTGAAGGTTTTGGATAATCCGAAATGAGTCACTCGATAGAAGTCTGCGTGATGTTTTGTTTTTCCTGGAACAACTTTTCAGAGATTGGTTCAGTATAACTTGCGTGCACCGAAGAGCCTCAGTTTATATTTTTCTTATTTTTATAAATACTTTAAAGAACCAAGTCATTTATGTGCAACCGGAGTTAATTTACAGATTTCGAAAACCAGGGATTGATGCATGCGATCTTAAACTTGCATGACCTCAATACAGGTTAGGTTTACATAAAAACAGAATACCAAGGTCGCATAATTTGATCATAGAAATGAGAAATACAAGGGAAATATTTTAGGCTTTATTAATGAAATACGCTGTTTGTTAGGTAAGTGAACTTGTTGTCAAAATTAAATATCGAACCTTCTAATTATTCGAGTATCTCCCGACTAAAACAACATTACAAGAAGATTTAATACTCGTATGTGAAGTAAGAATAGAATAGTTATAAACTGCTTGTTTCTCTTGAAAAACTTTTCCTGAAGCCTCAGTATTAATGTGGAAAATTTTCCCCCTGTTTTGCAAGTTTCTGTAACGCACTGTCTTATTTTTTGGAGAATAATATGTGGGTAAGCATTTGAAAACCAGATGAAACAAAGAAAGGAAGAAGAAATTTAAGTATTAAGGAACTTTGGTATTTATGAAATTCACCCGAAAGTATTATTGAAATTGAACCGATGAGACAGTTGTGAATGAGTGGAATAAGAAACGCGTGTTTTGGTAGGAAAATTTATTAGACAGAAGGAAAACATGGAGAATGATAATAAATGTTAGGAAAGTAGGTTGTATGTAAATTTAGTCGATGTAGTCCAAAGTAGAACGTGAGCTTGTCTGTTACCGGAGTTTAATCTCGTGTTTGTAATGCCATTACGTTATTGTATGAATGTGCGTTGCAATGCAATATTCAAAGAAATCTAATTTCATTGGCTGTATCCGAAGGCTTGTCTCAAGTGATGGCTTCATAGCCTAGTTTCACGGTAAGTTTGTTTATTGTTTTGGGTATTTATTTATTATTTGTTTACTTCTGTTGTTGCGCCATGTATTTTGATTGACATTGTGAACTTGCTGTGATCCACAAGTAGCCCTTTTGAAGAATCTTGCTTTGTAAAGATTTTTTCCTTGCAGTCATTATATTTATTCTTATGAATACGTGGGTTTCATTGTATACACCGAGTGGTCATTCAAAGCTAAGGCGGCTTTATATGTCAAACGGCTTTGTGTTGCATCATATAAAGTTTATATTATAAACAATAATTTATAAGATTTTTCTAGTCTTGTCACTCTTTACCTTATTTTAAATAGGCTAGATTATACACGATTTCACGGGTACTAAATACTAACTACAGTCCATAGACGGCGTTCGTCTGAGTTGTTGCGTAGTGTACTAAGGTAGAAGTAGAAGAAGAAGATGTTTCTGCGGTGCATGCTGCTTCCGTCATCAGGACGATGAGTAAATCCTACGTCCCGGGTGTATTTAGGTTCGCCTACGCTACTGATACTAACAAATAAACCGAAATATGGGAACATTCATATGTAGTATTTACGTAAGGTTTGTTTCTGAAGGAAGTAAAGCCGGAGTTATTTAGGTTTGTAGTATACAAGGTTTGGCACATTTTTTATTTGATTTTAAAGCGTCCTATGCAACAGCTTCCGATTGTCAATCCACGGAATTTCCTGTTTGTTTTTGAACTGTTTCACTCAGCTTTTCTTTGCATTCTTAAATAGTTGTTGTCATCTTGATCTGATCCTGCATTGGTATCTTCAGTATTAAGGCATTAATTTTATCTCTGCTTACCGCAGTAAATCACAGCTTTTGGCGCATTGCTGTAGTTTTAACATCAATGTTAGGCATTTCATCAGTAATATCTGTTCCGATATATCGTTATTAACTCATGCCAAGGTTGATCTGGGTTGTAACGCTACGTGGGCTTACAGATACCATCGTCTGAAGGTGGATGCAGCATGTTTCTCCGAAACGTTGGTATCTGTCCACACGGTCACAACATCGACTTCTTCATCGACATGAGAACTTCAAATGGAATATTATTAGCCCATGTTTCCATTTAGCTTTCCCCTGACTATACAGTCTCCAGGTCTTGGAATTTCCTTGGCTCGTCATCTTCAAAGTCTGGCACAGAAGGGCCTCCGTTCTCTTGAGGAGGAATGCGAAGCAAACTTCCAATTCTGCATTGTTTGAATTTGTAGTTAATTTTTATAAAACTGTAGTATGGGGCGTTTTGAAAAATTGGGTGTAAGCAGGGTATATTGTTAGGCAAGTAGCCTCTTGCATTTAAGTCTCGCAGCGTTAAGAGCAGACGTAGATTATGTCGATGACTTATTCCATGAAGACAGGCAGACTGTAATGTTATGCCGGGCTACAGGTTGTACGCTGATTGTGAGCAAGCTTGTGACGAATTTGATATGCCGTATAGAAATCTAATGACGTCGAAGCGGCTTTTGAAAAGGTAAAAAGCTTTATCGCTCATGTCTGTCAGTATTTCTTACGGTAGCGGAATTAGCAAAAAAAAAAAAGAAGTATTTCACGAGTTCCAATAAACCGTCTGAAGAAGTAGTGTCAGTCGACTCGAAATTAGTATGAACAATAAACTGATCGTTGTTGAGCAAGACACAACGAATAATCGGTGTTTCTGCTCCACTCAGTTTAATCTTTTACTTTTTTCATTCTCTCTTAACTTCTGCAATTTCCTCATTTCCTCTTATCTATTTATTTCAAACTTTGAATTTTTTTTCATCATTTCTCCTAATTATAAATTAGTTCTGAAAATTAGAAGGAACGGTATTGGACTCAAAAATCCCCCCCCCCCCAAATCCTGCAAATATCAATGTGAAATTCTCCTATGTAAGTTCTAGTTCAGGCATTCGCACTCGTCTGCGAAGGATCACTTAATAAGAAGCGACTGTTCAATGGGACACAACTGCTGAGGGGAAAATCTAAGCTCCTACTTTTACTAATTCAGAGCCTCGTGTCTTGCCCGAGATTTATCGTCATATTCTTGGAGCTTCAATGAGAATAATCTTGAAGATGACTACAGTTGGTTATTGGATGTTCGTTATTCGACTAAGTACCAATGTGTTTAGGTCTATTTCAATCGTACGAAGAAAAGCGAAGTTCGACTGTCATTTAGTCCGCTTTTACATTGATGAAAGCAGTCTGAAGTCCGACAACAGGGAGTGTAATTGACGTGTGACGAAATATTTTTGGGTGTTTCTACTTATTTGTTTTTTTTATATAATGACACCATCAGTAGCTCAATCAGTATAGCGTGGAATAATTGAGTCGTAAAGAATATGGGAATTTGGTAGAAGAAACTTGGAAAAATCACGAAAATTAAGTCAAAGTATCTTGTCTACGGGCCGTGATTTGAAACCGGTACCTCCGGAATGTGAAGCAGGAATTCTAAGTGCACAGCCAAATATGTTTCGTCTATATATACGTATATTGGGAGCTGCCCTCGGTTTTGGAGGACGAGGTAGAGAGAGAGAGAGAGAGAGAGAGAGAGAGAGAGAGAGGTGGACGGACCAATATTCGAGACATCCACAAAAGCCAATAATGAGCCAAGGACTCTTACTGCGTAATATTCTCCCCTCTTACGCGTTGCAAACCCTTAGTGACATCCTCTCCTGCAGATCTGGGTGTTAGAGCCCCATGAATGGGAGGCAAAACGGATACGTGGTGACGTAACAAGTCTGAAAAGGGGAGATGGGATAAATGATAATTAACTGAAAGAATATGAAGGATGGAGCGTACAGTCTGGTGATAAGATTTGACAGGGTAAAATGTCGAAAATGTGAAAATTCATCTGATTCAGGCAATAAAGTAAATTCATCATATCGCTAAGTATTTATTTGTTTTAAAATTATCTATACGTGATGTATCTCACAGTTTTGAGTAAGTACCATTTTGTAACTTCAATATCAAAAGATATCGCTCTTTAGTTGTATAAGCCAGTAGGCCTAGTCATTGGTTGAATTTTTAAATTATTCAAGAAATTTTAAATTTGCAGACAGTAACTCAAAACTGTGAAGCGTCTTGTTTCTGAATTCTCAGTTTTAGGCTTACGATTGATAGGCTCATGTGTCGACTTTGCATTTTTGTATTGTTGAATACATAAAGTCAGTTTCTTTACCATTCACCATTTTCGACCTCTGCTTGGAAAGTGGTGTACATTTAATCGATATTATCTATTTTCTCGAAACCGCGCCATCATCGATTCAGACCGTTTTGGTTCATAACAGGCGTGGGATTCGTCACTAGCTGAGCGACTGCTAATTGATCAAAAATTTCTTGTTCGATGGAAGTAGTTGTTAAGATTTATAAATTTCAACTGAAAAGTTGTTGTTGAGAACACTTAACGGAATGTAAGGTAAAAAGGAGTAGGCTACCTGATATCATGCAGTTTCTGAGTGCAAAAGATTTGTATACTTACGTAGCCAATAAACATTAATGAACACATCACAGTAGAAAAGAAAACATTAGGAAAATATACAGATCTGTTTAAAATTGTTAATGCTTGGGCTCTGTGGAGGATTGATTTATAGACTTTTTGTTGTGGAACGAGTGTTTTATACGGTCTACGTTTGATGCCCAATGATTTATGTGCGCCTATGAAAACGATAAAACATTACGACTGAAGTGGGTCACATCTGTGAATATTTCTCGGAGCTTATTCGAATGTTTATTCACGGTTTTTATTCCTGTAACAGAAAAGAAACTCATGTGTAAAGAGTTTTTAGACAGTCTGTAGGTCTGTATATAATCCAGTGGGTCTGCACACGTCGACTGTTGTCGCTGCTGTAAGATTACGAAACACAGGTAACTCAGAAGTGCATTGTTCGGAATTAAGAATGATTAATTTTTGTAACTGTATATAATGTTCCGTGTTTTGGACCGCAAACAACAATTGTGTTATCGAGTTGACTACAACACTTTCAGAGTTGTCATACCATCACGACTGGAAGTGACATTTCTGAGAACATGTGAACTCAAGAATATCGGAGATAATTGTGGAATAATGAAGCAGACAAAGCCTTGTACAATCCCTCACTGTTGGTCTGTGTTCACAAACTTTCTTATCAGTGGACCAGTAGTTGAATTAGGCTTCACTGCTAAGCAGAAAACAAGATAGGCTGCTTTGCATAACGACTACCAAGGTAGATGGTTTCGAAGCTATAATTCACGTAAATTCAGCTAAATTTTTGCGGAATATACATATAATTTTATGTGTAGATTCTGTGTATGATGTATATTCTTTCAAGGTGCTTATACGCCAATGGAGTTTGATATCTAGACCAACACGTCAGTCTCTCTGGGAAAAGGTCTTTCTTGAGCAGTTATCTGTGTTTACAGAACTCGAAGGTTCATCATCGTCGACACAAAACCTAGAATTGGACCCTATCGTAAGCCATGTAATTTTGAGATTTGAGGTTCTCGCCGCTGTGGAGATTTGGAACGTGATATTGCAGATTGTGACACAGCAGTCTTCTAGTTTGTGACGCCATGCGGACATGCGGGTAGAGACCAAACTTTCAGAGGAACATCGGTGAGCCCCGAAGACGGAAACAGTTTAACACTATTCCCATGATAAATGGCAGAGTTTACTGAACTGGACTGTATGGACATCTGTATTATTTTTCTGAATAAAATCTTCGAAGTCTTTATAAACGGATTCCCATTATTTGATATGACTAAATACTAACTCCATGGTACTCTGATGCAAAAGGTTTCGTGCGTTACTGTTGTTCCCCTGAAACCGACGTACTGATGCTTCTGTAAGCTGTTGCAGAACGCAGCATAGACTTTCCTGCTCCTTTGCTGTCTGCAGTAGGTCTTACCAAGAGAAAGCCGGAAGTATAATTTCGCCGAAATCCATTAGTAGTAACGTAAATTATATCTGATAACGTACAAAAATCACTTCATTATTATGTGTTACTTTAATGTACTGATTCCTAAAAATGAATTTAGTGTTACTGCTAGCAATGAATTCACATTTATTCATTGTCATTATTTGTCTTCTTGCAATAATACTACGTGGTTTAAAACCGCTGAAAGGCGTAAACGCTAGTTTAAATGTTTTGATAAATTTTGCAGTTCGCACAAGAATGTGTCTCGTTTACGCTAGGAAGTGCTGACGTTTGAAATGTTTTATCTCTGTGGAGTTGTCATCGGTATCACGGTGTTTCGAGTTCGGACTCTAAGATTTTTCGTCTCGCTGGCGGGCGGTCTGTGGGTGCGTATCGATGTAGAACGGAAGGATGTGTGGGCTTGGATACAATTCATTCGTGAAACGTGTCTTCTCGAGGGTGGCAGACAAGATGCATCAGACAGGCTGGCGTATCGCGACAGTGCTACGTTTTCAGACGGGGATCTTATCGTGGTTTCCGTGCCGAGTTGGACCGGGTTCGATTACCCGTTGCGTTTGATATTTCTTGTGATATTTTAGATTTTCACGGCGGCGAGTATGAAAATAGCAGATTTTTGTGGTATTTCCTCTTGTGATCTAATAGTTGACCAATATTTCGGAGACTCTTACTGCCTACATCGCCAGGGGGATGAGGCATTAAGCACTTCTGAAACGTCGGTGAGCTTCTAAGAGACTACGTGGTTCAATACTGAAAAATTCTATCATCCCTTTGAGGTTTCTTGTTCATTTCGTCAGTAATCGAACGACGGGACATGTAATGCTCACAGAGAAGATAAGTAATGCAGATAACATTTTAGTTGGAAAATATCTAGTGATGAAGCTACTTGGTAAATACAGGCGTTGAAGAGAGGATAATATTAGAACAGATACTAGGTGAATATGGTGTGAGGAAGTGCACTTGATTCAGGTGGCTTGGGATAGGGTCCAGTAGGAGGGTCTTGTGAACACAGTAATGAACCTTCGGTTTCTGTAAAGGACACCCCAACGTGTCAGATTTCATAAGTCATTTGGTATCATCAGTAATATCGACATGGCTGCTATGCTCCGCTGCCAATGTACTAATTTAGGATCTTGAAATGTTTTGCGGTAATAGATTTTCGAATCGTATTCAGTTATTTCTGTAGAATTTAAATCAATGTTAGCCACGCGAAATTTGTTAGATGATGGTTACTGACGAACCATTGAGGTTATTGTATGTAGAAGTTTTCATTAAGACGGATCGTAAACATATGTCTATCTGCCACATTTTACTTCAAACCTTTTTTTTAAGAATTACAAATATGGCGAGTATGAGAAATGTTAATATTATCTCGTAAATATGGCATAGTCCGAACTAGAATCACGTAACTGCCATAGATTAAATGTAGTTAACTATTCGATGTCAGTGACCAACCATTTGGTTTCAGCCGGCCACTGTCTTAGCCGAGCGTACGGTGGAGTTCGGAATCGAATCCCACCCGAGGCGTGAATGTTTTGTGTCTTCCTTCCTGCCGAGGCGTTCCGATGAAAAAGTTCCGCGGATCCAAATATTGGTTAAGTCACTGCTAATTCTGAGGCGTAAGTGTGTAGTTTATTAAAACAGGAGGCATGATAAATATGTTGATTACAGACGTACACATGCGTATTTTGATTTTATTCCATAGTTCGTCTACAGATAAAAAAACATAAAATAGTAACATTTTTTTCTGTGATTATATTCTTTCACAGTTAATACTACTTTGGTATTTCCACAAAGACTTCATTCATACGAGAAACACAACGCACTTTGTAGTTTCCGTGTAGACCATGGGCCCAGTCTGGCGATCTCTTCAGAACTAAGTTGTTGATGATTTGCAAATAGTAACTGAAGTAAAACAGTTTTAATATTTACGATACGAAGGAGAGGCGAGACAGACTAAGGGCACAGTGATGTCCAATGGCTATTCATACAGAGTTGTTGTTATATTACGTGCAGCTGGAATCTTATTTGAGTGTTTGAGGAGCGCGTACCAAGGTAGGATGAAAGTGTTGGAGTGGGTGTGAGGTGTTGAACAATCACTTCAAATACCGCGTGCAAGATGGACGTAATTCCTCAGGGTGGATAAAATAAATGCTGGATATATTTGGTTTCTTGTGTAATCAGTGCCTTAGCGTATCTAGAACATCATATTAAACAAAACCAAATGATATATCTAGATTCTCAAATCAGCTCTACATATTAGTACTTTCATTATCGAAACTTTTCTTCTGAAATTACAATATTAAAACGTGTGTTAATTCCCCCCCAGATATTTGAAGGATCGAGTAACTACCTATCCTGGAGGAGGGAGGGTTGGAATTGTACACATTGCATGGACAAGTTATGGATGTGGTGAGTCGGACATACGTCCCTGATGAAGAAGATAAACGCTTAAAAATTTTGGTAGCAAAACTTCGGAAGGCATTTGGTTGAAATGTCGTTTGGGAGGATCTGCATTAAGATAGAGCTTAGGAAAGTCAATTGAGGGATGGACTGAACTGGCTTCGGCTCCCGACTCTGGTATTGGCGGTGGTTCTGGAGCGCAGATCTATAAGTTAGCTATGCTGTCCATGTAAATAGATAGACCCTTCAATCATAGACCTTTGTGAGATTTGAGGTTCTCACGGCTGTCAAGATGTCGATGTTGGTCTTCTGAGTTGTGACGCCACGTTTCGGAAGAACATATTGCCTTTGTTGGTCTTCTAGGCTGTTGTGCGCGTTTGTAGGTGGATTTAGCGTTCCTGAGAAATATAACCTCAATTTTTATATGGAAGTTGGTCTTATGGATTGTAACGCAGTGTGGACTTTAGATACCGGAGTTTAAGAGGAACACCTCGTCACTAACTTCAGCCCTCTTCACAGTCAGGAATAAATTCTGAATGAAAAATTTCTTGGGAGTCACAAAAGAAACTGTCGTCTTCTCTTTCGATTTCGAAAAACCCGTCTTTTCGCATCTGAATTCGGTGGATGATTTCCTTTGACATTGTTCTCTAGGCCATACTAAAAAATCTGTATTACTTCTCTGCCCACAACTCGCTTCATAGGGCGTCCATTATTTTAAATGCTGTGAAAAATATCGGAGAGAATATATCTGCCTTATGCATGTGGTCATCACACAGATTTCCGTATTTTTCGCTTTATCACATATCCGTAATCCTCTTCCCCTCCTAGATAGCCGGAGATTCTTTTGGGGTCAGTTACCATGTTCATATTTGACCCTGACATCCTCTCGCCGTTACCTGGATACGAAGCAGTAGTGCCAACCTTTCGGTCGTAGTGTCCGGTAGATCGCAGGTTTGAGTCCCACATATTTCAAGTGTGTTTGTCAGCGTTCTTCTGTGACGTGTTTTGACGGCACAAAGCCTCACTTGTCTGATCTGCAAGGATTCTTACGACATGTCTGAATGAGGATCTAGAAGGCGTCTAACAGCACTGAAGGCTACGACTGCAGTCGGGAAATAGCGCCGAGAAGAACGCGTGATTATTGTCGGAAAGACTCTGTTGCCTGGGATACTGTGCCGCGTGTGTCAATATTGCCCGTCACACACTGCAGTTTTATGTCCGTACAGTTCTCGAGACCAGGGGCTTTGCATTTACTTTGGCGTACATCTTTTTCTTAAGTACCAAACCCAAAGAGATACTTGGACAAAGCACCTGTGGTGACTGTCATTCATCTGTTCCATTGTCCATCTTCCAGTGCAAATACTTCAGAGACTGAAATCACAACATTACATAGCTTATTATAATACAGCAGTTCATTCACCCAAGGTTTATTTACAAAAGTCTGAACAATTCTATACCACCTACTATTGAAAAATTTGTATTGAGAAGAAATTTAAATCTTAACGTATAATATAAAATAATAGATGTACAAATTCCACCATTCAGGTTCTTGTGAACATGATAATGGACCTCTACACTCCGTACAAGGCGGAAAATTGATTGACGTATTTAAGCGACTGTCAGCTTCTCAAAATGACTCTGCTGCATGGAGTTTTCGCCATTTATACCTTACGTAGGTCAAACATTCTCAAGACTGCTCTTAAAAGTTATCAATCTGTGGTTTCCCCCAGAATGAGAGACCACTTGACGTATCAATTAAGACTTGTAGAATATCTGACATAGTTGAATGATAAGACTTGTACACTTTCCCTACTAAGCGCACTATCTTAACCTGCTTTGGACTTAATCTCAAAAATCAAGAATTTAAAGGTTTTCTATCACATCTCTGTAACTGATAACTGTATTCGTCGTTTTGATCCTGTAAGTGTGGCCGTTATAATATGCAATTTATGGCGTCCTGTGGCATCCCAGCGCATTCAGAACGACGAAACCACACCTGAGTAAACCGCTATAAAATCTCCTTTTATTACAGTTTTCTTCATACACGCATGGTTCACTTAATTATCGTCGCTGTGCTAAATGTGAAAGTTGCGTATCACCGAAATCCAGTCTGCTCTGCGCTGCTCTGTAATTACTGTTAATGTTCCTGTAATGCTGTAATGTTTCGTTACCGTTTCTACGAGATCGTAACACTTGTTCGGTACAAAACTTGATGACGACTAACTAGATAAGTAGTTGAAGAAACAGTTTTTTTTGTCGTAAATATTGAAATGCCCTCGCCCTAGATTGTGCGTGAATTCCGTAACTCGTAAATTGCACGTGGCTTTGTTACGATGATTAATTAGAAGAATCAATTTTACCTTGACTCCCCCCCCCCCCCCCCCATGTATACGTATCTTAATATCTCACACAACTGTAAATAACATCTGCAGTTAAAACAGTGTCACTAGAAACCCTACGAAGTAACCTTCGTCTTACAGGAACACTTTCAAGCAGATGACAGGTTTCTGGGTCTGTACCATTTAGTCCTATAGACTTTGACCGACGTTTCAGAGGTGTGTACAGTCTCCATCATCGCCCCGATGATGGAGAAGTCCAGAATGCTGTCTTCTTCATACTCGCCTTAAATCTTAACTTTGAAGTAGGTCACGACCTTCAGCCCAACTCCTTCCAGTTCATGTGAGTGCAACTTAAAATATTATTCAACTAAGAACTGTAATTGACAGTCTGTTGTTTTGCTTTCTTTCAGACAAACATGCACGCCTCATTCCCCTATGAGTCGAATAGGGGCAGAGAATATGGAGGGGTACGACGCCCTGACGTCCTTATACAGTCACACCCGGGACTCGACTCCCAGGACCCTCTGGTGCTTCACAACGCTCTGTCCGGAGTGGACGACGGCCAGGTAAATAAGCATTCTTCAGTAAACACGCAATTAGATTTTGCATATATATTTTACAGTGTTACTTGTTTTAAGGCTTTGTTTCCGGGTGCAAAGTGGCCGGAGCATGAAGCTGACCACTCATCTTCGACTTGTTCCCCACCCCATGCGTCTTCATAGCATTGTGCTTAAAAATAATCACAGATAAATATTTTTTTCATGTTAGTTGCGGAACCAGTTCGTGAATTTGATGTTAATTAGCCCGAAGTAGATTCGGGTGTTCTTGATATTCTGAATCATATCAGCGGGTGGATCGAGTACGTGAAGGTATGGTTACATGTGTGAGGAAGACGATTTGAGGGAGGCATTTTATTGATTTCGCCCCCCCCCCTTCTTGTCGTTCGTGGCGGTTTAAGAGGAGGGGTATCGAACCCGGTAGCTCACATTTCGAAATAGGACTTATTCCATGCTTCCTAATTTGGATCATATATATGGAATATCTTTGGTAATAGAATCTTATTTTCTATTACTACTACAATGTTAAAGTAATTTATAAATAATTATTTCAAGACAATTCTTTCATTCTTATAATACTCTCAGTTGCTTGAGTTACAGACTTCGATTATCCAGGCTGTGAACATTATCTTGCCTGATTGTTAGTGGCTGGTGTATCTAATAAATGGCTTTGAAGCTCACGTCGTAACAGCGGCCTACTAGTTGGAGCTACAGTGAATCCCATTGAAATTTAGATTACAAAAAAACTAGCAATAGTTATATACCAACAAGAAAATAGCTAGAGCCAGGTTGTTAGCTTCTGAAAAAAGAAAGCTGCTATTCACTTCAGAATTAATTCTCAGATATTGAATTTTTCCAACACCGCATAGGATTTTTTGGGCGGGGAACGACCCCATCAAAGACGACACACAGAATTAACCTCCAGTGGAAATCCATTCACGGTAGGTCTTTTTGAAATAGGTTGTTAGGGTTAGGATTGGATTAATCTGGCCAGTGAATCCTCTGGTTCCATAAAAGGAAGGGAATTCTTTGACTGAGCGTGCTATCAACTTCTCAAGATGAGGTTACTATATTTTACTTACAAGACGTTTCGACAGTTTGTCCTGTCCTCGTCTTAAGATGGTCGGTTGTCATCATATTATATGTTACTTTATAATAGATGGCAGCTTCCAAAATATTGTGCATATGAGTAATTCATACGATGGAATGCCCGACGTAATATTCATATATCATAGGGTTGTTGTAATGTACGCCAACAGTGCTCAGAGGCGCGGTTCAGGAAAATGTTCCTCGTGGCGTCCCGCGTCGTAGCCACATTATTTGTTCAACAAAAAATGCAATTAACGTTTTATTTTACTATTAAAAGCCGTTCGTTTAATCTAGCTAGGTTTATCCTCGTGCCATTATGTGGCGAATGCCTGCAACTGAGTGCTAGATCCAGTGATAGTCTACATGACGGTGCAATTAAGCAAATCTTTTCTTGAAGACTTGTGCACGGCGCGATGGTCTGTGCTGGCGCATGAACACGGCATGTCCATTCTCGTAATGAAAGGATGAAAACTTTTCGGATGCTTTAAAACTGTAATATCATTTTGAAATTAATTACTGTTGTTATTAATTATACTTCATATTTAGCTGTAGGAATTAATACATGGAGATGTGGCGGTTACGCATGTAAATAATTTATCCTTACGACGAATTCCAATACACGTGCGTCTTACGTAATTTCTAGGGAAGAGTGGCCTAAAGGTGCGCTGTATGATAATCCTAACATTTCCATGTTAATTTTAAATATAAACGAAGATTTGTCTTCGATGAAATTTATTATTTCATTAATGATCCTCAGAAATTTAGCGAAGTAAAGTTTTGTAGTCGTTAATAGATTTGATAAATAGAGAAACGCTTTTTATGATTAACACTAAGAATATTTTACAACAAAAATCACTTTACGCTATAAGGGATTATTACACAAATATGTCATTAAACAAAGAGGCTAATTTAACTAGTTTAGGCCATTACAGATTTCGTCTTGTGGCCTCTTTATCTGCATTATTTCTGCCAGTACAGGTTCTTATAATCGCATAATTATCAGGCATAAATTCACTGTGTTTAAGCTGTTGCATATTAAGTAATTAGGATTTGAGGTATTCACGGCGGTGACTACGAAGATGGCTGTCTTCTAGTGTGTAGCACCGTGTAGTATGGTAGACGTTTATCGAGGTTTTAGAGGTCATTGCTGCCTCCATCATCAGGGTGTCCTTATTAAGTTAGGAAATGTCCGCATAGCGCAACAGGTCTGACCTATTCGCCAGAGTTTGACGTACGACCTTTGCAAAGGTAAATGGTGCTTGGAAATTCTTCACACAAGATGTGGATAACCTCACTCAGGATAGCCAGCATGATTGTCTGGGTTCGAACCCCAGATCTCCAGAATGCGAAGAAACTTTGGCAACGTCCTGACCGCGAGGGTCATTGGATTCGGATTTCGATTACCGCTCGGAATACGGATGTCTGATTTCGTCGGCGTTGTTCTGTGTACGTATGTGACTCTGAGGCTGTCTCATCCTTCGTCTGTTGATTTCTATCGCTTGTATGAAGGGGATTTATAAAACCTGAATTCGGTTTGATTTCAACCGAAACGCCGTGGAATAAAATATTTCACAGCATGTCAGGATTCGAGCTGTGACGTAGGAGGATTCTTTGTATTTATATCTTGAAGAAGCATATGTCCTTCTTGCACAGGTAATGACGACTTCCACTATGCGATTCTTAATGAAACGAAATAATAAGTAAAACAGAACAAGCAGAGTATATGAAAAAGTTGAAAAGGGGGTGTGCTTAAAAAGTGTTTTGAGTGATGCGTTACTATGACCTAAGCCTAATCAATCATCGGCCCCGCATTAGGAGTAGTTTTAAAAAGCATGCCTTCTTTACCTTCGTTATAATTTTGTTTCATTCATTTTGAGACGAAGCAACTGAATCTTAACAGGGTTAACCAAAAGTCAGGGAATTAATAATAATTTATTCTCGTAGCTCTATAGCCACTTGGTAGTAACTACGTTGATTACGGACGGACCAATGGCTGCAAGTGATGAAAATGCATGCAACAGGCTAGTCACGATTCAAAATTAATTTTTAAAGCCTGCAAGTGTGTTTTCCTACTGTCTTCGTAGTAGTTCACCAACACTGACTTAGGAATTACGTCTGTATTGTTTGTGCCTTCTGGATATTAGCCGTCTATTCTTGTCTTCTTTTAGATGGGGCATTGTGTGTTTCGCATCGTGTCAAATGGCCCATCTGTTGTATAATTACAGAACAATATTGACCCTCATTATCTGCTTACCAATTAATAAAGTTATTTTGCCCTAAATGACAAGACAAGTAGGTATGTATTTGGTGTATTTTGATTATCAGAATGTTAACAAAACAGTGGGTGTCTACTGACAAAAGACAAATACGTCTTTTTCACGGTTAAACGTTTTGACTTTTTGGAAAGAACCTCTATTACCCATTGGATGGTAATTAGGTTTCGTGTGCCGCAAGACAGTTTGCCGCTGTGCCCAAAAATCCCTGTCTCTGTCTGTAACAGAGCCTGGTCGTCCACTTTACTGACTCATCTGGTCCAACTTCGAAAATGCAGTCGAGTGACGAGCATTACAGAATTGAATTTGGTGAGGTTCGTCTGGCTAAGGACAGGTTTCGTTGAAGTCCGGAGGATTCTGATAATGGTTCTTTATAATGTGTGAAATTGTTATTTTGGAAATTTTCCGTCGTGTAAATTATAAATCTTACAACGTCTCGGAAGATGGCTTATTTTCCGTCTTTATGTAGCAATGGGGAAAGAACAGATAAAGCCTGAGCCTGGTCGAGTAGCCCCAGACTTCGATGACCAGCTTGAACTCTTTTCCTCATGGATTAAGAAGGATGTCAAAGCATTGTGCGTTATATGTTCTTAAAACCGTGATTTATGTTGACTCCGAGATGCCCGTTACGCGGGTACAGTTAACTGGATACACCCCTCTTCTAATCTCACACCTTATCCCCCACGGCTCTTTTAAAGCCGAGATTGCACCCCAAACTTTCCTCTTAACCTCCGTTTTTACTTTCCGCCCCCTCGGGAAATGACGACACCTAGCTTCAAACCCCAAACGAGATAAAATATGAAAACCGGGGAGGGGGGGATGAACTAAGAAGAGAGGGTGAACTATGATGTATTTGTGAGCTGAGAGATGATTGAAGAATGAGGCGAGGGGGAGGGGGTATTTACGAGAGGGCTGTAGGGGTGCTGTATCTCTCGTATAGAATGTTCGGTTGATTTCAATACCCTGCATACTGCTGGCATTTTTGATAACCCTCTCCAACCCTCCCGACATACAAATTCGAATTCATAAACAGGACAGTCAATATTGGATCTTTTCAGGACAGATACGTATGACGTGTTTTTTCGGAACAAATTAGTCTACAGACCTATTTTTATCTTGTAACTTTGCTTTATAATAATAGTACTAGCGGGAACCACGGGCAACGGCCCTTTTATTTTGAAATAATACGGCTTTACGCGTTTCATCCAAAGAGAGTAATAAAAACATTTGCGAGTGACAGCAGTAACTGTCAAGAAACATAAACGCAAAAAGAAATGTGTTATGGCAAGGCCGTGGTCTTGTTGGACACAGAAGGCCGTTGTTTAACGGCCTTATAGTATAAACAAGTCCTTAAATAATTAACGTCTTTAACATGGCAACGGTTATAATAATTTATGCGCGACAAACAAATTTATAAACAATATTTTGTTATTTTTCTTCTGACATGTTAGTGGGGGATATGTTGTTTTTAATGCAGATGCATCGGTTTTTTATAAAAGATTCTGAGAGACATCATGTAAGATTTATCCATTTATTTTAATTATCGTTATACACTTGATTGTTCACTCATTTCTGGTATTAGTATTGTCATCAACACCATATTAATAATCAGCAACTTCCATCCTGATATATCATAAACTCAAACCACATTACGTACATTTCATCAGTTCAAACAGCGTTATAAAATAATCGAATAAGAAGTTGAAGATCAGCGGCCGATATGTAACTTCAGAGGTCGGATTTAAACTTTGGTCTGCGTTTGTGTGCTCTTGAATGTCCATCTTTGATTTCGACCCTAAATGCAATCGTTATCCTGTTCTTGAAGGCAGTAAACACTTCTGAAACGTCGGCCAGTTTCAACAGACGACGCAACACGACCTCCAGCTGTTTTTTCAAGCGCATTCTTTACTGGGAAGAAAATTTGAAATTAATTACCGCGCAATTTCTTTAAGAGCATGACACCAGTTTAGACATCCGATCAGTGGACTAAAAATATTTTAATTACCTTGTTTGTAGCTGCGCAGACATAATGATTAACCTTGATTTTATTTTATTACAGATAAAAATCTGTCGTTAGGCGTCACAAATGTTAATGTTGCAACAATTAGAACCGGAATATTTATACTGTATTTATTTCAGTTTCACACGTCAATGAATGCTTGAAATAAAAGTTGTAAGTAAATAATAAAGTTTACATTTTATGCCATGGACCGGTTTCGTCCGTGAGTTTTATATAGGATAACATTAATTAATTTCTGCTTGAGTTTTAAATAAGGTAACGCTATTTTGGTCCTGACCTGACCATTCATTGTTTCGTACATAGAACGCGTACAATATTTAGGCCGTGTCTCGTGTGTTCCAAGCGAAGCGAATATGCCACTGCAGTTATTTTTGGGTGAACTGAATATGAAAATTCTGAGTCTTAAAAGGGAAACGTCGACTTTGAATACCAAAGAAAATTACAGTTTGTCAACTCAGCGGAGTGTTTTTTCATACGTCGTAAAACTAATAGGCATTAAATTTTATGGGATAGTAGTTACTAAATTACATCCCGCCTTTCAGGTGGGGTTTGAACCAGCAACATCCCACTCTCACCGATCTGCAATCGTTAAGATGCGACTAACTTTCTCATGCTCTGTCGGGTGACATTTCATGGAACCGCTAGAGACATTGGATCCGATTGATAACCGCTTGTTCTCGGGTTCGTGAAACCGTCCACATTCACGGAGACACTAGACGAATCACGATTTTGTGTAAAGGGATCAGTTATAACTTTAAAAAATTGATATCTTCATTTTATTGAATTGAAAATACGCACTTTGAGAAGCTCTATGATTGTTCTTCGTAAAATGATGCTCTGGTAATTTCCGGTCTCTTTCTTCAAACACTCACACTCTGTCGCTCTTGGAGTGGTTACCCCTATCATTGGAAAGCCAATATCGGCTGCTGATCTCTGAGGAGATTGATGGGGAGGAGAGAGATGAGAGAGATGGTTTTTGAAAGCCAGTGGCTGAAGAGGGAGAGGACAGCAGTGACCCTCTACTGCCCTCTACTTGTCTGCACTTCAGTTCCATCTAGTAGGCTAACGTGAGGTTTTGTATGTGTGTTGAATGATTCAGAATATTTAATACAGTACACGGTACATGTATGATTTGAGGTTTTCACAGCGGTGAGTATGAAGATTTCTGTCTTCTGGGTTGTTGCGCTGTGTAGTCTGGTCGATGTTTACCAACGTTTCAGAGGCCATACTGCCTCCGTCATCAGAGCATGAAGATTTCTGTCTTCTGGGTTGTTGCGCTGTGTAGTCTGGTCGATGTTTACCAACGTTTCAGAGGCCATACTGCCTCCGTCATCAGAGTATGAAGATTTCTGTCTTATGGGTTGTTGCGCTGTGTAGTCTGGTCGATGTTAACCAACGTTTCAGAGGTCATACTGCCTCCGTCATCAGGGCGATGAAGATTTCTGTCTTCTGGGTTGTTGCGCTGTGTAGTCTGGTTGATGTTAACCAACGTTTCTGAGGTCATACTGCCACCGTCATCAGAGTATGAAGATTTCTGTCTTCTGGGTAGTTGCGCTGTGTAGACTGGTCGATGTTAACCAACGTTTCAGAGGTCATACTGCCACCGTCATCAGAGTATGAAGATTTCTGTATTCTGGGTTGTTGCGCTGTGTAGACTGGTCGATGTTTACCAACGTTTCTGAGGTCATACTGCCACCGTCATCAGAGCGATGGTGAGTATGAAGATTTCTGTCTTCTGGGTTGTTGCGCTGTGTAGTCTGGTCGATGTTACCAACGTTTCTGAGGTCATACTGCCACCGTCATCAGAGTATGAAGATTTCTGTCTTCTGGGTTGCTGCGCTGTGTAGACTGGTCGATGTTTACCAACGTTTCAGAGGTCATACTGCCTCCGTCATCAGGGCGATTCAGTCTACAGAGCGCAACAACCCAGAAGACAGAAATCTACACGGTACTTCTTTTTGCTGTTAACTTACCCCCACATGGAACACATGTTGAGATGCTGGTAGTCGCTCACATGATCAAAAAATTCTCCTCCTTCTGTGGATTCCCAAACAATTCCTTACGACTTCCAGAAGTTGTTTTCACTGATAACCTGATGTTTGAAGTGTCTGCTTCCCAAGCTGTCTGTTTATACGGAGACTTTGATATCGCATGGTCAAACCTAGCAGTGATGTTGACATGTTTGCGTTTTTGTACTTTTCCATGGTTTGAAACTTTATAATTGACTAATAGCAGTTTAGAGAAGGTCATACATGGATAAAGAATAATTCCTTCTTCCCATTTGTATAGTTGTCTATTTTTTTTTAATGTGTAGCCTGTATGCTGTTGAGTCAGAAGGGTGTTTTAAAGTTTTGATATTATGTACCATAAAATCGGTTTCATCAACAAAACACTACGTTTAGCTTCCCTTTTACCATTCCTCCCTAACACCACAACACAAGAACAGCGTATTGATTTAGTTTAGGCCTAAATGTACATTCCCCCCGTCTCCATTTTTCTAGCACGGTTATTTCAGAGTGGAAATAAAAGGATATAACGCCGCTAAGTTCTGGAACTTTGGCTCTATAAAATTCCACGCAGCCCCTTCACACTGGCGTTTCATTGTATTCTGTATCTCTACGAGTAAAAGTGTTTCAAGTCCCCTGATTGTGTCAGTTATTTGCTTGTTTCCTTAGCGTGTGTCTCGTATTCTTATGAGATTAATCCACGCTAATTATCTTCACTTTAGAGTATGTAAGCAGATTTACGAAGATGGTTGCCTTCTCGGTTGTAGCGCCTTGTAGTTTGGTGGAAGTTTACCGACGTTTCAGAGGTCCTTGTTGCTACCATCATCAGGCACTCATACCCTGTTGTTGGAGGCAGCAATGACGTCTGGAACGTTGCTAAATTTGTTAAGCACGAGAAAGTTTTTCTGGCAATGTTTATTTAAAATTAGATCAACTCCTTAAAGTCAAAGCTCACTTAAGTAACATTTAATGTGCTGCAAAAAATCAATACACTTCACCATTACAAATATAAATTTGTTATCGCTGTTTACACTGATAATCACACAAAACACGTAATAAATGAGGACTTACTGATTTTTGAAGCAATAATATAGAATGTAACAGCAGATTTTTTTTTCAATTCACTCCCCCGAAACATAATCTTACGTGCACTGTCAGTCGAGTTTACAATCGATTATCGCCTTTGTAGTAATGTAGTTTTTTGTACGTCAGTTTTCCGCCATCGCTGCTTTCCCTCGAATTAAAACATTGGCTGTACAGCTTGGTGAATATTTATGAACAGAAGTATAAGCAGGCCCGTTCATTGCTTTTATCCTTATGATCCACGCAAATGCTTTTATGCTGAGATACCACATTTTTAAGGACTAAGCCGCTTTTATGTACAAACTACAAAACAGGTAGATTACTATTGAACTGAAGTCGTAAGTTCCTGAGTTAAAAAAAACTTGTAATGGCGCTAACACACAATAATTTTGCAATTCATAAAGGAAGCCGGTTTGGTATGAAGAGAGTAATACCAGTATTTTATTTATCCTGTTTTAAATTTCAATCACTTTGTCGGAATTATTTCTTTGAAAGTTTTTTTTTTAATCTATCAACACTCCGTAAATTCTACAGGCCTATTCGATCTTTAAAATATTTTTATGAACATTCGATAAGTCGCCAAACTTTATTTTGTAGGTCACTCATGCTTTTATAGACACGTTTTCATGTTTGTTTCAACAAAACCGCGTACTTTTGCCTCAATGTCAGTTAACCGCAAAATTGTGGTGGCTCTCTCTACTTTGAGTTGTTTCGTTGTCATGTACAATGTACAGTTGTCGTCTCACAAGCCTGCAACTGACCTCTGCCAAAGAGGCATTGTGGGGTTGGAGATAAAAAAAAAGATGACCATCACAAACCGCCCGCGACATACATATAACTCGGTAAAGTTTCCATGTGTTTTATCGTCCTCAGCAATTACAGCACATGTTTTCATGTATTGGAATTTTAGAGGTTGCGTTATACATGTTTCTCGTAAAAAAAATGTGGAAAAATTATAATTAAAGGATTTAAAATGCTAACCGATGCGTACAGTAAAATAACTTACGTATATAATTTGTCCCAGTATCTTATTAACATGCCAACAAAAATTCCGTTATTATATGTATGGAATAGTTTGGCGGGATTTTCTTGTGGCAGAGTGGACATACATGAGCCTACACACGGCTGCGATGCAGAGGATATTTCCATTGATTAATTAATCGGCGTCTAAGAACTTTGGTACTTAGGTTACTTATAAAAATGATTTCATTTCACTGCCCGGAGAAGTTGCAAGGTTACGCATATTTTCGGATATTCGTGCTTGCTTGAAAAGCAGTAAGATAGGTTGTTATTAAGAATATGGGGTACTTCAGTGAACAACGGACCTAATATTATGATTATCACGGTTTTAAATTTAATTAAGCACGGCCTAGAAGTGGCGAAAATATCACGGAAGACCGAGAAAAATGAATTGATGAAAAAGTGTGTTGCATTGAGTCGTACAGAAACAGATTATGAGGATGTGAAATGGATTAAACTGGCTCAGGATCATGGAATCAGCGACGCCGCCGGAACTTTCGACTTTGCTACGCGTCACTTACCTCATTTTACTACGTAACCTAACTCCAAAAATGTCTTAGCGGTCTCGAGCGATCATTTGCCGTGATTCGAATCCGTTGATTGAAAACGTTTTTATTCGGATTACACATGTAGGTCGTATACCTCGAATTTCACTTCAACACTACTGTTATGAAAGCAGCAAATTAAGTTTCGATTGTCGGATTTATTTATTCGCGATTGTTGATGTGTTCCTGTTTCGATTGTAGATGTTATCTGCCTTTGGTCATTAAACTGGTCTGTTCTCGGTTGTCAGACATCAGTTTTGAATGTTCTTGATTGTCGCATTGTCAGTATAACTTTTGCTCTGTCTCGTGTTGCTCTGTCCCATTTTCAATACATGTTTGACTTTTTATTTCGACATGTTAATGGATCTATTAGGCCTACATTCTTATTTATTTAAAAATACTACGTTTTGTTATCAGGCTTTGGGTAGGTCATAATCATGTGAAATACTGAGGTTACGGAAGGCATCAGCCATTACTGTTACACCTCTATATGAGATGCAGCAAAATAGCATTACATTTTTCAGAATTAAACCCCTGACCTTGTATATATGAATTGGGGTGGTGTTACATCAAGGATATTTGATGGCTGTGCCGTCTTTCCGTAATGCGCGATCTCTTCGGCACTTGCCGTTTTTCCTAGTCCCACGGCACAGTCGCTTACTGTTCCATGTTGCTTTAGTGGATAATTCTGGGTTTTTTTGTGCGCCTGGTGTTTGTCATTCTTTGGACGTGTCTACACCACATTGTTTTGTTTTATATCTTCCAGATCATAATTTTGTAAAACAATGTTTCTCTATTTACACTGTTCGGGATTTTTTTATTTTCTTTGTACTGTTTCCCATCGTCTCCAGATACCCAGTTTGATTGACATTGGGGTTTCTTTTGTCCTTATGGTGTCATATTGTAATACAGCAGCATGACTGTTTATGTTGTAACCTTGCAGCCAAAGTCCGAACCAAGGCAGAATAATTTCTGTCACACTATACGTGACGTCCTGCAGGGCGGAATGCTTCCCCTTAGCAAGCCTAAATGTTGCACTGAATCCAAATTATTTAACTGCAATTTTTATAAAACTGCACCTTTCCTTTCAGCTGATAAGAATACTTGTCATTCTTAGCATTATCCGTTTAGACTAGGCAGGGGTTTCGATCCACCCCTAATAACAACCATTACAATAAGCAGTTTTGTTCACACTCCCTTCCCGGCCCCTGTCTTTCTCCACTTGTGATGTTGGGAAGTTCTTTCATAACAACGAACTATAATCTATATTGAAAAAAACAGTCTTTACCTTTGTATTTCCCTCTTCGTATATAACCAATATGATATTCATATACAGATCGTAATATGAGCTACACCGATTGGGGGTAACAATCAGTTCTTTGCAGGATTTGTTTGTTGAAGGCCTCCACGCATTGAAGCAGAATTTTCTTTAAAAAAACTGTATCCCTCCGCGTCTGTACCGTCCGCCTACTTCGCAACATTTTTCGCACACTGCATTTTACTTTCGTCGTGACCAGAATTTATTGTATTTAGTGTTTAAATTTTTCGTTTTATCTTGTGAAAGTTTCACGATGTGTGCAAACAAGCGTTCAGAATTGTATGATACAAGTAAATGGTTTATAAAGAATCTGCCATATATAATACGTTTTCGTTCCCATAATCTCAAATATGATCTTATATCGACGTTGTGGTAGCTGTATTTCGCGCGAAGCCCAAAATTCCGTAGCAGAAAATCATCACCTTACCACGGCACGTTTATAAATATTATCACACGAGGTTCAGATTCACTTATTATTATTATTATTATTTAGTGTTCTGTCTGACGACAGGTCCATATGAACAGGATCCTTCCATCCTTTTCTCGGACTGGGACCTGTTCATATACGTTCTTGGCAGATGATCCAGAAGTGGTTTGCCATTGCCTTCTTCTGTGTGTGAATGGAGTAATTGTTGGGATGCCACGGAGAAACCGGGGAAGCCCCCGGAGGAAAACTCCGTGTTGCCTAGACCACGGCCTTGCCCAACACAAGTTATAAATTCGGGCACCACCGGGAATCAAACCCGGGACCCCAGTATTACAAGGCCAGCGTTCTAACCGCTAGACCACCGTGGCTACCAGATTCACTTAACAGCACAAATGATGACCTACCAGCATTGCTCATTATATACACAGAAGTTAAACTGTTTTGCATATTTTGTTCTTTAAATTCCTACAATACATCCGGGTTTAATGCACTGGTATCATAGTTTTTCGTAATCCACGAAGAGTAAAAACGTAAATAGATTGAATTATTATTATTATTATTTTCTTATATCATTTGTTGAATTGTAAAGCTGTAATTGAATTTTAAAAACAATTCCACGTATAAAGTTCTAGGTACGTTTTTCGACCTCCGAAGGCGCGGCGTAGATGAACTTGATGATCTGGCCGTCCGTTGGCTGCCTTGAATAGAAATACCCTCCACCACTCATGCTGAGAGGAGCTGGTCTCGTGGAGCCAACACTGTTCAGTTTTGTATTCACGAGAATGAAAATAAGAAATATCAGAACATGGCATCGTTGGCAACAATGGCGGTCAGGCATCCGGACGGACGGGAGATTAGTTCGAGAAGCACCGAGATTGGAGCCACTCAGGGCTAATTAACTTTTAATAATAATGTACTAGGAAGTGCGTACAAGGTGCAGAATCATGCCCACATAACACGAGGTACAGTTTTGTTCCGTAAAATGGAAACGAGTTGATTATTGGATTGTCAGGGCCTTGACATGCCTGTGAATGACTGCGGGAACCTGTGGTCGAGATTTTGCTACAAGCGTTAGGATTTTCTCTTTAGTATCACAGAAAGAGATTTAATGCGCGTTTTATCCTGTCTTAACGGTAACCCAGCCTTCATCTCTTTTTTTCGTTTTTACAACCGAGTAATGATGGTCTAGCCATTATATCTGTCATGATGTAATTGACAGTACCTAATAGAATGAAGGGGTTTCAGAACATGGCTTTGAGGTGAGTAATTATTTGGGATTGAGAGAGATGAAGTGACAGGGTGCTTGAGAAAATTGCGTAATTTGTACTCTCACCAAATATTGCTAGGATGATCAAATCAAGGAAAATAAGGTGATCAGGACATGTGACGCACGAGGGAAATGAGAGATGTCCACAAAAATGTGTTTTGGAAAACCTGAAGAGAAGTTACTACTCAGAGTACCTAGACGTATGTAGAAGGATAATATTAAGATGGATCTTAAAGAAATAGGGACTTGTTTTATGTGGCCCGGGATAGCGACTGGTTGCGGGCTCTTGTGAACACGGTAATGAATCTCTTCGAGTTGTGTGAAGGCGAGAAATTTCTTTTCTTGCCGAGCGTATTATTAACTTCGGCAAGAACTGTGCTCCATAGAGGTAGTTAATACGAAATCATGTCCTTAACCATCACATGTTAAGAAAATGTCGAGAGGTAAGTTAATTTGGTTCTTTAGTTTAGTAACTGAATTTCTCGACGCCTAGACCTTCGCCGAGGATAACCAGTGCAGTTCAGTCTATTGTAGGCTCAGTAATCAATCAATCAGTCAATCAATGTCTTTATCAATGTATTCTGAACATCTGCGGGCTCCCCTGTGTCTCTTTCTTCAGATTTCCGACCCGCCAAAAGCCTAGGTCTGGATTACGTGGAGCTTTGCCTCCACGAATTCAATTGCATTCCTTGCACGATGTTTTGACACAGAGGCCACTTTATCTTGACCGTTAAGGAAATCAAATAAATCGTAATAAAACATCTGCATTACCGAACGGGCACGTGACCTTGTAGCGTTCTCGACTTCAATCAGAAGCTGTCGGATTGGAATGTCGACCAAATTATCAGATGTCTTGACTGAGGATTTTCGCAGTTTTACCCAGTTCCCAGGGCGAAACCCGGGAAATTATACCTTCAAATAGACTACGAAATTCTACTTTCAAGTTTTTTTATATGGGTGTATAAATCTCTCTTTTTACCTCCTTAACTCATTTGATTTAGAAACTCTGAATTTGAAACAACGTCGTTAAATAATATAAACATTAATCGAAATATTTTTTTTCTCTTATGTACAAAGCACCAAACTAATGTCCTCTTAAACACGACATGGAACAAAGGATTTGTCATAGTTTAAGAACAGATTTCAGGAGTCGTGATCCGTGGCTAGACAAATTAACCGGAAGCTCCCATTAACACGCTGATGGTTCCAGTATTGTCTATTTTTTTTTAACGTCACGGGGCGATGCCTAAAGGAACTTTCGTGTGCCATAATTCTAAACGATAACAAACGGGGTGCAGTGGGAAGTAGCCATTAATTGTATAAGTTGCCTACCTTTCGTGGGAAGATTCAGCGAGTGTGAAAACGTTGTATTCAACAAACGTGCAATTGTCTTCTCCTCTTTTGCCACCTGTTTTAAGTTACGTAACACCGTATAGCGATTCCCTGCCAGCTTTATCCCTTTTTCCTTCTCTCCCCTCCCACTGTTCCACCCACACGCTTGGCCAACCACGTGGAAAACACGTGCTAATCTACATTGTATTAAACACTAATTAACTATGAATGCATTTTGTAAAGGCAGAGTACAAGTTCGTCTGTGAAAACAATGAAGTGGCACGCGAGTAGTCGTGCTGGGTTCTTGGCCATATTTTACAGACCCCCAGGTCCTGCCCAAAGACATGGAATTCTTTCCACTTAAATGGGCAAGAAATTCTTATTACATTTCTTTTATTTCTCGAATAAACAGACCAGGTCGCAGTTTTCAAATGTATTTTTGCAGTTTTGTTTCATCGCAGATCTTGACTGTACACTTGTTGCAATTGGAAATTTGTTGTGTACAAAACTAATTTGCACATTAACTACAAAGAAAATTCAATGGTATTGGCATTTGCATTCTGTGTGATGAATAATTTTCAAGCGAAATATTCGGACAGTAAAAGACATCATTAATGTGTTCAATTCACTTTGCCTGCTAAGTTACCGTAAAAGAAACGTCTTTAAATGTTGCTATACAATTAATAATTTTCTTTTAGTGTGTACACTGTTTTATTTTATTAATGAAATGCACTTAAGCACGCTTTATGAAATGTAATTCGTAATTCAGCTTTGTCTCTTCCTTGCAGAACGCAAATGTGGACGATGGCACGGGCTTCATTAACGACCTTCCGCTATTGAAAAGTGAGTATCGTTTCTTTAATATCAGAACCATGTGACTGTTTCCACAAATATCTTACACACAGCTATGATGTTGTCAGTTTGTAAGCAGTGGGATTTGAGGTTTCCACGGCGGTGAGTCCGAAGATGGCTGTCTTCTGGGTTGTAGCACCGTGAAGTCTGGTAGAAGTTTACCGACGTTTCAGAGGTCCTTGCTGCCTCCATAACCAGGACGATTAGCCGCCCTGATGATGGAAGCAGTAATTTTAGGTTACTTGAAGAAATATAAGAAGAATCGATAATGGGCCATCGTGAATATATGAAGATCGATTGTGTACAGTCACGATGTTGCTATACAACAGGGCTTAATGAAGTGACAAAAATGGAAGTGCGACTGTGTTCTATTTATATTATGGCGTATTTAATGGTGCTGACCATCCCATCATTCTGCACTACATAATTCAGCTAGTATCAGCGCCGTTAAATACATCATAAAATAAATGACCGCACCACTGTTGATACTGGAAAAAAACATGAGACTGTCGTCTTGTCGTCAGTGTTTGAACCTGAGACCCACCGAATACGAAGCAGGAGTACGTCACTCGACCGCGGCTTTGCTGTTGTGAGAACCAGAAATCTTACGAAATCAAACCCCTCAACCATCTTCTTGTGGTATAGCCTCTTAAGCGCGTTCCGATTTCACAAAGTTCATTCATTCCACCCCCACGCCCCCACCCTCAAGATTTTCGTTTTTACTGAGCACGTACTTAGATTTACGCTGTGAAGATTTTGTGTTAGGCGTCTTTTGATCTGTTGTTCTGTCCAAACTGTTTATTAAAATTTATCATTGTACTGGTTGTATTTTTAGTTTTTTCCTAGTAATTTAGTCACTGGCCTGTAGCCTATTATAGCCCAAACATTTATGCCAAGATAATTTTTAATTTGTGAATCTGTTAAATATAGTGTAATATAATAAAATACAGTGAGATGTCTAATCTATATCGCAAATATCTCTCGAAATACAACAGCGCTTCTAGGCATACTCGTATGTCAGTTGAGTCCTTTTGTTAGAGGACGTGAATGTACATCATGGAAGTTGCATGAACACTAGTTAGTATCCCACAATTAAGTAGCACTAAGGGCCACAGAAGGTCGACGTATCTGCTATACGTATCTCAGTAGAGGCTGTCTTGTGTGATATTCATACAGGGCTAATTTTTAGCTCTGGATATTAGAGGATTACTGAAAAATAATCTGGGCTGGGAAGTCTTTTAGCAGATGACATCTGTATTTAAGATAGAGGGGGATATTGTCGCATTATTCACTTAGAGACGAGAGAAATTTACACGTAATACTTCGTGTGGAGACCTAATAATGTGGTAGGAACAGTTGTATAAAAGTTTTTGTCGTGCCAAATTCCACCCCTCTCTGTCGTTAAATCTTTTATTCCCATTTTGGAAATACTCACACCCTCCATGTACGAGGGGTTGGGTAGTACACCCCCTGCCGATCAGGCCGTTGATTAGCCTTCTAAGTAGATTGCTAGGGGGTTGAAGTGGAGTATTCATAAGCGTGTTAGAAATGGGTGGTCCCTCTTCATTCTCATTTCACAGTCTGGCATCGCGGGGCAGGCTTGCTGTTCATTGTATTCTCCTTTGGAAATAACGCGTGAGAGTAATGATTTACATAATATACCTTATAATTCTATTCATACGACGTTGGAACAGATGTGTTATTTCTCTTCCTGATATACTAGCTTTTGAATACAGATGTGACTTTAAGAATTCAGAACATGTGACTCGTTTTAAAAATATAATTACCGAGCAGAAATTAATATAATTTATTATTCGATGAGGTAGCATTTTTCACACTTCTGGTTTTTTTATATTTGGTCTTTCATTTTCACGCGTTCTTCTAACGAATTACGTAAATGAAACGTATTATGCGTGTTTCGTTCTAATTTTGCAGCACGAATTTAATTTTGATCTTCGTCAGCCCACAATAAAATCAGAATTTGTGATTTTTACGGCTGTGAGTCTTCTGGGTTGTAGCGCCGTGTATTCCGTTAGAACTTTACCGACGTTTCATATGCCCTTCCACGATACACTTAATCAGTACTTTACACAAAATTCGAAACTAATGGAACTTTACTTGTTGTCATCCAAGGGGCTAAATTGTACTAAGAAATTTTCATCGCATAAACACTCATAACTTTGCCCTGTACCATAAATATTTTATGATATGTAACTATGATGTACATCGCAGAAAAGATCGTTACGGATTTAAAAAAAATTTAACCAATGCCAGTCCAAGTTCGGAAGTGTACCAAGGGTGCCTGTAATTTTGTGACACAGTGATGTTTATTAGTTATCGTGATAGCAAGCACCTTTACGTCATCTCGCCTGATTCCACATAGCCAGTTACAGGCCCTAAGCAGCGTCATAACGTCACCCCCGGACACCTTCAGGTCATTGAGTTATTCCGTGGTTTTTCTCAGCCCGTCTAGGCGAATGCCTGAATATTACCATAGACCATAATCAATTCCTCCCTTACTAATGCTTGTTCATTATTCAGAATCAAACTACAGTATCTGAACTGGCGCTATTTAATGCTATTCAGCAACGTAACTTAACAAAACTATAGTGCCCGTTCTCCGCAATTGTTTTCGGCTCGCTTTGATGCAGACCCGGTCTGGTGATTCCGCCTCTGATGACTGTTTGAGCATAACTGATTTACACTGTTCTGTAGGAAATTACCTTATTACCGGCTACACAAAGTGGAAATACGAAAGCGGTGTCGTACGAGAGGGTGGACTTCTCATCCGATCTTGAAAGGGGCAATATCATATAATGAGAATAAAATTCTTGTTTTGAAAAGGAAGTCAATATTTCCGCCATTTTGGACGCCTTACGTCACCTCTCTCTTTCACCTACCCCTCTTCTCTTTCTTTATCAGACCCGCCCCTAACTCGTACGCGACGCCCCCAGCACTAATTTGCACCCCGATTTTCTCTTGTACCCTAATCAGGATTTCGCCAATAGAAGTCTAGTCCTGTTCCGCACGTTCCATGCGTCGACCAGTTCTCTTTCTTTTCCCCGGTCTTGCATCGTAAACACAGGCGAGTTCTCAGCTTCATTTTGACCTCATCTGTCCGACGCGTAAAATTCGGTGTCTCACGAAAGGAGCAGCAGAAAAGTGACTGGTTTTTGGCTGCGCGAACGGATTTGATTTCTGAAAGGGACAAGAATTGATCTCGGTGCCCTGTCAAAACCGACTCTGGAGTCCGCCTTGCTTCCTCCCCTTGTGGCTTCTCGAATTCAAAATGTGAAGCTGACATGCAGGTAGTATCGATGTGTAGAATGCGTGGAGTTTTACCTCCACAGTACCATCGTCTTTCATAGAGCAGTGGTTCGGGGCAGGTGCGTATTTTACTCTTACTAATTTGGGTGCCTGAATTAGTCGATGTCGTTATTTCGAATCCAGTTACCGAATTCCAGTTTCAAGTTAGTTGTTTTGCAAATAACTGCATCGGCTGTGACGCGTTCAGAAGTTCCAATAACTACCTGTCTGGGTCAGAGTTCTTCTTGGAAAGCTGAGAAAAAATCCCGAAGTCGGAAGATTCATTACCCCGTTCAGAAGTTTCCGTCGTTGACCGTACTCTGAACCTCTTGAATCCAGCAGACTACACATTCTTTACGTGCCTTATTTCTTTGAGATTTGTTTTAATATTGTCTTGACATCAACGTTTACGCCTTTCAAATTGCCTCAATCCTTCAGGATTGAGATTAAATTTGGATGTGAATGTATCATCTCCCTCTAAGCTTGATACACGTCTCGACAAGTATTCCCTACAACCCAGAGGACAGCCATCTTCGTGCTGACCTCTGCGAGAACGCCAAATCCTACTTATGGCTGTCCTCATTTTTAAATTTCTTCCTCCCACCTCTTTATTTCTGTTAGGTCCGAATATTCTCTTCAGCGTTGTTTTCAAACGTCTTCAATCTGTATGATTGTTGTAGGGTCAGAAACGATGTTACATACATGCAGGGGTGTGAACTGAATGTCATTCCTTGTGCAGACTGGAAAAATAAAGGTTCTCACCCACAGTCATGTGTTTTGTGCAGCAAGTTTTGTAAAATATCACAATGCGTAATGATAAAACAGGTACCTTTTAAATTAAATAAAAATGCTACGTGAATAAGACGTAAATTTGTCTCTCGTGCTTAATTAATCAATAAAGATGATTAGTTTGTGTCACACTTCCCGTGTGCGTTGCATAGAAGGCTCTGTGATTAAATAAAGTATTTCAACAAATCTGAGAAGATATTTACTGAGTAGGCTAGTGTATATGAAGTTATTTGTGGTAATAAATTGGTGTAAAGTTTCAATAAACTGAACCTTTTGGCCCACTAGTCGCAAAAATGATGCAAGTGACCATATTCCTTGCAAGGTTGAGAATTATTGATCTGACGAAATGCGCAACCTTAATTAAGCTGTGCCTTCAAATGGGAGCTATGTCGCTTGATTCGTTTGAACATCAGTCACGGCAGATGGCACCCGCTCCAGAGTCGTAAGTGGTTATCTGACACTTTTACGGGAACACATAAAATATCAGTGTCTTGCATTGTGTTGCTGTGGTTCAAGACGGCGTCCCATAAATATTTCTCATCCTCCTGTAGTTACAAGCCGGGATCAGTTACGTAGTGTCTCACCCAACTATTAAAAGCACCTGACCTAGCAAACGATAATGAAGAAATAGTATGTAAACAAATAAGCGACCACAGTGTTATTACGTTCACGGCTTTAAAATAACTAGGCCGTACATAATCTAGGGATAAAATCTAAACTATGATGTAGGGAAGTTGGCAGTATTGTGTGAACCGCTATTTGTCGTGTCGTCAGTAAAATTTCGGGAGTCATCACAGCCAGAAGAAATTTTCAATTTTATTAAATTTCCTTGAATTTGGTAATTTAAATAATTTAATTGATGAGAAGTTATCTCCGTCTGTTACATTTCAATACGATGTGTTCTAATGAAATTTGGTATGGGGGTGTAGACTAGAATTGTTGGGGCTACTTTATTATCTGTTGATCCACTGCAGTACCTACTTTACACAAAATTAATCTAAATTCATGACACTTCTCAAGTTTTCCAGCTTTTCTCGTAGGTGGTATCGGATTTCTATTCTTTTGCGTCAAAAAAATTCTCAAGTATTTTAAATAAAGGAATGTATTCTTGTTTCGGAGGAAAGTATCCCCTCTATCTTCAGGGTCGAAGTGGACCTTGTAGATGGTCACCAACGTTTTAGACCAATAATTTATTCCATGTTCAGCATCATAAATATGTTTTCCTTGTCTTTATGTTAAGACTCTTGTAAGAGAACGCGTTAAACAAGGGAACGTATTATGGCATGGGAGAGACGAGAAATGCACACAGGATTTTGATTGGTATATCTGAAGGGAGACGACCGCTTCAGCGTCCTAGGCCTAGCTGGGGAGGATGATATTAAAATAAGCCTTAAATGATCTAGGTTATGTAAATATGGACTGGATTTATTTGCCTCAGGATGGGTGTTAATGGTGGTCTCATGTGAGGACGCACTCGGGTTCCATAATAATCGGGGAATTTCTTGAACAGTTCCATGTAGTTGGCTATACACATTAAAATACGTTGCGTGTCTGATTTAATTTTGTTCTGTCTCGAACACATCTCCCTTCTACATCTGCTTTTCTACACGAGTTGTTCGGCAGAGTAGATTAAAAATACTAGAAGGGTTTCTGGAGCAGACGATAGGCAACCTGCATTCCTAGTTAATCTTACCGGTAGTCTACTAAGCCAGTACGTATCGCCATGATTCAGCAGACAGCCGTGAACGTCGGTCTTGTATCGTGATGAATCGTGATTTGGATTGTATGCAAAAACAAAGCTACATAACTTCAAACAAACAATTCTCCAGCAGTTGTCTTGAATATGCTTTGTAATGAAGAAAGTTAAAATAAAATTGAGGTCAATATTTAAGATTGGTTTTACATAATGCGTGTAACTTGTCGGTTACTACACAATAGAAATTAAATATCTTATATTTGTATTGTAATACTTTCAAGGGCTGTTTAATTTGTTTGCATATTCCTTTGTTTGCAAGAATACAGCAATTCATCCAAGAAAATGTGTCTTCTGTCTTATTCAAGATCTGATATCATAATAGTGATATGAATGTAAGAATAAATTGGGGTTTTAAGCGTTAAATACCACGAGATAGACGGAACGCTGTTATCTTTGTGCAGTATCCGGGGAGATAAGATGTTTTATGTACGTCTTAGTATGGACCATATGCCACCATCCATCATGCACTAAACAAATGGCTGAACGTAATCTTTATTTAATTGTGGAACACGTAACTCAGTCCTTCCTCTCGATTTTGAGCTTCGCCTACTCGTGAGCTAGTTCACTCCAAATAATATCCTCACAATTCGTTCAAGTTGAATCCATTTTAATATTATTTTCTCTTTACCATCTCCGTCTTTTCATAACCTAACCTCGCCGATTTCTTACATGCATTCACTTCATTTCTACCTTTGGTGAGATGTGTAATGAATGGGACTAATTTCAATTAAAATTAAATTAGTTGTCTACGAATTGAAATTTAATATGGGTTCACTCGTAATGAAGTAATATTTTTGATAATTTGTAGCCTGTACGTGAAACAGAGGTTTTTAAACCCATCTCCTGCTGTAGACAAGACTTAGTTCCTTCCAGATTCGCGTTTGTGATTACTTTTCTTACGAGAAGCACTTATTTCAGTTGAATAAGTTGGCCAGTAAATGAAGTAGGTAGTTTTTCAGTACATAATTTATGTTCAGCCTGTATTTATAGAGAGGATGAGGCAGGCGTTAAATAAAAAAGTATCAGAGTAGGTGTGTGGTTAGTGTATGGTAGCTTTTATAATTATGGTCATATAACTGCCTTTTTTCCCCTCCCCCTTGTTTTATTATTTTTATTTATTAATGGCATGGCGAGTCTGTACCTGTGGTTGCTAGGAACAGTAGCTGACTCTCGTCAAGGCCCCCTATTGCTACTCCCCTACGTGCCATGGACCCAACTCGCATTCCACAATGCAGTAATTATTTAGTTTCTAGCTGCTTTTTTTTTTTCTCTCTAGTTATATTTCAAAAGCCTCCCCACTTTTTGTCCTCAACTTTTCGTTTTATTGCTTACAGGGCGCTCAACTTTAGGTCGACTTTGTACTGCAAAGGCATATTAATAAGGTTGTGTTGCAGGAAAATTGAGGAATCGAATCTTTCAAAAAGCCAAGTCTACTCTTACCATGAGAATGAACCATTGGTTGGAAGATGGTATATTATTATTGGTCACATATTTGTTGGACTCGGAAGAATGGGCTTTCGAAACATTTTGTTTTTATATTTAGCCTTAAAGAGTAGGTCAGAATTAAACTATCAAAATGCAGTTCTCAGAAAAATATTTGGACCCAGGAGACATGAAACAGGATGGTAGAACGAAGGATGTTATGTCACGAGAAGTTTCGTGACTGGCATAGCTCATTTGGATCCATCTGTGGGGATGACCAAAATAAATTAGTCTGCATTTGGTGATCGGACTGAGTGCTGGGATTACCTCTCGTAACCCGACGACTTGGACGGCAAAGTAACTGATGAGGTGTAAAATGTTTGGTCAACCCCTTCAAGGGTCAAGGCTGGTGGCACTGCGTGGAAGTTAGTGGTTAGCTTCACGCTGTATTCCCAAGAAAGTAACACCTGGTACTGGCGGGCTAGGAGGCTGGAAGTATATATACACAAGATGGCGAAGAGAAACATCCTACCTGCTGCTGGAAATCGAACCCCGGTCATCTGATCTGTAAGTCGGCAACTTGTCGAGCTGCGCCTCGCCTCCTGATGCCCGAGAGGGCGTTACTGAATTGGACACAATGGAAAATGTGTTGTGGTGCCTTCGCCAAAGAGCATGCAGAAATATTAGTAAGGTTTCTTTACTCCGCGAAGTATTTACCGCCGTCGAACACCTGAAACGAAAACATCAGACTGACATCCGCGCTGTACTTGAAGCAGTCGTAAACTTTGGCGTTAATTAATTTACTTTGACTAAGTAACCTCGCAGATCCGCCCACCCCAGACATGTTTATAAAATGACGTAAGCAACAGGTCGTGAGACGACAGCGTTTTCGTTTTAGGCAATAAACAATAAATTAGTCGTCAGTGACGAAGATCACATTGGTCCGGTGTATCGTGAACTTACTACACATCGCGGTCATTTGTAGTTATTTCCGCAGAATGTCTGCATGCAGATGCTTTGAGAAATACAAACTTTTCGAAAAATTTAAGTCCTTATTCCTATTTCTTAAACTGCAAACATGGCACGAGGATATTAGTAAGGCTAGACTAGTAATATCAGTTTTCTCTCTACGTAGGTTACTGGCAGTCCCTAGAATGTTTTAACCTGTCTGTTTAGATAATAAACTAAAACAATAAAATTCTAATGGTGTCGTCACACGTGAGGAAGTTACATACACCTCCCGTTATAGCCCGGGGTTAGGTCGATTACTGAAGAGTTCGTAATCTTTGCAGGAGCAAAAATTGCAGTGTGTTTCGGCAAATGTCGAACATTGTATACGTTATTAAACGATATAATTCCCATTTGATTTTATTTGCGTTTCTCGGTCCATTTTAGATGTTTATTATAATAAAATTAATAGTGATACATACACAAACATCCAGATATTGCTTACACGCAGTAACTTGTTCGCGTTGTAAAAATTATAATTAACGAACGACCTAAGAGGAAGTAGGCGACCGAGTTTACCCCCCCCCCCCCCCCCCCCAAGCACCGCTTTGTGTGGCCCCTTTCACAGACTTCAGTCCTGTTTGGACAGGCTCGGGTTTTTTCTCGTTTTGCTTCGTTTTCTGTGTATATAATTTCGATTCCAAGCATGCGTCAGTTTTGGCTTTCTGGAGCATCAGAAGCCACTGAACACGCGAGGTCCCTTATAATTATCGCATTCCTGTTTTTCAAACATGTTTTCCAAACACTGGTAGCTTGATCCTTGCTACGGAGAACGTCAAACTGTTTGCTGCAGTAGTGGATTATATCGACTGGTCCACTGCTCTTCGTGTGTTCCCAGGGATATATTTTAATACTTATAATTGTCGCTGACACAGGATTTTTGGGTTCTCAAAACGGACGTACGGACGTAGGTTATAATGGCAGTTCGGTGTCTGGTGGAATCGCCGGCTAGGACTAAGCGAGATGCTTAGAAATCTCTGAATTTTGCCTTCACGTGTGAGTTAGAGCGCCCATGGAGGACTGAAGGCTTGAATCGGGCACGATGACTACGGATGAATAAGCGTACATTGAAGAAAAAATGGTAAATAAGTATATTTTATTGCTAGAAGAATATTATTGATGGTAAACCGGAAATTGTGTAGAAGAAAAATTTCTTCACTTGTATTAAGTAGCGTAATACACAGACATTCTCTCGGAAAGGACAGACGGAACTTTGAAAAAAATTCGAACCTGGAACCCACCCTCCAACTGCAGGCTTTTCGTACAAGTATTGCAGTTGTACCAAACTGTTCGTTTCAGGTCTGATTACCTTTCCTGAGCTACTAGGAACTCAAATTTGAAATAGATATGGAATCCCCTGAGTCGAGTTGAGTTACCCAATTCTGCATCAGGCAATTTTGTTCTGTTTTACCCTCCATGAATCGTGGACAAGTCCTTATTACACATGATAATGAGTCTGACCTAGGAGTTAATTACATCATGACAGTTCAGGATATCGAATTTATTCTGCTAGATAAATTTCGCGTCATAAGCTGCTCCAGACGAAGCTGGAAAATGGTTCAGTGGCGAGATGTCGTAACATGGCGTTATGTGACCTCACCATTATGTTTACAAGCCAGACCTGGATACTTCACTCCTCTTGTGTGCTAGATTAGTGCGGTACAAGTGAACCCGAGTGTAACATCCGGCCCGAGGCCTCTTCTAACCAGTCTCGCAAAATTGTATATTAATTTGTTACTAGTTACTTATTACAAGCTCATTTATTTTTAATTTTTTACTCCGAAGAATTTGGAAAAATATAAACTAGTTCGTACCACACGTGTTGCTTTACGTAAAAGTTCCACGCATGCTATAGACTTTAAAGCTCTGCCTTTAAATGTAAGTTTTCCAAGGCAAATTGAAAATAATATGTAGCTGACGACAGCAATTAGTGCACATTTTAGGTAAATTTATATTTGAAGATACTATATGATAATATGTAATTTATGAACAAGTACTGTTAAAGGTAAAGATGATTTGCTCTCGGTTTTCAGATATTGCGTTGGGGGTGTCTTGGCCCTGTCTGTATTACTCGTAATATTATAATGCTTGTTTTATTATACGTAATTGTGGTTTCGCGCAATGGTTCGGATTTCAAAAACTGAAGCCGCTGTTGCTCCATTCGCTGTCTCCCGCAATTAACACAGGTAGCAGCCTGTCAGCTGAACTCACTGAAGACGTCGGACAGGGGGTAATTTTCGTGGCGGTGCGGGTCCGATCAGACGACCGGGGTAATGCGTAATCTACCGGTGGTATCTACTACTAACGTTTGTTTCTTTTTTCAAATATTCATCACTGCTACGTGGTTCTGTTGCTGTCATCTCTGTATTTTTGTATGAATAGGTAGGAGACAATCTTAACATCGTGCGCGAAGCTTCGTATTTGGCGAGATCTTAGGATTTCTCACCGAGTGTGAAGATGCTCGTCTGCTGGCATGTTGCGTCGTGTAGCCAGAGCGAAATCCCCGGTGTCGAAGGCAGTAAGCTCCCCTGGAAAGTCGGTCAGCATCCCGAAAGATAGCCACCTTCAGTTTCGTATTTAACATTGCCATAAATAGTTACTTATTTTCAACCACTGAGAGCGATTGGTCAAATTCGTGTTCCGACCTTTTCACCCCCTTCAAAAGGAGATTACAGCTTTATTTGTTAAATTGTTACCTAGTTACTACATGCTCATTTATTTATTTTATTCGAAGGGATCTGGAAACAAATTGTGGTTAAGGCATCCATTTGTACCAATGTAAATAAATGTTATTTAGAAGTCCTGGTGAATCCAAAACCGTTAGACAGTGTTTGTGCTACGGTATTTCAGACTGATAAGGCACATGTTATTGTAATATTTACCGGTGTGAACCAGAAATCCGCCAATAACTACTTTTGGACTGCTTAATTTCGATACGTAGTAAAACATTTTCGTCTACAGATTCGGTACTTATTACGCTCTTCCAGGAAGCGAAAAGTATTGTTTTAAAGAGAATCATGTCACGAGTTGGTGAGACCTTTGGCTCTATAAGTGGCGCAAATAGTATTTCTACTGCGAGTTCCCTTACCGGCGTAATTGTTTAGCTGATTACATCGCTAACAGCCACACTTTTGCTCGATTTCTCCGCTCCATCGCGTTCCGGGTCGTATAGTTTTCACAGGATTTGATGAAGGTTCTGTTTTTGGTAGAATGGAATGTAACACAGACATCATAAATTCATGGAAATGCAGACTAATACAAAGAAAGCATTAAGATTACACAGACTGGTCGTGACGAGATTATTGTAATTTAACACGCTGTATGGTAATAGAATCACATACTGCTCTGTTCACAGTATACGCAACGCAGAAAATCTTATTTTTACGTTATCCACGAGTGATTGCATAGGCCGCAACTGACTCCAGTGACTACCTGATTTTAATTATGTTTTTGAAAAATTGTCAATAATAAACGGACAATAGAGGTGTAAAACTTGCTAGTCCGACTCCAAAACTACTCGACGAATTTTCCTTAACCGCTCAAAGCCAAAGCAACATAAACTTAAAAAAATGTAAATTGTGGGCTTATATGTTTATTCTCAATTGACTAGAGAACGGATAAATCGATTTCCACTATTCATTCCTGTAAATCATAACGAGAACGTATGAAGTTAAGATTCAGGAAATCGGTCACTAGTTTGATTCTCGCTGAGGGCGTTTTATGTAGCTCGGAAATTAATCATGATAGAAGAACGGTACCAGGACCAAAATTGTTTGTTTCGAAGATGATATTGCAGAGACAAAGACTAGAAACCCAAAAATAGTCCTGAGTTAGATTCCCAGTCTCAGTGACTGTTATTGTCATACATGACTCCAGCCCACGACGACAGGCGATACGACTCCGACACAAGATGCCATATTTCTGCAAAGATGAGCGTACGAAAGCGACAAGACCCAAAAATTACATCTACGATATTCGACGCGTATCGACACGACGCCAACTTCCAGAGTTTGTTTACTAACATGAGCTCAGAGATGCTACAAGAATGCTGGAAACTCAAATTACCAAAGTCAAGTCAAGAAAGCAGCGTCGCGTCACCAAACGTCCCGATTGTGCACTAAATTTAGCGTAGACTAGGCTAGGAATGCAATCCGACACGAGGCTGGAAAACCGATTTCAAGCGTCGCGGCGCCTCTAAAATAGGCCACATTTGCCGTAGATAAACTTACGGATGCCATGGGAACGACACTAGAAAACCGACGCCGATCGCCGCGACGTCACTTGTGGCTACGCCGCCATAAGACGCCATATTTGCTACAGATGAGTACGATAAGAAGATAAGCATTGATAAATCCCGCCGGACGTAAAAACAACTTTATTGATTTCCTATATGAAATTAATGCAAAGAATACCCTCATGCCTCTGCTTAGTGCAAAAAGTTCCGCACTGATACATGTTAACGTATATGGGAAAGAATTTTACTTTATATGAAATAATATTTCTCTGTGCGTTCAATCAGTTGGAAATTTTGAAGCAGGGCAGTAGCTGGAGTTCTGGGGAACTTTGGCCCGTGGAATGTGGGGGGAGCGCAAAGAGGAAGAAGGGGTTCACCGACGAATAGGGGTTTAAGAAGGACATGGGAAAATTGGAAAAGGGGGAGAGAGAATCTCCCAAGTTCTCGATTATTATTAGATCGACGAAAGTATTTAACCGCGCAGTTTTGTAGCGTCGCTATTGCAGACTTTATTACATAAGAATTCTTGATGCGTGAATGTTTTGTAAGTAGAATGTGGAGGGTTGAATTTCTAGGGGCGTTTTCGACATCAGTAAAAGAAATATGCGCGTTTAGTGATACTCAGTAATTGACAATCACTTGATACGAATTGTCGTCCATTGTAAAATATCGATTTCATAATTAATTTAGAGATAAGGATACTCCTTTCCATGCCCCGTATTTTTCTCAGGGCGGGTTATGACCTGATTAAGGACCCTACCTAGAAACGAAGGACTCATTTGGTTTTGTATTTGCTGCAAAGAACTTCCGGTTCATAAGAGCCTGCTCCGTCCCTCGCCTTAGTCCTTGCTTCGTGTTTCAGAATATTTATTTTGTGTTCTCATTCCGACGTGGTTCATTTCTCACATCTTCGTGCCATTTGCATTTTCGTCGTCCTCAGACATTTTCCCGCCTTCGTATAATTTGCCAACCTCACACTCTTTAATCATCACGTTTCTAAAATTTCGACGACGTGAATCAGAAATACGCAATTTTTAAATGTGCTAAATTGTACTTTATCTGCTGTAAGGATTACGAAGACTTCGACGTGTTCGTGGTTTAACCGAGTTACCTACGAAAATGACATTATAATAACCTACCTCAAATTAACACCTGTCCGCTTCCTCCCACGTCCTTTCCGTTCATTATCCTGTGATTCGACGCTGTATAATATGAGCGATTGAAGGCGTTGTTGAATAAAGGATAACATGTGTATGAATATATTCAGAAAATTAAACACTAAGACAATAGGAAGAACAGTACAGATAATTTACAAGCACAAGTTTTCTACGTCGTCAAAATAGCAGACACCAGATTTCAGCCGTCTTTTTTTTCCGAGGGAAAAATGTGTGACAGAATTCCTTGTCTGGCCCTTTGTTTCAGAATGGTTCCGGACAGACCTCTAAGAAATGCATTGCTTAAATACACAAGTTTTAGGTCTTTGTTCCTTACAAGATGCAAGATTAATAGCTTGCTCCTGTAAAAATTATATTAATGTTACAACAACAGCAAAAACAATAAAATTCCGTGAAGTTATTAGTTCCAGTTTTTTTTCATCTGTAGTTTAGTGAGTTACAAGAATGGTTGATGAGCTGGAGTACATCTCGTGACAATGTAATGACACCGTTCATTATTTGCCTGCTCGTTTTTTGTATAACAGTAAATGTAAGTACGCATGCAACATGTTTTAAAATTACAGACCACGCACGCATTATCAGTTATCAATATCTAACCCCCAAGAGGAAACAGCTCATCTGAACGTCTTTGCAAACCGGTCTTAAGCTAGGTTTTGTGTTCCGCGTTTTAAATCTCTCTAGCTGTTGAGTTTTGTTATTTTTAATTAGACCAAAGGATACATGGCTTCTTTTTTTATTGCCTAGAGATTCTGTTCTACAATTCTGAAACACACGCGGCAGTTAAACACCTGGTACACATTGCCCTATTTCTGTAGTGGCTGATGGTTCATTTATTACTTCACAGTTGAAATACTAAAGAGTAGATTATCACGTTCTTTACGTTTGGATATTGGAGGTTCAGGTAGCATGGCCTACATAAAATTCTTGGAACTGACACCCAATACTGCAGAATTAATTGTGTGGTATTTGTTGGAGCAAGAGTGTCTTTAGTTTTATGCGTCTTCAAACTCTGAATGAAGGAAATTGCATTATTTGTCTGTCGGTAAAATTTGGAGCAAAGATCTACATTGAAAACTTAATATCTGTTAATCGTACAATTTTCGCTGGTCTGCTGTTATTTCTTACCAGTTAGGTCTAAATATTTTCCTCGTCGCACTTTCCACAATCTTTGTTCTTCACGGTGAGAGATCAAATATGGTACCCATATAAAATGTCTACGTTGCTCAAATTTTGAAGCTGTTTGTTTCTGTTTCAGTAGTCTCCAGTTCATCTTTTTACACCAAAACAATACATTTCTTTCATTCTGAAGCATCTTCTATATGTATTTGTCCGTCAGTGAGTTGAGAAGTAATTTTCACGGTCGCACGAAAAATCTTGGCCGGTACCCAGTTTGAGTCTCCGAAGGGACTATTTGTTTCTAGTTCTTCCAGGTTACAGGAAAAGTTCCTTCAGTACCTTGGAGTGTAATACGACCCCGTTCTTCCGCATTTTCTGTTGTTCATTGCGTATACTCTTCGTATATCTTTCGACTCTGAATAATCTCTACAGTCGATACAGCGTCATTAACCGACGAACCAACCAAACTGGTAGTTCTTTTTCTTTGGTCAGTGCATGTACTGGGGTCGTAGGTTCGTATCTCGCTTAGGGCGTGGATATTTGTCCTCGTCTGTGTTGGCCTGTTCTGCGTAGGGAGAGTCCTTGCGACTGGTTGATCTCTCGTCAAAGGAGCCCCACTAAATCTCTGAAGAGATTCACAGTTTCGTAATTCTGAATGAGAACAGGCCACAAAGCCTAATCCGTGTTGACGATGATGTAAGCTGTCGTGACGTAAGATGAGGTCTCCAGGAGTTCATACCAGTTGGCCGGGTCAGTTACGCCGTAGGGTTGGAGTAGTGTATAATGCACGTAACTTAGTTTTATTATCCCCAGTTTCAGCTTAATTTGACTGTACGCTCTTTCGGTTTTAAAACAGCATGAACGTTGAAATTCCTTCTTACTAACTACAAAAGTTTGGGGAATATTTAGCATAGTTCCGCATCTCTAAAAGACTGGGAATTTCGACTCAATATAAACCTTTTTTGTATTATTTAGTTAAGCTCGGAGATATTTTAATTAAAAATAGCCTTTTCGTGCTTTCTTGCGGAATGGACTTGTTCTGTTGGGGCATAAGTGAATTAATAATCACAGCTTAATAATAATAATAATAATAATTCCCTCTTTTTGGGTTTGGTTATTATGAAATCTTAAGTCCAGTGTGTACGAACTGTATCTAGCTTGCTCAATGAAGTGAGATGCTGTGGGCTGCATTACTTGGGGTTTGATACCCAGAAAGTTCTCTTCGCCCCGATTTTAATAATTGTAAATTATTTTCAACTCCTTACAAACATCGGTAATTATATATACCACCACATTTAACATTTATTTAGTCTGGATTTTGTTCCCGTAGTGCATTTATGGAGATTTAAGATTCTCAAAAAAACTACGATAATTTTCTTGAACATTAACCAGATGATCTTTTAATAGAGACGTCTTGGAAGAACGAAATTCATTTTTAAATAGAACTACTATTTATATGGTCTTCGTACTTCAGAGGGTTAATATGGAGTTTGCACACATTTTAGGCCATTTTGACATTTTTGTGACCTATTTTTTAAGAAAATGATTTATCTATAGTACAATTACTTGTGTTTATTAGACTTCTTTCAGTAGAATCTTAAAAAATATTGTGTATTGTTTAGAATCCTGGCGTACAATTCTTGGCATGTTACATATTTTATTGTCAATAGTATTAACTAGTTTCTTCTTGGGAAAAGCTAATTAAGTGTGGATTACCTCTACGTCATATGTCATTACGTAACTGGGAAGATTTGCATTGCCACCATGTTATTAATTTTTGACTTATATTCAATGCCATATATAAAAAGAGTATGTATGTTTAATGATGTATCTCCAACAACAGATTTCAAACTATCAGCTGCAATGGTTCATTAGTTGTCGCCTAGCGGCTAAGGTCCTTCCGTGGCCTTGTAGCATGCAATTTGGCGACGGCAACTGTAGAATGTCTTTTTTATATGTGTGCAGGTATAAAGCCACGAAATAACGAGAACAGTAAAGACATTGTTCTCTCCGGAGCGTCGGCGCCCTCAGACGTGTTCTGTAGCGTCCCGGGCCGTCTGTCCCTGCTCAGCTCAACGTCCAAGTACAAGGTGACGGTTGGCGAGGTTCAGCGACGATTATCACCCCCTGAGTGCCTCAACGCGTCGCTCCTAGGAGGCGTTCTCAGACGGTGAGTACAAGATTTGTTTTTGGAGTCAGCGCTTCTGAGTTTCTCTGCCGTCTCCTGTAACGTACTGACTTTTAGGATCGATATTTTAACAACTGGGATAATTTTACTGATATTACCGTTAATGCAGAATTTAAAAAAAATGCTGAAAAATATCCATTCCTCAACAAATTTATAAAACTGTAAACTCAGAATAAACAGTAACGCTGTTGGCTTGAGAGTCTTGCGCACTTTCGCGTACCAAGAAACCACGAGGTTCGGAGGACATTAGCATATTCATTAGGAGATTGTTACGTGCTCGGACGTGCCTTTAGAGGAATTTGTAACGTTTTTGAGCAGGGAATGAGTGTCCGTGCCAGGACAAGAGGCTGGCAGAATAAGAATCCTACCCATTCTAATTACATTCTTAATGCAACCAATTTGCCCCAAAGGAACTAACAAATTCCGTGGAGCAGAGACCAATTGAGAAACGAAGACCCTTCAGCGCGAGATGTAGGCGGATGTCCGCTTCCCCCAAGGGTGAAGGACTCAGAACCAGGAACAGGTGTAGTTCTAGGACGGTCGCAAGCGTTCAGTGGCTCATGCACGTCCGAGAAAAGTCGTGCATAACAACGACGTCCTTGTAGGTGATATTTAAGTCTGTTCCAAGCTTCTCTCTTCTTGTTCCCATTAATTTTTACCGACCGTCTCTTTAACTTCGATGCAGAAAAGTCTTAGTCGCTTATCCTTACTATTCTCAAGCCACGTGCAGAAAGATTTTAGATTTCATGAATTTATTTAACTTCGGTCTAAAGCGATTTAAGGAGAAGAATTTACTTGTAGAGAATTTGTGTTAGAGTGGCAATTCAGTTTTGTTAATAAAATTTCGTCTTTGGAACCACTGAGTGTTAAATATCTACGTCGCATCTGCTGTTCGCGTTCCGTTTCTTAGTTTATTTAACGATGTGTTGTTAACTAGTGTTGAATGGATTATTCTTAATTTATAAACTAGGAAGAATGTGGAAGGAAACGGTCGTGATTTAATTGCAGGTGCTGCAAACCAGAATATTTGCCTCGAGGGACTTATGGAGACGATAAAAACCTGAAAGTTAACCTTTCGACCGATGATCGCATTACTTTCGAGCACTGTGGCTTATAACTTCGTAAATTATATATGTTGTCCATTCGGATGTGTTATTTATTTTGTCTATTTTCGTAACCGAGCTGCCCGTAAAGTGAGTTAATAGGGGATTTAACGATGTGGTTTTAGTTTCCGGCAAAGGTTTTGAAATGTTTCTCTCAACCGGCAGAACTGCTGTGTTCCACCCAAACGTCGTTTCCAGTTCTTACTCCGAAAGGCAAAGACAGTAAGTAACTCGTGTGGTAGCTGATATTAATCTCGGTCATGTCAGTTTTCATTCTTAACCCAAGTCTCGGATGCCTTACAAGACGACAAAACTCTTTCCAGATTCATAACAAGTCATTTAATATCGTGTCTCTGCCTCGTTCCACGCCATATAACCCCAGAAATTGACAGAGTGTTGTTAAATAATTTGTTTCCTTGAGGTCAAAGCTTGAAGGCAAACCTTTCACTTCTGTCCAGTGGTGGTGGGGGGGGGGGGGGGGGGGGGGGGGTTGAATGTTTAGAGGTTTAGTTGGCGTTTTGTATACATCGTAATGATTTGGTATAGGAATAACTTTTATATGACCTCAATCAGTCATTTATTAAGTTCAGTTCTTTATACAGAAAACTCTATCCGCCTAACGCTCTGATATAAATATCTGTAGTGTTGCTTTCAAATGGCCTGCATATCTTGTCCAAAGACCCAGATTTGTTTCTCTGTGAGTCCAATAAATGTCTCGCGTAACTATTGCAGAGTCACAATGCATTGCTTTACATAAATAAGGTCTGAAGATGGTTGTCTTCTGGGCTGTTGGGCCGTGTACTCTGGTAGTAGTTTACCGACGTTTCAGAGGTGCTTGCAGCCTCCTTCATTGCCCTGATGATGGAGACAGCCGTGACAACCTCATATCCTACTATAAATAATGTCGCTATGTTGTTCCAGTGTAAATATTTAATTGGATTGACTTTTCACTTCACTCCAAGTGATTGGCCTTGTTTCATTGGCTGTTATGCATTCATATAGCTGTTATGTGATCTTAAGATGATAATACAGAACGTAGCACACGTTTTGTTAAGTTTTGGATTTGAACTGCTACAAGCAAGTGGGAATGTTACTTTTAATAGATACGTAGTAAATACTTAATGCGGAGACGGCAGATTAAGGGTTGAGGTCAGTAATGGACCTTATCAGAACTGGTTTTTGTTTTATTTGCCGGAACTGATGTTTGATTTTTGTAACTTTTAACATGTTTGCATTTTCTGCGTGCTTTATAAATGACTGTAAAAGGAAACAAATACAAGGCTCATTCCAGTTACGTTAGTCAGTGCCAGTGCCGGAACTTCGTGCTTTTTCCAAATGCTCAGTGGAAGAGCACATGAGTCACTTATATCCGTAGTTATTTGGACAGCGCTTTGTTGCAGTTGTTTCTTTCCACTCGGAGGTCACGAAAATTGCTTGCCCCTTCTGCCTCAGCTGCTTGTGGTGCCTGACCTCCAAAGGTCAAGTTTAATAGTTTCTGCTCATTCCACGAGTTCTCTCATTCATCCACTCCTTTTGTGTGTCTGAATCGTCTTTTTAGTATCCTTTATTTATAGGATTGCCGGCTTTCTGCCTGTCTTGGTTTGTCTGTCGTGCATAGAGCAGGTGGATGCTCAAGAATCCTGTGTTTGATAGGACATTTCCAGTGCTTTAAAGGCATTGCCACAGTAGTAGCCAGAACATGTAATTTAGAAAAGGTTTTCACAAGAACGGACCCCTTAAATGTTTAAATTGTCCCAGAAATACGTGATATAACGTGACATGCTTATTCAGTCTGTCGTGTACAGACTTTAGAGGGCGGTGAATGACTCTCTGGCCTTTTTCTCCCCACCTTCTGCTTTTTATCCTTTCGTAGAAATTTCGTATCTTATCCCACTTGTCTAAAACGCCAATCTATGATCGATTAGGCGTTTGTATTTTACATTTTTTCTACTCTCTAACTTTAAGCATGCTATTTCGTATTTGTTGTAAGCTTGGTACCAGTCTTTAATTAAATTTGGGTTTAGGCTTTCCGCTTTGTTTATTAAAACGTAATTATGGCGCTTATTCTGATTTTTTTAGCTGCCCACTCTCGTTTTTCCTTGAGCATGCTAATATATGCGCCAGTTTTGGGCTAATTTTCGTTCTCGCCCTGTTTGACAGTAATGGAATCCAAATTTCATGTTTCAGAAGGATACCTTTTTTTGCCATCATTTACTCTTTCCAAATTTCTAAACTGCTATAACAAATTGTATGAGATGTTAACGTTGTTGTATTTAAAACGCAGACCTTTACAACAATGTTTATGCGCTTTGGTGACATCAGTATAATAAGAGAATAATTGAGAATTATCTTATCCTACCTGTCAGGTATTGGGACTTGCCAGGTATATTTAATTTATTGTAATTAATACCAATTTTAATATTACGTGTATCTTAACAGTACAGCTGGTCGAACGTTCTTCTTGGACAGAGAGTAATTTCTGTACATGGTATTTTAAAGGAAATTATCAAGATAAATATAAAGCTACCACGACGCATTCTTCCAGGTACACACTAAAGAAATACAATGTGTTCACTGATAAAGTTGAACGTAACTATCACTTCCCTGCTCCTGGCTGAAACTGCGTGACCCAAGGTTTCCCCGATACACGTCAAGTATCGGTCCACAGAAGCAGTTCCTACCGTGAGCCGGGAAGTAAGAGTTGCGTTGAACTTTATCAGTGAGTGCACTGTACAAGGGCAACTGTTTTTGAATCCCTCTGCAGATTAGTATCTGTTAACAGTAGATTTGTATCTGCAAATAAATAAATGAAAACCAATGAGAGGTGAAAGTCACGAAGGACGCTTTCAGAACTGGCATCTCCGGTTTGGAGTACGTATTTTTCCAATACTGTCGGCAAGACAAAGCTACAATTATATTAAATCAGCAGTCGAGGTCTGCCTAGTAGAAGTGGTCCACCAGACCGGGGGTCGCGCCTCGAGCTAACAGCCGATCACCGTAAAAAAACAAAAATGTTAATAATTGATATTATAATATTAAAGTTGGATTGTATGGGAAGAGGTTGTCAGGATGGCAAATCGATGGTACTTGTTCAGGACAGTGTTCAGTTTCCACGTTCAATTACCATAATTTACCTGCCTGTTCACATTCTCTCTCAGTACCCGGTAGATTAATTTTATATAAAACTACAATCTCCACATATGATTCCCGATATGGCTCCTTGTCATGACAATTTTCCAACCAGAATTGTGTATACACAATCTTTGTTTCTTAAGTTGCAGACACGAATTCTCATACTTTGCTCAAAACTCTTCAAAATTCCCTCTAAACTACACAGATTTTGTCGGGCAGACAGGTTCTTCAAATTAATTTCACGTTTTTTTAACGGTACATAAAAATTATGACCGGTTTACATTAATTTAGGTATTCGAGTATCCATCGTTGTATGTGACTCGGTGTTCCTGATATAAAACTGATCTCGTTTCTGTGGTTAAATACGTGGTTCATTGACCTCTGGCAAAGTTTTGATTCAAAATTTGCATGATGCTTTCAGTTACATCCGCTACTTTTTTACCGTCACGGTTGCTAATAGACATCAGATGAGTTCGGTAGTCGTTGACCTAAGCGTAACTCTCGTTTCCTAACGTGTCACCGCCTTCTTGAACAACAACATATCGTAGGCGACTGGTTTGTTTTCCACATTGTTTCCGGTAACTTTCGGTAGCCTCGGGGCTTTTATACTTCTTTCGAGTCCCATGCCTTTCTGGTATGCGGACTGCCATTGATAAAGCTTTATGGCATCAGAACCCGTTACTGTGAAGTTTCGAAATCGATTTAGTCGCAGGAAATGGAACGACAGAAATCGCCCTCATCCCGTGAACTCGAGAACACTGCGTGCCGTGACCACCAATGTCCATCTAGGCGTGGCTGCCTCATCGTTGGGTAATATCTGTCGATCAAATATTTCCTTTTCACGAAGCTTTGGCCGCTTTAAGTTGACTTCGTTAAGTTGTAAGGAAGATACAGCCAATCCTTGCTGTACGCATATTCGCATTACGAAATTTCGCTCGTTACTGGGAATCGAACCCTCTTTCGCCTAGCCAGAGGCTTAATCACTATACGTACCTCTTGAAGTAACAGGGTGACGGAGAATATCATACATCGACAAACTTAATTCTTTATAAGATAGTATAATTGCGTCATATTGTGAATCAATTATTAAATTAATTATTCGGTTTTGTCCGTCTAATCACAATTATATTTAAAAATTTACAAATAAGATAATTAAAATATCATTTTATGTTCCACATCGAATAATCGATGTACATTTGGAACATTATTTTTACAACATGTTTCGGTTTCATCGAACCATCTTCAGGTGTAAAATTATATCAATAAACTTAAAACTCAATTACAAAAAAGATATTTTAATTATCTTATTTGTAAATTTTAAATATAATTGTGATTAGACGGACAAAACCGAATAATTAATTTATTAATTCTTTACGCTTTTTACCTAATATTGTTAGGGTTATAATTCAAAGCGAACGGGATGGGCGCGATATGTAGAACGCATTGCCAAGCTTCGACGAATGCTTCTTAACAGATTGAAGTCTAGATGGGAGAATAGTAACAAAGCACGTGTTAGAGACCCAGCGTCTGACGATGGAAACGTGATTGAAGAAATTGAGTTTGGTTTACAATGGGTTTCTTTTGCAAACTTCCTGGTTGCATAGCAGGGAATTTGATGACCAAGTGATTAACTTTGAACTTCTGCAAGCAGATCTTATACCATTGGATTAATTAGTTCTTTAGTAATAGACTCTTTAATCGAGCATCAAATTTCGAAAACTAAACTACCAGTCCGTTGTCAAAAATATGCACTTCGCAGCAAAATCACTGAAATGTCACATCTGGCAAAGAATGGTTTAAAGTCGTTCTTTCCCAACTCATGTTAACCAGAAAATGCACGTGGAATTAAAAACCCTTATTCTGAATACGATCGTGGTAAAATTGTCACGGACGCTCTCAGTAATAAGCGTCAGGGTAGCAGTGTTGCGGAGTGCTTTCGTCTGCATTTACTAACTCCTCATTGTGTACGAATTTTGATTAAATTTGGTACTGAGAACTGCTGCCGAAATTGAATTCTTTACGACTACAACAATGTGGTCTAAGGCTGTACATGGAAACGTACTCATTTTTTAGTTAGCTGATTTTCTGCCTTTACGAATTATAACGTAGCTCAATCTGTTTCGGCTCTCCATACGTGATCAGTCCATCTATTCTAGATACGCTGAATTTAATATTGACTTGAAATTTATTTCGGATAAAAGTCGTATTCAGTAAAGAAATTGAAAACTGTTCTGTCAGTCTTTCTTCACACAGAATGTAATCTTCAGTGTACGTCGTTAAATTCTGAAGGTGACTTCAGTACACGAGTTGAAATCGGGACTGTTTTTGTGACGGACGAGGTCTTCACTTGAGACTACAATAGCAGTTTCTTTTTTTCTGTTACCGTAGTTGTTTTTCTCGAGGCATTTAATTACACAGTAAACAGCGATGATTTTTGAACACAATAAATGGTGCACTGATAAATGTATATTTATCTAATACTTGAGGACATCTTGGTTGTTGTTGTTGTCCTAAAGGATAGAAAGTTGCAACGTAACAAACCAAAAATTGCTGAACTAATTCAGAGCTGCATTAAGAGCCTGAACACTTCACTGACGCCTAGAAGGTTTCTTTTTGTTTTGAGATTATTCTATAAGAATAGTTCCTTTCATTGTACCTTGAAGTTATCTGCATGCTTTGTAACGGCCAGAGGAAATGAAATTTGCTAAAAGCGTAATAGAGTGGCAATTTTCTCAATTAAAACGTGAGGAAATATTGTTCCGTCCAACAACTCACCATCGCTAACATCAAAAAAAAAACACTGGACATGAGTCTCTTAAGGTCCATTATGTCATTCTCTCCCATCGTTTACACGGTCTTGGAATTGGCCACTTTCCTGAAACTTTTCTCATTCCAGTTTTGTAATCTGATTTATATTTAGTTTCCCTTTCAGGATATTGTATCATATCCTCGCGTTTTGACACTGACTCCAAGCTGTATGAATTACGAAAGTCTTCGTTAAGTGAGTTCCCGCGACCCACACTTGTTTCGTAAGCGTTGAAGTTGTATGCATACAACTTCTTGCGTGAAATGAGAAAGTCAGGGACCTCCCTTTGTCGGTGAACTACTCCATAAAAGCGTATGGGGGTCGTGGCGAGAGTTTCTTCCGTCTACTTCACACGATAACTCATCTACCTCTGCTTTCTATACGCCATGCTTATACTAATCGCATAAAGTTGGTAAAAAGACTGTAATAAGTTATTCCTCACAGTGTCCAGCGGAAACTTTTGAAATCGACATTCGACTAGTGCGGATTGGCTGCAATATAAATCAGGTTTGCGTTTTCCTGTCATAACTTTTTATGGCCAGTGGTAACATGTTAACGAAATGTCATTGTATCTGGCTAATAATATTTTAACAGTTTTCTCTTTCTTTGCAGATAATAAGATGTGATCTAATAGTATTTCATCAAACCGGAAATTATCAACCCCCCCCCCCCTTCATTTTCAATGCTTTAACGGCGCTAATCAGTTATAAGATGTCGGCGAAGAGGCGATTAATCAGAGTACTGATTTTTCCCACAGATATTTCCGGTTGTTCTTTGTCCGTCCAAGCGAATGCCAGAAAGTATTTTATGGCAGCCTATGAACTTATCCGCCAGCCATCTTCAGGTCACCGTGTACAACAGATTCCTTCCTGTCTCATTTGATTTCATCAAATAACTGCAGCGCTTAGCAATGAAATATAAAGCAAATTGCGAACGAAGTGGAATTAACGAGGCCCGTTGTTTGGTACCGTTCAGTGTAAATAGATGTGTTTTATTTGAAGCGTGTAACCCCTGGGAAGTTCTTTGACGTCAGACTACGACCATATTGGACGAAACGTATCGTCTGTTAGGACGGGTCGAATAGTTCGCCCTTCTGCTGTCTACAGGTCGTCACATGGCAACGGCAGGATCCATAATCGAAGATCTGTTAATACTGAACTTGTGTGCCAATCGCGTGTCTCAGTAGGATTTGAGATTTTCACGGCGGTGAGTACCAAGATGGCTGTCTTCTGGATTGTAGCGCCGTGTGGTCTGGTAGATGTTTACCGACGTTTCAGACACGTTCGCTGCGTCTTCCATATGGACTAGCAGACCAGACGCCACTACAACCCAGAAGACGACCATCATACTCGCCGCCATAAGAACCTCAAATACTCTTTAGCTTTAGACAAAGCCAATGCATGACGTGTTCATGGTTTAAAAGTCACCGCTTCTGCAACTTAAGACACTGTTGTCCTGGGAACTGGTGGCATAGTACAGGTGAGCTCCCAGGTTCCCGAACTTGTGCAGTTTAAGCTGACATGTGGGTAACTGTACTAGATGTATAGCGAGGAAAGGGTGATCACAAGAGTGCATACCATCTGAGAGGGAGAGAGAGAGAGAGGTCTGTAGCAAGATAGAATCCCGTTTCACGAGTCAGCGGTTCGAACTCCTAAATGTAGTTTCCGAGACTTGTTCTTTCTTTCCATCGCTGATACTGACATGTTTGGTCTTGCAATATTTGAGTATTGCCAATTACCAATTAAAGGAACGCGGTGATTGAATTACTGAATATAGATCGAACGTCACAGTGAATAAATATGAAATACAAGCTGATGCTATTCAGTATGTTATCCCGAAACTTTGGCATCTGCCTACGAGTCTACATGACGCCAGGCCCCAGCAGAAAAACAACGTCATCATTGTCAAGTTGCATGTAGAAGAATCGTCTACGTCCAAAAAGATTCGCGTGAGACACGTGTAATCAAGGATTTGAGGTTTTCACGACGGTGAGTCTGAAGATGGCTGTCTTCTGGGTTGTTGCGCCGTGTAGTCTGGTAGAAGTTTACCGATGTTTCAGAGGTCCTTGCTGCCTACGTCATCAGGGCAACCTGATAGTCGATAAATTTCTACCAGACTACACGGCGCAACAACCCAGAAGACAGCCTTCTTCACGGGTAATCAAGTGTCATAAGCTGTTTGGAGTCTCTCCGGAAATTTTTAGCCGGATCTGAACCTTTTGAGTTAACAACCGGTTCTCACACCGAGACATTTAAATGCATGTACATGAACTTCAGAATATTACCCACAATTAATAAAATGGATTACTGTGCTTCCCTGCACTCCAGGCGTTCATGCGTTTTGAGCCAACGCCATTAACACCGACTGCGCCAAGCACGTAGGCTTCCTGCGCGGCGATCTGCAGGAATTACAGTGCGTGCTGTTGGAACATTCCACAATCAGCCTCTCTGCTTACGTTACAAACCGAACGAGATGTTAAATCTTAAATGCGGGGAATTCTTTTTGGGTGTTCCTGTATTTAAGTGTGTGTGTGAAATGTTTCTTGCTCGACAGAGACAACCAGACGGTTCAGCACTTTTGATTCGTTTTGGAAATTCTTGTGTCGGAATTACGAGACCCGATGTAGTTGTTCACATTTCCATCATTCTTTGATCTTAAGAGATGGATGTCGTACCTTTAAAGTAGATGAGAACATTTCCTTCAAATTCTCCTTGCCCGTTCTTGAGTATTTTGTAGTGTATTTCATTCTTCAGAGTCAGTAAATACCATTTTAAAACCAATGAAATAGATACTGAGGAGTTCAGTGAACGTCTAGGTGTATAAAGCATAGCGTAGCAGCAACGAAATTCATGTATTGAAATCATAAACATCTTAAAAATATTTATTATATAGATTATAAGATAAAATATATGTAAATTTATAAGACGTAGTTTTTTTTTCTGTTCTGTAATGTCTGAATCTCGTCCGATCATAGGTTTTATCTGTCATGCGAGATTTATTTAATTTTGTATGCGACGTCAACGTCAACATATTTTGACGAATTTGTGTTTGGTCTGTAACGGTTTGCCTGAAGCAGATCTGTCGACGACATAAATTAAAAAAAATCTCAAAAGCTGTTTATTGTACAAACATGGATACTACTTCCCATCGCACGCACAAATGATATAATTTTACACCAGATTACTGAATAACAGCGAGGATAACGGTGTTTAACCTAGAGGATTTGCAGCGAATATGGGATCCGAATCCAGGACTCTTTAACCTCCACAATGTATTTTATCCGGGGAGGGGGGGGGGGGGGAGAAATGGGCAAAGCTACGAAAATTATATCATTAGATCCCGCAAGTCTGAAGCCTAAGACCTCTGCACGGAAGGCGTTATTGTATTGTGGCGAACAAGCCTGTTCTTAAGAACGTACAAATAAGGACGGGAAAAACAGTTAGTACAATTATTTGTCTTCATGCGGCCAATTTTTCCTTCTTTCATGCTGATTTTTTTTTTCGTTCTCTTTCTTGTTCGTACGCTAAGGTGTGTGAGGTAGAGACAGATGATATCAGAGAGGCGAACAAGAAGATGTTGTGAGAACGGTCAATGACCGCGGCGTGCTGTGAAGTTGCGCAGGTTTTATGGCCGCTGCAGGTGGACGGACGCTTTGTCACTATTAGCGCTGCACCAAAGTCGGGATCTCCAGACACCTCGATGTCTGAAAACTGCAGTATTTCACTGGCTGAATGTCTGGTTAACTGAGTGTCTAACTGTTTTATTTAATACCTAAGCTCATCGATCAACTACACAAACCAAACTAAATTAGCTATTTAAATTACGGCTAATTATCTGAATGGCAAACTAATAACCGAATACCTAATTGGCTGACTCTGTGACTGGCGAAACTAATTGACTCAGCCAATTTAAGCTCGCCGCCCCCGTCAATTCTCAAATTACACAAGATACGCGGGCCCAAAAATTCAAATTGTTACAAATTTTAAACTTGAGATCAACTTGAAATGTCTCATTGATGCCTAGGTATTTCAGCCAAGACTTTTAGCTGTTGTCCTGTCCCCTGCGTGTCGTTTATATTTTGTTGCATCGCGCTACAGGTACAAATTACTAAGATTCTTGCAAAACATTTCTTCAACATAATATCAATTCATCTTTGCACGAACGGCTTTTAGCTGTCGAAGCATGAAATTCTCCATCAATCTCCATATTGTGCAGAGAGTAAGAATACTTGGGAGCTTTATCTTCGCCCCCTGGTGTTCCGCGATTTCAGTAGATTCTGTTCACTGCGACTGTGTTTACAAATCTTCTGTCTCCATAACCACAGACATTTCTTGATAAGGTGGTCAGTATTATCGGAGAAATGCGTGCATTTACCACGGTCCTTAGTTAATTAATGTTACTTCGCTTCTAAATTCATTGTAGTGACCCGTGGCGGGATTTTGTGAACACAGTATCACATCTTCAGGTCCCACATAAGGTGACTAATTTATTGAATAACTGAGCGACTATCAACGTATCAAGAAGTCTTCGCCATGTATTTAGTGCACTTCTAAATTTGTGCATTTTAAATTAAAATCCTGGGCATGGCTATTAGATGACATGGGAATAAGCACTTGTCGCTAAGCATAATTTGGCGACTATATATCAAATATTTTGGATTATTAGTACGGAACATAATTCTGTTTGTAATATGACGCAGCAAACTTTAAAAAAAAAACGTTGGGAAGAAGGAGGATCCCAAAAGTCCTGTCAGGTATCATTTTTCCCCACTGCAAATTCCACGGCAAAACACGTTAAGTTTTCTTAAGTTTAACTGCGCCGGTGAAGAAGAATGATTGTTTCATATCTGCGGTTCGCGTTCTGTCCGCAAGTATCATTTAACCTGCTCATAAAAATAGAGAGTTTAAAAAGGACGTTCTCCTAACTCGATAACACGTTCTTATTTATCGTGACAAAAAAAGGTACTGAAATGTATTTTATAATTGGTTTGGTTAAACTGACGTCTTCATAAAGAATAGCTGAGGGAAATATTCCTGTTCCCCACTCATAACCGAGTTCAAGTAGCTTTACTGTGGGCGGTCATTCATAATTTATGAACATTAATCGAACCTGTGATTCGCAGTTATTTCCTCGTTCTTCAAGTTTTACATTTCCTTGTAAACTCGTGACTGAGAAATGAAGGGAAGTTCAATTTGTATATAGCACAATGTCCATTCCTAAACATAAATAACAATAGAAATAAATCATACTAGCCCACTGTGATTAACCCGAATCAAAGATTGCAGTGCGTCGTGTGGATTATGTGGCCAACTTAATTGAAAAATTTTGAAGACATTATTCCCAGCCTCTATGCATATTCGTTTGGCAGTACTGTACTGTTGACACAGCATGATGTTCTTACTGATTTAATAAATGGAAACAAAGTTGAAGATAAAAGGGAATTAACAAAGCTCAGGATATGGTCCAGAATGGAGTTATGGGATGGTGCAGATAAACAATTGGTTTTCAGAACAGGGATTGTTCCATCAGAAGAATGATGTGGACTGACCAGTAAAGTCAATGCTTCATGAATGTAATCGAGTACACCGGTTGTTAATGTTCGCTCACGCCGTAAAATACACGACCAACCTTCATTTATGCATACAGAAATGAAAGATAAAAACTAGGAGGTTCATGTCTAGTTGGAACTAGCTCAGCGTATTCCGTTCTTTGCAACGTGCATTTGGAGTTATTAAATCCGTCTTGTTCGGTGGTTTCCACTTTGACCACCAGATCGCAGCACCTCAGTGTCCACCTCACGAAATTCCTCATCCCTGATTTTGTTGGCACTGCACGTAGGATATTCAGAAGTTAAAATGTTTTTGTGTTTAATTAAATCATGAATTGCGTATATTAATTGTTTCTTCTGTCTTCGGTGCCCCTAACACCATTTTTCCCATAAAGTCTGAACTTGGCGAATCGCGGGTGGGACGAGGGTTCAAGAACGTAACTCTTGCTAGTTCCGACGGGGGCGCTGTAGTTTACGTATGAATAAAAATTAGTTGAAACTCGTGGTCAAGAGCGATTATTAACAACAATTAATACGTCATCAACGTGTCAGACATTTTTTCAACAGGAGTATTATTTTCTTGAGGTGTAATTTTGGAATTTTGTCTGTATGCGGACAGGGTAAAGTTTCTGTAGTTCTGTACCCCTTGGATAACCACATTCTCATTTACAGCTTCTCATAAAATCTTCGTTGAAGTTTATATCGAGTTTTAACGCTCTTGTTGAAAGGGGCTAAAAAAATACAAGGGCTCTTCACACCCTCCAGTGACGTTCTGCCTAGTTTGACACGTACGAATTTTTCAGTCTGAAATAATTCTCCCTCCAGAGTGAGTGTACCTCAATTATTGTTTGCTGCTTGTAGTTCACTGCATATTTGCCACTATCTTTCTCTCTCTTTCTGCGTGTTTCTTCGTTTATCTTTGTCTCTCTTGTTTCCTCTTCTACAGATCTCTCTCGTTTCCCCCCTCATTATTCGTCTGGCTTGCATAACAAGAGAGTGTCGTTAAAAACTGATGAGGATTCAGCACTGAAAATTGAAACTAGTTTAAGAGCAGATCCCGAAGAGTAACAAGAGTTTGCAGTTTCATGTTCTTGCTGTGTGGGCCCCCCTGTTCTTGTTGAATTACGGTACAGAGTAATATTAATGCGAGTGAATTTGTATCCTGTTTCGTATGCACTTTCATGCTTCGTTAAACACGTTACTGGGTGCATCAGAGGCTTGTTCAGAATTAACAGACTAGATCGTCAGTATCTTCCTCGGTTGTGGCTGTGTTTTAAATCAGCCTCAACATTGACAATTTTACACTCTCAGGTTGCGAGTATGAATGTCTTTGTACTCACTGATAGTTCGAGAAATGATCCACCAATTTGTACAAAACTCGGCATGTTTATTTGTCGCGACGAGAAAGGGAAAATTGGAGGTCAAAAACTGCGGAAAAAATTACCCGGTGATGAAATTCCCGTAGCCCAGGAACTAACCACGATGGAAGAACAGGGGCAAGACCAATGTTGTTTTTTTCTGGACTTAATCCATCGTTTACTGTATTAAAATGCAGCCGCAATATTTCAGAGGTTGGCTCTGCTCCCGTCTTCAAGGCATAAAACCTATTCTTTTGGGTCCTCTGGAAGGGAATAAGAGAATTTGCAGACATTGGGAAACACTGGGAGACCGACGTCGATGCAGAATTCTAAATCATGCAAAGACACGGTCCTGGAAGAACGGTGCCAAGCGTCACGACGCCTATTGTCGCGACGCGGACTTAAGATTGCGTGAAAGCGTAGATGATCAAAAGGATGCCATACAACACGACGCTGAAAAGCCGACACCCACCAAAAAAAAAACTTTCTTAAGCTGAGAGAAACGATGTGACACGACGCTGGCAAAACGACACCAAGCGTCTCGCGGCACACAATTATGGCGCCGATTCGCTGTCCCAGATTAAGTCAAGACAAACCTCCGCACGCCATGTTGTACGAGTCTCAGCATTTATTTTCTGAAGCTACTGTTACTGCTGTGTGCCTTGGTATACACTCGGACGCGAAATCTTGCAAGGGTGTTTCCACCTCACGTTAACCGTAGTCTCCAGAGAAGATTTAATGCAAAAATATCTTAAATGTAATTTGTCCTGACAGAATTACGATTACCAGCTTCTTGTTAATCGTTGATGATCGTATAAATGTACATTGAACCGGTGCATTTCGCAAAGAAATTTATGTGCACTTACGTACACTCTGCCATCATCTCAGCGCTGTAATGAGAAGAGATACTAACGTCGTAAAGAGACGCGGACATTGGGAGTGTATACAAGGAGCAACGTCCTTTATTAATTAATGAATCTGGCAGACTTACATTACAGAACCAATGCTGTTACTCGTAAGAAAATAGTTTTCTTTATAGGCCGAACATACAAGAGGACGACTTTATGTCTTACAAGAACTTTAAGTCTTTAAGATCCATTTTTCCCCGACTTCTATTTAAATTTAAAGTAAACTATAATTTTGCATATTGTTTTTTATGTGAAACATGGTCTTACTCACTGCCTCCTTCGTCAGGGCGAGGAGTAGATTAGCTTTGCCGTAATGGTTTGCTAGGTGAGTTTTTAGATCCTCACGGCGAGGTGTACGAAAATGGCTGTCTTCCGGGATGTTGCCCAGTAAGTATATCTTGAAACGTCTGTCGGTATCTACGAGACTACGTGGCGCAACATCTCAGAAGATAGCAGTCTTTAACTCATCACCGTGAGAACTTGAAAATCTCAATCGGCCGGAGATGAAACAATAAGGAGAGGGGAAGTTTGTAACAGTTTGTTAGAAGGCACAGTCCATGCAGGCTGCGCGCTTTGAATGCCTGGAGAAAACCATGGAAACTCTCAGACTGTACTTGTGTTTTCTCGTCCGAGACAATGAAATTCTTTTTCGCTGGGCGTGACTGCCCTGCAGTATGTGAACTGGTGCTATGTTAAGCGTATGATTTCTTCTTATGCAATCTGTATAGATAAGAATCATTCACATTCAGTTTCTTGATGAGTTGTTGACAAAGATGTTTTGTTTTCAGGGCGAAATCCAAAAACGGCGGACGTCTTCTTAGAGAGAAATTGGAGAAAATTGGTCTGAATCTTCCTGCGGGCCGCAGAAAGGCAGCCAACGTCACTCTACTCACGTCGCTCGTCGAAGGTTAGTGCCCATTTCCAAAGAGGAACCACTTACGATCTTGTGTCTGCTTATGTTAGACCACCGGAGAGACGTTTTTCCCTGGTCGAGATCCTTTATTTATCCGTTCACACCCTCATATTTTCAGTTGCGTGGATTAAAATACTTATTCCGATTTCGAAACTGATCATCGTGCCTTCTTCGAAGTTTTCACCTGTTTTTTTCGCCCTTTATTCATGCTAATTTTCTTTATTGTGTTCTGGAATCGGGCGTTGGTGATGGATTTTCCGCCCAATTATGTTTCACGAAGCTACTAAATTGCAGTTACCATAACGATAGTGTAGCACATGGAGTCTGTAATTTATTTTCCTCCTTGAATATATTTAATACTTAGTCGTTTCCTGTTCATTTTTTTGTATTAATAAATTACGAGTTAGATTTACAGCAGGCGGAAAAGTAGAGTAGGTCTCTAGCAAATGGACATTGAAGATCAATCAGAATAGGGCGATGTAACACAAATACATTTGATTTGTTGCGGTGGTTTTTTTTTCTTTCGCACATTCAACGAAGCACTTTCGGCCGATGCATGTGGTTTGATATTTTTGGTTTTTATAAGTCGTGTTCGTCAGAGTTATGACGCCATGGCGTCGTAAAGTGTTTACGAGAAACTTGTTGCCTTTATCCTGAATTTATGGATGAACTGTGTGCTTAAAAATCTCTTTAGTAAATTACGCGAAGAAGTTTGCTTCAGACTTGTTGACCATTGACACAATATTTGTTTGTGTAGATTCTGAAAATGCTAAGAAAAGGACGTTTATTAAATGTAAGTCGTTAAAGGTCACTAAAGCTGAATAATGTTGCTCACACTACGAGCTGGACATCTGTGGCTTGTCTTCCGGCAGGAACGTCAAATTTTTCTCTTCACCAGTTTTAGTACAGGTCGGCCCCCATCCTGCCTAAACTGGTTTCATCCGTCGAACGTAAATCTGTCCACTGACTTCCTTCTAGTGCTGAGGTTAAGCAAGCGTCCGATATGTAAGTTCACGCCCCGTATTTCCTTGTGCTCGGGCGTTATTAGGCTGCGAGCCGTTGGGCGGGATAGCAGAGACTCAGTGAGGATGCCTCGCTGTCATGTGGTCACCAGTTATGAAGAAAGGCAGGCGACATCTTCACGCTCAGTACCGACTACTCTGACAGCAGTTCCTTCAGGGCATTAGATTTGGGCAGGCAAGAACCGCTGCGTCTCACATCCTTTGCTATTCATAATTTATAATCTCGAAGATTTCAGTCTTCTGGGTTGTTGCGCTGTGTAGTCTGGTCGATGTGTACCAACGTTTCAGAGGTCATACTGCCTCCATCATCAGGGCGATGAGTATGAAGATTTCTGTCTTCTGGGTTGTTGCGCTGTGTAGTCTGGTCGATGTGTACCAACGTTTCAGAGGTCATACTGCCTCCATCATCAGGACGATGAGTATGAAGATTTCTGTCTTCTGGGTTGTTGCGCTGTGTAGTCTGGTCGATGTGTACCAACGTTTCAGAGGTCATACTGCCTCCATCATCAGGGCGATGAGTATGAAGATTTCTGTCTTCTGGGTTGTTGCGCTGTGTAGTCTGGTCGATGTGTACCAACGTTTCAGAGGTCATACTGCCTCCATCATAAGGGCGATGAGTATGAAGATTTCTGTCTTCTGGGTTGTTGCGCTGTGAAGTCTGGTCGATGTTAACCAACGTTTCAGAGGTCATACTGCCTCCGTCATCAGGGCGATGAGTATGAAGATTTCTGTCTTCTGGGTTATTGCGCTGTGTAGTCTGGTAGATGTTTACCAACGTTTCAGAGGTCATACTGCCTCCATCATCAGGGCGATGAGTATGAAGATTTCTGTCTTCTGGGTTGTTGCGCTGTGTAGTCTGGTCGATGTTAACCAACGTTTCAGAGGTCATACTGCCTCCGTCATCAGGGCGATGAGTATGAAGATTTCTGTCTTCTGGGTTGTTGCGCTGTGAAGTCTGGTCGATGTTAACCAACGTTTCAGAGGTCATACTGCCTCCGTCATCAGGGCGATGAGTATGAAGATTTCTGTCTTCTGGGTTGTTGCGCTGTGTAGTCTGGTAGATGTTTACCAACGTGTCAGAGGTCATACTGCCTCCATCATCAGGGCGATGAGTATGAAGATTTCTGTCTTCTTGGTTGTTACGCTGTGTAGTCTGGTAGATGATTACCAATGTTTCAGAGGTCATACTGCCTCCGTCATCAGGGCGATAGTGAGTCTGAAGATTTCTGTCTTCTTGGTTGTTGCGCTGTGTAGTCTGGTAGATGTTTACCAACGTGTCAGAGGTCATACTGCCTCCATCATCAGGGCGATGAGTATGAAGATTTCTGTCTTCTGGGTTGTTGCGCTGTGTAGTGTGGTAGATGTTTACCAACGTGTCAGAGGTCATACTGCCTCCGTCATCAGGGCGATAGTGAGTCTGAAGATTTCTGTCTTCTGGGCTGATGCGCTGTGTAGTCTGGTCGATGTTTACCAACGTTTCAGAGGTCATGCTGCCTCCGTCACCAGGATTGAAACGTCGTATTTAACGTGACAACCTTTATATTCCTAGCATGGTCGTGAAATTGAATATACTACCTGCTACATGCCGGCCGGCAGTATGAAAGGATCTTCCACCAGTCTGGTTCCGAGTTTAGGAATGAATGGAGTTATACCTCCACTACCGGATGTCTGCATAACGTGATGCTTAGTTAAATTACCAGGAGCAGCTTTGCCGTTACCAAGATAATTGTCATAATCACAGGTCGCCGTGTTTGCGTTATCCCTGCTTCTTTTTTGGCTGCATACCCACATTCCAGCACTGAACGCCATTTTCGTAGAGGTTTCTTAAAACCTTAGATTCCGCTAAGCAGCGGGACTCCTTGGATGGAAGGACAAAGATCTCTTCCACCGCACATAAACTCAGACACACATTCATGCCCCAAACCGAATTGGAATCTGCGGCGCCTGTGTTTGGGGTATCTTCGACGTCGTATGTCTCAGACGTAGCTGTTGCCAGAATCAACGTAATTATTCTTCCCTACTATTAATATCGTTACTGTAATCTGAAAGGCGAATGTCCGTGAGAACTGATGGCCTGCTAATAGAATTTGCATTTCCCGGAGGCCTGCATCAAGTTCTTACTTATCAACTTTCAAAACCCGTTGTGAGTGTTTTATGTGTGCCTTTGTAAAAAGAGGAATGGTATCCGGTAAAGATTTGTATTTCCTCCCGTTCTAATGTACAGGTAACTAATCGAATAGTTGGAATCATAAATCAAGGAATTCGCGAGATGAAGTGATGTAACGGGTTAGACTGAACTGTCAGTGGAATGGGAACAATATCTATCTCTCTCTCTCTCCCCCTCTCCCTCTCCCTATGTCCTTTCTTTTTTCGAGTATCTGCATACGCTAGAAGTATCAGGTAACTATAATTATAGTTCTCAGAAGAGGCAATAAATGGCTCGTAGACTCATAAAACAGTTTTCGTCTCAAATAGAAGGTTTTAACACGACGACGCTCACATCATCACAACCGCAGCGGCCCTGTTATCGTATCCGACTTTGTTTAATATCCTCAACTATACCAGGTGAAGAGTAGAAATCTGATTCTTCTCCTCGTGCAACTCCGTTCTTCTGTTACTCCATCCTTATACGCTTAATATATTCGCTTTAGCACTTTAGAGATGACGATTATTATCGCGACGGTGATATGATGATAATGATATAGAAGCCGCTGCTATGCCAAGTGTGACTTTATTTATGTGTGATTTGAGGTTTTCACGGCGATGAGTATGAAGATTTCTGTCTTCTGGGTTGTTGCGCTGTGTAGTCTGGTCGATGTTAACCAACGTTTCAGAGATCACACACCGACCAGACTACACGGCGCAACAACCCAGAAGACAGAAATCTTCGTGACTTTTTTTATTTTACATTACTTTATGGATACTTGCTTTACGATGGCAACAGTGCGTTTTTAACCCACTGTTTAAAAGTTTACTAACTCTGATATTTTTGTAGGAAGTGATTATTTGTTTCGGTTGCTTAAAGAAATTATCGCGTAGGCCTATAACGACTTTTAAATCTCCATTACAAGAACGCACGTAACAATTTATTTGCCCATCCATCATTCAACACCAAGCACCAGAATACAATGTCGCTGCCCAGCTGTCGTATACTTGAATCAAGTCACTCCGTCGGTTTAAGTTTCTGTGCGTTATACGATTTACTAACCCATGAAAATTGTTTTAATGAATACTTGCAACCCCCCCCCCCCCCCCAATAGGTTGGCTAAATATTATGTCAGTAAAAGTTCCTTTGTAGGCATTACAAAATTCCATTTTCGGACCGCACCTTCAAATAGCTCTGCTATTGAATTCAGCTTCTTAATCTAGAGGTTGAGTCGAGACAAAATGATGCGTGTGCTACAAAAGGTTTGTTTGCTTAGACGAGACCACCAGTGACTTGAGGTGGGAATGTCATTAATTAATGATATGCCATTCGAGAAAGTGGTATGTCTGCATTTTTAGTTTTCTCTTGCATGAAACAGTACTGGCTGGCCTGTTGAAACAGTGGTTCTCGTTCTGACTAATTACCCAAGATAATGCCTTATCGAGGTCTTAGAGATACGGATCATAAAACGATTTCATGTTCTACAGCAGGGCCTATACCCAGTTACGTATATTGACTGCAGTTGGCCGCTGACAAGTTATGTATTATTTTGATTAAGATAGTAATCAAAGTAATGAATTTTCACATTTAAATGTTATGTAACGATAATTTCGATGGCTGAACTGCGATGTATGTTGTCTGCAGGCAGAAGCCTTGCGATGGAGAGACAAGTCTCCTCTCTGTGTAAATGAAATATAAGATGCCAATATTTGAATATGGTTGTTGCACAAAGGAGAGTAAACGCATGACTTCATATGAGCTTCTGTTTCGTTATTTTTAGCAAATTATTATTTGTTATTGTTATTAATACCATTAAGAGACCACAGAAGTAAGCCTTTAAAATGTATGGGATTAGGACGATTCTCTCAGACCTTAGCATTGTAATATTGTTCCTATTGTCGTCTTTACAAATTAGGTAATTTAACTCTGTACCGGTCACAAAATACTCTTTCCAGGGTCTTCATGGAATTTTCCGTGTTCATCCACGTGTAGGTAGCCATTAATCCCAGTCTGTTTTGTCAGCCGTCTACACACACGTTTGTTTATTAGATGTTTTACGCTCCGTCTTGAGGAAAAAACACATCAAGGACCCGTCCAAGTCTGTGTGTCTGTCGCGCTTTTCCTACGAGGGTAAGCAACCTGCATGACGAGATTAATTTTTGAATCATATCTTTGCCAATAGTGACCTCGACTGACTGTAGCACAGTGATGACCAACGTAATGCAGAACACTGTTGATATGCTACAGTTCTTCAAGGACTACACATTTCTAGCATTGTCCGTCAGTCTAATTTTCTCAATCGTATATAGCCAGTTGAGGAGCCCTTGTTCCAATACTAGCCAGCGTAATCGTGTATAATATAAAGCATTCTAAACATAATTATGCTTTTTAAAATTGCTTGTCATTATTTTGGAAACTGAACTAAATCTTCCTACACGCCTGTAAAATCTCGTGCGCCATTGTTCTTCAAGTTTTCTCTGCCATTATTAGTTTCTGGACTGAAAGCGAAGCTTTTTGAGTTGTGAAAAATCGAAATCATCTGACAGATTACCGGGGTTCGATTCCTGGCAGGGGAATAAGTATTTTCTTCCTCACAGCGCGTCCTTGTTTATTTTTTAGACCTATCCAGTGGGCACGGTACGCTGTTGCTCCGAAGTTAAGTTAGTCGGAGCTGCAAGTTGACCGCTCACTCCAGGTAGTGCAGACGCCTGCCTTCATCCTCCTAATTGCCTTAATGATGTAACGCGTGGCACAGCAGCGATTTCTTACGTTCATTGAATTCATTGGGCCGTTACGGTTAAACATCTTCGAAAGATACACTTCTAGACTTTCAGCGAGCAGAACGTATTTTCACTTATTTTCCATGATTTGCATCAGTTGTCCGCGCAAATTCCGGGGGCAGTGTCTTATAAATACATCCCGACAGCTTCCTGTCCAGTGTCACTCTTTCATATATTTCTGTCTGTCTCTCTATAGCGTCGTTAAACAAACTGAACCGAATAAATCATAAACCCGTAGGATTGCGTGTAACAAAGAATTACGAAGACGAGCTATTCACGTTCATGTTTACATAACATGAAGGTGAGATTCTCCGTACTTGATGATGTCACCTATGAATCGTAAACATTACTTCATGTTGATAGTTGTTTGTCTTAAGTCGTAAAGTATTATTCTGCTTACGTAGTGTATTTATGGACATTTCACATGACATATCAGAGGAATAACACCCAGTTGTAATTCGCTGTCATCTTCAAGGCAACCTCGATAGTAACATCAGCGAGTTTTAATACTTGTAAACATTTATAATATCTGCGTGTTTATGATTTCATATTGGTGATATTTTAAAAACAAGTTTCAGTATATAGATTCGCTGAGGTTTCGCACCTTGAAGATGACTGTCTTCTGGGTTGTTGCGTCGTGTGGAATTGTAGTTAGGACTCCACCTAAAAGTCCACCATCGAAGTTGTTAATACCGTAAAAACTTAGAACCTTACACGTGAAGTGTTTGCCTGTAATAAGTAAATTTCAACCTGTGGATTGTCACAGAACAGAGGTAGTGACTAGTCGAAATTATAGTGGCGCAACGGTACAAAAGAGTTAACCCTAAGATCGCCTCTGAACCTGTCTGTGGACAAATGTAATGGTACCACAGACGCAAAGCGACTTCATCTGAGGGAATTTTCGAAAGCTAAACGCACTGTCTTCGTATGCAAATTTCTCCCACTACGACTACGGCTGACCTGTCACGAAAAGACACGCATCTCAATTTCCTCTGAATGCAAAACGTGGCTGAAGACTATTTACTTCTCATTTTGTAACTTCATGGCACTGACTTTCATACTGCGAAAAAGATGTAGTCTTACCGCGTTTGTGTGTCTAGTAGTTTCAACTTATTATTGTAATCCACACCAGAGAGACAGTTTATGACCTATAATTGCGAACTAGTTATGGAAAATAGAAAATGTTTTCAGGATGAACAGCAGGCCTCTCGTCCAACAAGGTTATTAGAATCATTGAAGGTATTCGGACCACTTTTTGTTCGCTACGAAAGCAATTCAAGTGACCCTTATAACAGAGGAAGTTGGGTGTTCAGTGTTGTTGACCTTTAGAAGAAGGAAAGAGAGAGAGAGAGAACTTATTTTTTGATTTCCTTCAGCTGACTTACATATAGATATGATACTGTGACGTCACGTTCAGAACTGACTTATTAATGATGATTTTCGCAGAGGATTAGTACAGCAACATTATGATTTTTAACAGCGAAGCGGTTTCATATTAACACATGGTCTTAGGTCCACTGATTGTAAATTTTGGAAAGTTTCCCGGAAGCTAAGTTGCGATGTTGATGATGATAATATTACTAACACTGTGAAGAAGATAGTGAGGAGTGACTTGAATATAGAAACTTTAACTTTGGAATTCAATGTGCTTGAGAGGAAGTCTCTCAGGCTGTCTCAAGTTTAATTTATCATTATTGTACTCATTCTATATGAGAGATTAGATTTGTTAGAACACTTCCTTAATATTTTAACAAGCGCTATGAGAAAAGCTATACTGCAAAATGTTCTGTTGATGGGATCAATTTTGCGATATTTCTATATTATTATTTTTATTACCAAAGCCAGTCATGATAAGGTTTAAGCTCATCATTCGTATTTGTTTTGTTATCTCATATGTCTTAGTCGTGAGGCACCGTACATTTTTAAAGTCTTCTCGGGCTATCAGCCGCGTTAGATGGTGATTAATCGCCTTGAGAATGAGGACAGAGATGGTCCTCGAAACGTCGGCGATAGCCCGAGAAGACTTTATTAATGAAAGCTACCGTGAAACCTTCACATCATATACCGTACATTTTGTTAGTAACCGTAATACTACTGCGTATGGTCCAGTGATGATGACATTTCGAGTGCTGTCTTGACCTTGCATTGATGTCTCCGTGACTTATAGTAATGATAATGTTATCAGTTAATTGCTTCACTAGTCGTGATTAAGATGATCAAATCAATGGGAATCAGATGGGCGAGGCATGTAGGACGCATGGAGGAGGTGAGGTGAGATCTTAAAAATACGCCTGGGAGAAAGTGAGTGAGTAATGATTTACAGAAAACGCTGCATTGTGTTTCTGCATGACTGTACTAACATGTTACTGTTCTTAGCGTCAAACCAAACATATGCGTTCCATTTTAGCGTGTGAACAGGTTGTTCAGTGATTGTAAGTACTGGTCTTGTTTTGATGTCGCTTGGAACACGTGGAAACTAATTCCGATGTTGTGAGAATTCAAATGAAAATCGGAAACGCCTTTTTGTAGTGAGTCCATAAACATTAAGCTAATAGTAATGAGATGTGCAAAGTAGGTCTGCTACTTATTATTTGTGCTTTGTGGTCGAGATTTTGAAAATTGAGGTCACATTCTGTAGGACTACTTTATCATGACGTAAAAGTTTAGAAACGAATGACGAGCTCCCAGCAGCGGAAGAGAAAGCAAACTATAAAATAAAAAGCATTAGAATAATAATAATAATAATAATAATAATAAAAAGTAACAACGAAATAAGTTGATCATGATGTTAATTGGAATGTTGTGTGGACGGACGGATGTCGTTATTCTGTTGTTTTGTCGTTCTACAGCCTCAAGGTATATGACGTACCACGTTGATTGTGTTTTGTTTCTTTTCTAATTTTATTTTTCATACAATTGTTCCATATATATGTGCGTGTATATATACACATGCCTTAAAACTAAAAAACAAAACAAGATTTTCAACTCCAGATGACAGATTATGCGTTTTAAAAGCATTTGTTGACAGTCCACCATGTTATATGTGCAGATATTAGCTATAGATATTTTGTTGATAGCCGCCTCGTTAGTTCAAAGGCTCGAGGCTTAGATTTTAGTGTATCAGTCCCCCAGTTAGAGTATTCTGGGACAGAACAGTGTCACCACTGTTTTTTTTAATAAAGCCGGACAAACGAATTTTATTGGAAGGATAGACCAAGTTGTCTGTACGGTGTGATTGTGTTATGAGGCATCGTCCTGATGATGGAAGTATTACGACCTTTGATATGGAGGTTGACTTCTTCGAGACTGCACCTCAGTTTCAGTGTGCCACTTCCGCTCAACCGAATTTTTGGTTAAGATTTTGTATCGCGTTACGTATTTCTCGTACTGCAAGGCATGGTCTTTTTTTCATACATAAAGTCCTAACAGGGACTCTTTGTTTCCGCCGGAGACGTGTATAGCTACTGCAAATTCTTCATAAATCTACGCTTTCTACTTCCTTGATCAACGAAACAGATAGATCCAGAAGAAGCAACCGCGCTGAAGCTGTTTTGCAGTCTCTGCAATGAGTATGTTTCTCCTGATATCAACATCTTTACTGAGTCTTGGATTACAGATGCGAGCTAGTCTGTGTTACACGGTCGTTTATAATTCTTAACGTCCACAGTGATTCATGTAGAGAGAACTGGATAAGCCACAATTATTCGCAATTAGGCATCTTTGCAGAAAATTATCCGGTTTGCGGTACACCCCAATTAAATCGGGACCTTGGATTACTGTTATTATTATAGACAATCTAAAATATTACGGTAAAATTTATCCAAATTGAGATGCAGCAACATATACTTTTCATTTCGTCAAGATAAATCAAGGTAAAGAACCGTTTTATGAATATGTTTAATGTCGTGTAGTTCAGAAGTTTACCAGTTTCGTGGTGTTGGTAAGGAACAGTCATGTTTGTGGACACTCCATTATAGGTGTGTCCTACGAACCTAATTAATTTTGAAGTTTTAAAAATGAAGTAATCTAATTAAAGACGGGATAATGTTAAAAACATTTGTTTGAGAAGGTTTTACTTTGTTGAACGTGAGCTAGAAATGCAAGGTACACAGTAATTGCATTTATCTTGTGCACGAAGCGTAATAAATTGTGTAAACATAACGTAAGTCATACACGTGGTGCTGAGACCTACCATGGCGAAATGCTCTCCTTTCGTATGGGCGCGTGAACGTCGGATCAAACAGTAGTCGGACCCCCCCCCCCCCCCCCCCCTAAACACCTGGTTCTCGGCTGATCAAGATTCCGGTTTCCATAGCCCTCACCGCGGGTTCTCATTAAACCTCTTTTCCAGGAGGTGACATTTGAGTTTCTCACCGTGGTGAAGTTGTTGATGATGGTTTTCTGGGTTTCGAATAAGCACATTGCCTCCATCTTCGGGGCTGAAGTTGGAGACAGTTGTTTCTCCGAACCGTTGGCATCTGCTTACAAGTCATCTTTTCGTCACTACCCAGAAAGCTGTCCTTTTCAGTTAAACCCAGTTCTCATCTGTACAACTTCTTTCGTTAATGATCAGTTTAACATTATTCGCCAGACCATGCCTAGGTCTGTCATGTAGCTCCTTCCAATGACGATTTATAGCGAATATTTTGATTGTGTAACTGCCTTAATGTTAGCTATCCTTTTCCCATTACTATTTATTTACTCACTAGAACGGCATTAGGTGAAGTGTAAATATTGTGAAGTTTCTTGTTGATTAAATGATCCACTTTACCTTCCCACTTCTTTCTGTTGCCCAAAAGGGCCTCTGTAAATCGTTGTTTCGTATCCAAACTTTCGGAATTTTGCATGTAATATCGGATAGTTTGTTTAAAACAGAAAACGAATTCTTGCGTTTATCTTCCGAGTTTGCTGTTCCCATGAGATTTTCCTTCGAAAATTTGTCACTGAATTGTGTAACATTTTAAATATTAAAATCTATCAAATGTATCCTTTAATGTTTCAGAAACGGGCCGACAATTGACAAAACTATATCAGTTAGTGTCTTACCTTATACCTTAATATGTCCTTTTAAAATTGGTTTGGTACAAAATAAGACTTTTTTTAAAACTCCTTTACGCTTTGGAATATGTTCATAGGTTTATGTTAGCAACCTATAATTGTATATTAGTTAAAGATTATATTTAAGAAGAATTACAATTTCCAGTGAGAAGGGCGCGAATCGAAATTGTTTGTTTGTTGAACATTTTTATACCAACTTATTAGTCTATGAATGGTCGAATGATAATGACAGTGTTACTGTAAACTGAAAGTGATGTATTTTGGGATACGATGTCGACGTTTTCCTTGATAGACAGAGAAATAGCTGAAACTTTCGGTTACGGTAGGCAGACGCAACTCCCAGTCGAGACAAGAACCTGGGATCTGAAGCGTAGAAGGGCCGAGTAGATATAACTCTGCTGTGTTTAGCCACAGATATAGAAATCAAATTAATTTTGAGAGGCGTGAAATGGATGTAAGTAGTTTTAACTGCCGTGACTAAACGATTACTTATGTGTAACTTTCCATTCGGGAAATCAGAAAATGCCACGCGTGTGCATCGCTTACGTAACCATGCCAACCTGTTCTCCAACCTTCAGAAAGCCACGTGTTAGAATAAATCGCAAACATTTAACTAAATTGCGAGTTATGCAAATTAAATACCGCTCATTTGTAGGTGTTTGACAGCTCGAAAATATGTAACCACTTTCTCTATACATTTAATTTCTTGTCTATGTTGTTATCAATATGATCAATTTGAAACATCATAAAAGTTAGTTTTCTTTCAGTGTATTTTCCAAATTATAAATATTTTTAATCATTTCCCGAGTGCTTACGCTTGGGGGGGGGGGGGTTAAGACACTACGCATTTGTCAAGTTTCGAAATTGTAACTACCTTTGATGTGCTGTGAGAAAAACATGCAAATTTTCGTGTCCTGAGCAGGACTTGTTGATGCGATCTCAGCTTTATTGTGCATAGGATATTGTCTGAAAACTTTGTTCTTTATCTGACAGTAAATCACCGTGGATTCGTCCATTCCCTTTATTATTAATAACCTGACAATTTTCTCGGTTTTCTTCCGATTTGAACCCGAATCGATATTTGGCCTTTTCTGTGGCGGAAGTTTTATAAATCTTTATTAAAACGCCTTCCATCGATGAAATTCTTGTGACGACTTGTCTCCTGTGATGTTGCTCAGTGTAGACCGATAGACGTTTAACGACGTTTCAGGGGTGGCTGCTGTTTTCTTCATCAGGGCGATTCATGACGTTTTACAACCCATAATGGATGATTTAACGGAAAAAAAACCTCTCCAAGAATACATCATTGCGAAAGAGGGGTATTTACTGCATTCTGTTTCAAAATGGTGAAGAGTGGATGTATCAGGCATAATTTTCATGATTTCTCTTGTATGTTAATGCGCCAATCTGTATTATTTACTCCAAGAAACAACTTTTTCACAAATGAAAATTGTATTCTGTGCTGCACTACGCACAGTAAGTGGGTTTGGCTGATTTTAATTTATTCCGTTGTAATTACTATTATTCTTGCTTCTGAATTGGTCCTGTCAACAGAGTCTCGCAGCTAGGATGAAAGAAAGAGATATTCGTAGCAGAAACTACCTCTTTAGCGCGTATCTTTAATATTGACACCGTTAAATCCAAGTTACGTTGTACTCTAGCATCTAAAATTTAAATTCGTGTGGCTGAACGTACTCTGAAGTGGGAGAAAGAAGCAGAACAGGATCTACGAGTGGTCTCTTAACTCTGCGGGTAGCCATTTATCGATGATACGCCCCATATTTGAATGACGTAGCCCTTTGCGTAACAGATTGTGGAGTCTTCGCATGTCGGAAACTGTGCAGTTAGCGCAAAGGTAACTTCTGTTTATGATTAATCATTATAGAGATACTTCACAGCATCTTATATAATGGCAAAACCATGAAATATGTGTACGTAAAATTGTTCTTTTGACCTAAATTATAAATTTATTAAACTACGACATTTCTAAAGTTGGATTTTGCTTTCGTATTCAGATTAAGAAAGGGGTAAGATGACATAAACCCTAAGTGTTGGACACCCTGGTTGAGTCAGCAGTAAACTCCTAAGAATTTAAGTAAAAATAGTTTATATTTTAGGAACAGTCGTTCCATATAATGAATTCTCGGACTACCAGGCGTGTAAGGTGGTTTAATGGAGAAATCCCCGACTTTACAACGTAGTTCTGTATCATCTGCATAGTTCTCTGCAAATGTGATCGGTGGTATTAGGGGCTGGGCTTGTGTTCGTGTTGCGTGTCGTGTTCCTCGGTTAATGTGGACGGTTTCGTGAGCCCGAACCCAAATAACGCTAGCAGTGTTAGTCGAGCTGTCTGTACGCACCGACAGCTCTTGGTGTCTGCAGCGCGGGTCTTGCCGACTACGAGTATTCTGTCCTGGACGCACCGTAAGAACTGCAAAGTTAGGAACGAAATTCATGGTTGCGGGTCTTCCAATCAAAATTGTTAATGCATTTCTTGTTTAACGCTTTCTTGTTGATTACCCACCTGTGGTATAATCATCGTAACAATATTACGTGGAGTACAAGCTGCCAAAGTAGTCATTAAGGAAGCTGTTGTCTCGTCAGTCTATTCGGTTTTCTGTTCTCTCTACTTTGTTGCAGTTTTGAAAGTACTTGGGACAGAAACCGAAGATTTAATAAAATGTTATGCGACGTTGATGCATTCATTGCCAGTAAATGAAAACTAATTTACGTACTAAAGAAGGTACACAAGGTAATATAATGATTAAATAGCGCAAAACGTAGAATTACATAAAATGAGTTTGTATGAGTTAATTCACTATTTCCGGAGGTCATGTTTCGTTGGTTGCTTTATGTCTTGCTGAGGTAATCATTATTCCGTAATACCGAGCATCCTTTAGTGTCTGTATGTAGTCATACTATCCTCCTGTAGCGGTTTAATCAGCCGAATTCCTCTACACATTTCGTCAGTCTTGTTGAAAGCAATAGCGGCATATGTGACGTTCAAATTGAAACTGATTTTAAGTTTTTTCTTTAAATCGTCGCAGATTTGAAAAATAACGTGAAGAAAATCTTTATGACCGTCCACATTTTTGATATTGAAATAAACATATTCTACACGGATTTGAGTAACAGTGAACAGGCTACCGATTGGACGACCTGGATTCGATTCCAGACAGGAACAAGAATTAATTTTAGTTACCTCCTGAGGACCATCTCTCAGCCTAATATAAAATGGTCACCTGAGGTTTTCCCCTCTGAGATGTGACGCTAAATAAGCAGGTGGGACAGTTTTATTATTATTTCTATTATATTTTATATACAAGGATTAACAGACGTGTCTTTAAGTTTAATTTTATTCTGAGTTGACACGAGGCTTGTTTTAAATGAGGCTGCATCAAAACAGTCAATAGTAGCGAGTGTGTAAGACATTGGCGTAGGACGTGTACTGAATATACACCTCCGCGAGGACCCTAAATTTTACCAAGTAGAAGCAAAAGGTTCGCATCAGAGCTGCTGTTTGTCACGAAGAGCTTTGAAAACTGACTGTTGCTGACTGGTTTTCCTCTCACCACGTGACAATCTACTTGAATCGTACTTGTCTACTTCAGGCGGGATAATTAGATATTCAGTGAAGAACCTTATTTGGATAACGAGTCTGTAGCCGGGATTCGAACTGGGATACTTTTGAATGACGGTCAGATCTGTTATCGATTTTTTAACCCGTCAGGTGAGATTGAATTGAGGTTTGGTTTCGATCGTTTTCTTGTCTTATGTTCAGTTACACGGCTGTCTGGTCCTGTGAACCTGTTATACAAGACCATTTTCGGACGCACCTCGTAATGCAGTATCATAGAATAAAATGAACTTTTGTAATGCACATTTCTGAAATTGCGGCAGTCATTAAGAAGACTGCATCTTGTTCCCGCAACATGAGTAAGTTATGTCCACAACGATGAACGTTTATACCGTTATGGAGCGTTTTTTGTTTTCTTTGGTGGAGGGCCCTGCTGATTTAATGCCTTCTTTCCCGGATTCACCCGGACTGTGAGAGACGTAGGTAGCACTCTGCAACCCCCACACTGCCTACACGACGTAACATTGCTACCGCATACTGTACTAGATAACTGTTGTGGAGGTCAGTTTGACAACTTAAAAGTGCCAGTACTGTAACTGACTTAAACCGCTTCGCGCCTGAGACGAATCCAGATTTCCAAGAAAAGCCATTTTATTTTATTTTCATTTTTAACACATTGCTTATGGTAAATGGTATAACAAGCGTTGTTAGTTAACTTATAATACCGTTAGTAGTGATACAAGGAATTTTACGCCGACATGGCGTCCGAGAGAATCACTGAGGTGAGAATGACAATGTTAGCTCCACTTAATGTAGGACCGTGACATTTTGGTAATAGTCGATCTTATATATATACAGTTTGTGTGTTTTAATTTGGTGTCATTGCTACACCTACTGAAACATATGAGATAAGAATGTTAAATATTATGTAAAGATATGTCGTAAACATACCAGCAAATTAGATAGTAAATTTAAAACATCAACAACTTTAAACGAGACAAAAGCGCGAGAATGTGAGGTTGTATCTGATAAATTTGTAGCAGTCTGAATGTATAGGCGTGCTAGAGGAAATTACGTATTCGAATAACCAAGCTGTGTAAATTTTAATTAAAACTTCTGGCTAGCCTTAGTTATAGGTCCATATAAACATTTGAATGAAAATAAGAGTCAGGTTAGGTTCCTCAAAGAAACTTGCGTGTTTCTCTGTACCCTCATGTACCGAAATAACACTGATTGGATGATCCAATTTTGCATTTACGAGGCCAGCCCACCAGTGAATGTTTCATGCCTAAGCACAGAACTCTTCTGGGTTCAAAACTCGGGAGAGTTTACAAGGTAGTTGTGAACAAAGGTGTTTCTGGGATTCGTAAATCGACATCTGTTTCATTCTACTAGCCTGTCTTCCCTTCAAACCTTAAGCATTTCATTCCAATAGGTGTAACAAGTAAACTATTGACAAAGTATGTTGATTAGTGATCGCCCTGATGATGGAGGCAGCAAGGACCTCTGAAATGTCGGTAAACTTCTACCAGACTACACGGCGCAACAACCCAGAAGACAGACATCTTCACACTGACAACCGTGAGAATCTCAAATCCTACTTATGTAGCTTACGTCGCCATGAATTACGAAATCAAATTTTTAAAAAAACAAACAAACAAACGTTCCGTTAACGCAGGAAGAGTTGTTAATGAAGTGAAAGTACAGGTTTTCATGACGGCTGACATAGTTGTGATTAGTGGAACAAAACGAAAATTCCCGTATTATTTGTAACGGTATATCAGGCGAATTAATAACCCTTCTGTTATACTTCATTTACAAGTCTTTGCAGTAACTACAGCCTCTTTCAGCAGGACAGTAATAATAGCCACCTCACAAATTGTGGTAGTTTGTAGACCAGTCAGCAGTGAAACTGGCTCACAAAAAATAAGCCAGTCATAAAGAACTGCGCATTTTAAACTCTGATTAACCTTTAAATGCGAAAAAGAATAATAACAAGGACTGTCAGACGTGACAGAACTTTTTTTCTTTTCACAGCGTACAGACAGACAGACAGACAGACAGAAAATCCATGGTTGGAATGTGTTTCCTGAATATTTTTACAGTGATTCAGAATGAAGGCGAATGGTGGGAAAGCAGCGACCAGAGCTTCTGTAAGATTATATTACACGAGTTAAGAGGTCAGAATAGAAGAACAGATGAATGAGACATACAGAATTTAGGGGGAAACAAGAAGTACTGAAAGAACACTGTGAATGGTTCTTTTTAAGAGACTTAGGTAACCATCTGTGAGGGATATCAAATTGTTCAAGATATAAATAGGATGGAAATTGTTTAAAATAAAGAAATGGCTTTCCTGTAGATTCTTCTTATGGAAGTTTACCGACGTTTCAGAGGTGCTTGCTGCCTCAGGACGATAAGTAAGCCGCCCGTGAGAAATCGGTTTCTCGTGAGCGGCTTACTCGTCGCCCTGATAAAGGCAGCAAGGACCTCTGAAACGTCTGTGAACTTTTACCAGATTACACGGCGCAACAACGCACAAGACAGCTAACTTAATAAATGTGTGTTCTGACGAACAAAGGGAAGTGGCTGACATCACGATTAACATCGTTTCACAGTCTCCGACCAAACTGACTTGATTTCCATGTAAGCAACAAATACCTTCTCTGAACGTGCCCCCATTTCTTTCGTAACGCCACTCTTGCACTGACATGGGTGGAGAAGCAGACACCTGCGAACACAATCGGTCTGTGAAGCAGGAACCGCTCACAAGATGGATGTAGTAACCTTACGGTACTTGAAATTTCACACATGAGTCTGGGTCATATAGAAGGAGTGGATTTAAGGAGGGGTTTGCTGTTATTACATAGATTGATCAAAGTAAAGCTTGGAACTTGTGTTGTAGTTTTAACAAGTTCTACGCATTTCGTCGATTTCTGTACAGTTGATTTTAACACGTGGTCGGATAACACGACTGCTTCTTGCCTCTTGCCGCGTGATGGCAGCACGGCGCGAATGAGCGGAGATTTTAGTCATCTCAAATTTTTAGACCTTTACAAACAAATTTCATTTTTCATGGGCCTTTACTGGGAAATCTTGTCAATAATAATCTAGTAGGTTTCGTCATGTGTACGAAGAAAAATAGTTTGAAGGCGCACTACATTTCGAGGTCATGCCTTCTAAATGCGTGCCTTGTACACGCCACTACCTTCGATTAGTCTTTGTTGCAGATACAGATCTGATGTTTCAGATTGAAAACCTTTGCGCTAGAGCTGTAACAACGCGGAATAGAATCAGAAGACATTTGTCCATGAATTTTGTTAAAGGTTTACAACATCCAAGTACGTTTCAAATTAAACTTGTATAGATCTATATTTTTTTGTGACGTAATAGTTTTTAGTGCTATATCCCGGTTTTAAAAGCTGACCTGGTTCGATCCGAGCTTCGTGTAATGTAGTATCGACAGAGGCCACAATTATAGTGCAAACATCGAATGTTTAATTCAATCAAAATCCGTAAACAATTTTAGGAAATGAAACATGAGGGCGGACACGTACCCCCCGATTATGCGTGCATTTTATCCCGTATATACGAATAATACATAGAAAGGAATAGGTAAAAAGATCTCATGTTCCTAAGCGACACGCGAATACGTATTATTATTATTCAGTGTTCTGTCTTACGACAGGTCCATTGCTCTGCCTAAAAAGAACTCTCCAGTTTTCCCTATTCTCAGCTTCTCGTTTTAATTTCTGGAACTTCATCTTCTTTCCTTGTTTCAGATCATCGGTTAGGTGCATCAGTCTTCTTCCCAGTCGTCGCTTTCCTTCAACCTGGCCTTCGATGATATCACTCAGTAACCCATTCCTTCTCATAATATGTCCCAGCCAGTTAGCTTTCCTTCGTGTAATCGCCTGCAGAATGTTTCTTTGCTCGTTGACTCTCCTCAATACTTCTTCGTTGGTCACTCGATCCGTCCACCTGATCTTCTCTATTCTTCTCCAACACCACATTTCAAAACTCAGGGAAAATAAATATAGTGCTGATTATTGAATCTCTATATCATCTGAAGCATTGATGGTGTGTGTTCAAGACACATTTAGGCATGTGCACACATTATTTGGTGATAATATCGTGATAAGATTTGAATAATGTACTGTTTTTTTTCTGTTGGTGTGCTAAGAAGCTATAAGCTCACGTTATTATAGATAATCGTTTAAAAAAATAGTGTAGACGGTGATCTGGTGTACCGCAAACACCAAGTGCTCCCTTCCAGCGGGTAATCTCTCTCTCTCTCATCACTGTCCTGATACCACAGTGTACGGAATTCAAAGACCGCTTTTCATTTATGAGTTTTGATGTTTTCTATCTTGTCTCGTGCCCTGCGGACCGACTGATCTCCCATACAGGGGCCCCTATTGCTCATCTAGATTCGGAACAAGCAGAAACGCCTTATTATTGTGAAGTGAAAGTAAGCGTTCTCTAATGGGGCGTATCTGTGCCTAATATTTTATGACGTTTCTAATACAACGTCTGTCTTACACGTAATGCGAATTCAGAACAGCCTTTGGAATATAATGTAAGCTTAGTAAGACTGTCTGGACATAAGCATTTTTTTCCCCTGATTATGTTAGTCGCTGGGGTTGTTTTTACAAAGACGTTTACATATCGGCAAGTGATGAGGAAAATCTTTATTTGTAGGAAGCTGATGTCTGGAGTCTGCGAACTGTACCTACGTGGCATATCTGTGGACAGGTTTGCATTTCTCTATTACATCTTATATGTTATAGAACATTTTGTGAGGCCAGCAGTGAAGGAAAATTACAGTATCATTACCGAATCCAATGCGTTACCAGCTGCATCAATTCCATATATTTTATTCTTTTTAGTTTTCATTTTTTCTTTGTCTCCCCTTCGTGACTTACAGAGAAAGAGGAGAAATTACACGTTTGGAAAGAAATAACATCCAAAAAAACTTACCGTGGAACACAGGCTTAAGAGATGTACTAAAATCTACCTAAGTAAAACTTAATTTTGGAAATGTATTCTCGTTAATAACGTTTGACGGTGGAATGGTATAGTAATGTGCCTTAAGAATTAGACTGATGTATGTAAATATTGAATAGCAGGAATGTGAATAGGTTACAACAAATTATATTTTGTGACATATTTGCAAAAAAAGTTATGTACTAAGACGTATTGTTGCGCCACGTAGTGTGATAGAAGTTTGCCGACGTTTCAGAGGCACTTGCTGCCTCCATAATCAAGATGATGACGATGGAGGCAGTAAGAACCTCTGAAACGTCAGTAAAATTTTACCAGACTAAAGGACGATATTAGTCTTGAGACTAACATATTTGAAGTCTTCTGGAAGGACCGAGAGGAGAGCCATCTGTCGACCATTTGAATGCTGCGTAAATTTCTCCATGGTCTGATCGTGATAAAAATCTGACGTCCTATTGGACTAAGATTATGCAACCATGATCTTTATACGAGTTATATTCAAGAAATGTTTCTGTTCAGTGATGAAGTTTCGTAAACTTTGATTATCCCTTCTCAGACAACTTGGCGCGGGTTTGGTTGGACTTAATTTAATTAAAGGACAGTAAAATAAATTATTTCAGTATCGTTGGTAATATATTCTTGTTGGAATCGTTAAAGTTTAATACCTGTATATTCACGGCGAAGGGAAGGTTCTTTTTACCCTCATTTCCTCTCTTCTCATGTACAAGTAACTATTGTAGCTGAGGCATCTCTGAATTTATTATTAAAGAATTGAATTAGGTTATTATTTCTATTACAATTACTGCACTTCTCAAATATTTAGCAGGCTTATTCATTCACCATTCCACCCACTCGCTGTAGAGGCGATAGGATCTGTCTTGGTAGGATTGCTTCGAAACATATCTGCCGCATAATTCTGTTCATTCCTAGTGCCGTACGTGTTATAATGTAATTCTGGTTTTTGTTGACACCAAATGTTCTTAGTTAGAATGTATTTTTGTTCTGAAGGTTTCTGTGAGTAATTAAGCGATCAGAAACCAAAATCTTGCTATGTATTCTCGGAATCAGGCAATCTGGAACTCGGACCATCTCGCACGGAACACAAACGCGAGAATTCTTTACAGTGCAGCACTGTCGTAAAACTAGACATATTGATTGATACCTGTTTATTTTTATAGGACTTGTCGAGAATTGGGGGTTTTCAAATCTGGTCATTGTACCTTAATTGTTTACGAATAGAAACCGCAGAACAGATAACAATTACAGAGTTTTATTTCTTGTTTGTGTTCTTGCTTATAGAGATTGGTTCCCTGTAGAACATTTAATAGAGCAGTTTGTGTATATGTTATACTATTAATTGTGAATAAAAAGAAGATTCTAAAGATATGTAGTGTGAACGTAGAATTAGAAATCTAAATTGCGGTCAAAATCACCTTTCCAGCCTGTCTTAGGCGCCCTGGAAGGCGGGCATCGGGAAGTTTTCTTTCCCGTCTGCTGATAAAGAGGCCTCGAGGTGGTCTGATCCCCTACAAAAGCTGGTAGCCTACTGAACCTTGCGGATCGGGCATGAAGCTGTCAGGCCGTCGCTATAAAAATCTTATTTGTCGAAAATTCTATCACTTTGATAGATTTTTTTACTGTAATCCGTGTAACGTAAATATTAATATGTAAAATGAATTGACCCAATGAAACGTTTTTGTGACGTCATCGTGTGACAACGGCGATAAATCTTCAAATTTTACGACAGGAAATTTCTGGACCGGCTTAATATCTGTCCACTGCTCGAGAAGGGTGTGGGGGTACAAAGTGGAAAAGTAGGTTTTTGATACCAAAATTAGTTTTCCGTTTTCTGTCTAATAGACATATCCGTGAGATTTCAGATTCTCACTACGGTCAGTTTGACGTTTGTGCTTCTGTGTTATAGACTTTTTGTGATTTCAGCTTAGAATAATAATAGCAGGAGGGCATTTTTATTTGCACGTTCCGTTTTATTGTCCAAGGTGAAACAGCTGTGAAGGAATGTGGAACTGTAATTATTTTATAGGCACGCCACAACCTTATCCATTCCCATTTTAAGCCCGCGCGCTTGGTAAATAGTACAGAAACTAAACTGCATTCTGCTTACCCATTTGTTAACTTGTCAACTTGTTTGTTGTTATATTTCATCTACTGATTGTTGTTATTTTGACCGCTTCATGTAATTGTGCGTTGTGATAAATAAACTTAACTCTTTGAAGTCGTTTTGAATTTATTTGTAGGCGATAGGCTGATAGTTGCTGTTTGGGAATATGAACGCAAAGCAAATTCTGTGATGATGTGTGATGAAATGAAGCAGGCACGAAAACGGAAACACAGGAACTTTGTTTTGGACATGGCGACATTTGTGATCGTCTAACTTAAATTTATTTAAGACTTGAGGTTCTCACAGCGGTGAGTATGAAGATTTCCGTCTTCTGGGTTGTTGCGCTGTGTAGTCTGGTCGATGTTAACCAAAGTTTCAGAGGTCATACTGCCTCCATCATCAGGGCGATGAGTATGAAGATTTCTGTCTTCTGGATTGTTGCGCTGTGTAGTCTGGTCGATGTTTACCAACGTTTCAGAGGCCATACTGCCTCCATCATCAGGGCGATGAGTATGAATATTTCAGTCTTCTGGGTTGTTGCGCTGTGAAGTCTGGTCGATGTTTACCGACGTTTCAGAGGTCAGACTGCCTCCATCATCAGGGCGATGAGTATGAAGATTTCTGTCTTCTGGGTTGTTGCGCTGTGTAGTCTGGTCGATGTTAACCAACGTTTAGAGGTCATACTGCCTCCGTCATCAGAGTATGAAGATTTATGTCTTCTGGGTTGTTGCGCTGTGTAGTCTGGTCGATGTCAACCAACGTTTCAGAGGTCATACTGCCTCCGTCAGCAGGGCGATGAGTATGAAGATTTCTGTCTTCTGGGTTGTTGCGCTGTGTAGTCTGGTCGATGTTAACCAACGTTTCAGAGGTCATACTGCCTCCGTCATCAGGGCCCTGATGACGGAGGCAGTATGACCTCCGAAACGTTGGTTAACATCAACCAGACTACACAGCGCAACAACCCAGAAGACGGAAATCTTTAAATTTATTTGTGTAAAATGTGATGTTTTACTTTCTCGCATTCTTGGAATGAAGAAAATTTCGAGAGCTGATTAAATTAGATTTTAAGCATTGCTTACTTCTAAACTCGACTTCTTGTTGGTGGTCTTCTAGCGCTTAAAGTTATATATAAAGCATTTACAAACTTCTGTATGCTAAGTAATTTTATTTCAAGTCGCAATATGTAGTCCCCTTATTCTTCTATAGCTTATATAACCTCGTAGTTGATTCAGCGTTTCAAAATTATCTACGAAATACCACGTTTGCCGACCATGTTTTACTTGTAAAAGCGCGTGAACAGCAGGGCAGCCAGAAAAATTCACAAAACCTTGAAATGAAATTTACCTATGGGGATAAACAAGAGGTGATAAGGTCCAAGGTCCATTATAAATGTGTTCTTGAAACAACGCATGCGCCCGTCGTGTTTGTTACGTTGCAAGAGGTTAGTCAGCCTGCTTTGTGTATTGCAAGTACCAACTGTCGGACATTCCACCTTGCGAATGTTATATGGTATGAAAGAAGCAATATCAGCGACTGACAAATGTCGAAACAAAATGGAAGACTTTGGCTTCTGCATATCGTGTGATAGAAGTTTAGAAGGATAGTAGGGTACAAATGAGTTATAAATGGGACCTATTATGGGCAAGGGAAATTTACCAGACTGTCAATTTACGGGTTTGTTTCCACGAAGACGAAGAAGGAGGTGGGGTTTATGGTGGTTTGATTTGAGCCGAGGTAATCATTGTTATTGTCGTTATTCGCTACAGCATGTTTCTTCCTTCTCGTGGAAGTAGCACGTAGTACTTGGAGCGTCCAGTACAGACTGGTTTAAAATATGCTGACCAGCAATTTAGTTTAGGGCTTTCAAAAAATATAAGCGGCACCAACTGTTTTCATGATCGTGGACATTCCAGAGACATCAAGATTTGTGTAGGTTGAATCAAACTGATGGAGCGAAAGGACAACTGGATTTTTAGGTTAGGTTAAAAAAATATATGAAATCCCCTGTTATGTTGGTAAGATTACAGGTTGTCATGGCGGCGAGTATAAGATATGTCAGAGGCGCGTGTTATCTCTATCACTCACCACCCTGATGGTGGAGGCAGCAAGTACATATGAAACGTCGGTAAACTTCTACCAGACTACACGGCAGTCATTTTCATACTGACTCAACTTTCACATTGATTATCTTGTTCACAATTTTCCATTTTCTATCCTGAGCCAGATAAATCCAATCTACACCCTGCAACCCCCAGTAACTTGAATATTACCGCCCCATCAGATCCTATATCTTTGCGTGGTCTCTTCCCTTCAGGCTTTTATAAAAAAAAAGTACACGTTTCTCACCTCCCAGTGCGAGCTACATGCTCCACCCATCTCATCCTCCCTGGTTTGATCGTCTCCATAACATTTGGCGCAGAACACACGGATTTTCTGCTTCATATTTCTGAGTTTTAAATTGGGAAACGTTTGTACCCCCCCACCCCACCCCCCGCAATGAAGGTTGGTACCACCAAGTATGGTTTGTGTGTACACCGGAAACGAATCCTGTTTCAACAATTACATTGGCGTTATGATAGCCGAACACGAGGAATGTGACGTGGAGAAAAGCATAACCATTCATTATGTGTGTGAGTTCTGAACAAATGGTGAAACACGCATTTCATGTTTTTGCAGGTGAAGCGATTCATCTGGCGAGAGACTTCGGTTACGTCTGTGAGACCGAATTTCCGGCACGGCAAGTAGCAGAGTACCTGAGCCGCCAGCACACCGACCCTTCTGAGTCGTATCGCCGCAAGGAGCTCATCCACGCCACCAAGTGAGTTTCGTTTGAACCTGTTGCTGATGACGATTTTAAAAGAACTGGGCGTGGGTATTTATAACGCAGTAAATACCACAGCCTTCTGGCAACCCTGTTAGTGTTAGCAAAATTTCCGTTTTTAGTTATAAGGCTCTGTTTACCATTTCCAGCAATGCGTTTCTTACGCAGGAATGGTGTTACCTAGCAAGGGACTCCGCCCTTAATTAGATTTTTTGGTTGGTTGGTTGGTAACCTGGCATGCTAAACCGAGTGTAGTGACGTAGAAGTTTGTCATGGCACTTGCATGGAGAGACTGAGAAAGACTCATTTGGAAAGGCAGCGTCTTGGTTAATATTGAAATGGAATATTTCTCATTTTGCATTGCTTGGAGGTAGGAGACGTTTCAGCAGACCGTTTCAAAACTTATAGTTTTATAAGTGGTTAAGATTACGACCATTTTGTTTGCAGACAAATCACCAAAGAGTTGATGGACCTCCTGAATCAGGACAGATCACCATTGTGCAATACTCGGCCACAGCATATCTTGGACCCTAGTATCCAGCGTCACCTCACACACTTCTCGCTCATATCGCACGGTTTTGGCAGTCCAGCTATTGTGGCCGCCCTCACCGCCATCCAGGTGAGCGATATTTACGTTCTGAAAACACGCGAACTACCGTACTATGATTGTGATTGAATTGACTCGAATTGTTGGTGTGCATGTTGCATCCACCATATTTAGGTTATGTATTCTCTTCAAAAAGTTCTAAGTATCAGAATATCGAAATGCATGTTGAATTTAATGTACGTGCATGAAATTTGACTACGTATATATTCCTTAATGATAGATTGCAGATGCAAATCCAATCTATGAGTGTTACAGCGTTATCAGCAATGTATTATCCCTCTTTTTCTTGATGTTATTTTTATTCCTGTAGTCACATAGCGAATGTACATGCATCACTGGCACAAAAATTACACACTGCTTACAACACAGCTCCTAACAGAACTTAGAGCTTTTATTATATTAGAGAAGAGAAAAAAACATTTTGTTAAGATTTCTGTCTTCTGGGTTGTTGCGCTGTGTAGTCTGGTAGATGTTTACCCATGTTTCAGAGGTCATATTCATCGCCCTGATGACGGAGGCAGTATGACCTCTGAAACGTTGGTTAACATCGACCAGACTACACAGCGCAACAACCCAGAAGACAGAAATCTTCATACTCACCGCAGTGAAAACTTCATATCTTACAACCTCTGAAACATTGATAAGCTTCTACCAGATTACACAGTTCTACAACCCAGAAAGCACTTTTTTTAATATCTTGTGCTTGGTTATGAATGGTCTCATTTTCTGCAGTTATTTTACTGAGTGATTTGTAATTATTCTCTGAAAGTGGTCTCTCAGATATCATACAAGTTTAATACGGAGAAGGTTCTGTATTTATTTCCAACTATTGCCTTTAATATCATAAGTAAACAACAAAAATATAAGCCAATGTGATGATAAATCATAATAGACAGAACACAGTAAAACTTCCGAAATGTCTCGTGTATTAAATATACTGAGACAATGATTAGTGAATTTGTATTTGAGTTAATTACCACAAATTTTACACACAATATCATTGAATATAGTTACCACCCATAATGATTTAATGCAGTCTATTCTGCTAACAGTTTTATCATATCACAAAATAGATGAAAGTCAGCTGATTACAATTTGGAACTTGCAGCATCTTAATTATGAGGATTAATCGGCAAGTGCCGCTATTACATTCGGCCAGTCGTTACTTTTTGAAGATTCACAGCTCATGTGAACTTGCGCACTGAAGCACATAACTTCCGCTCGGTTTGTCATCTGAACGCTCACCCGAAATCTTCCGAACAGAATCAAACGCGTGCTAATGAAAATGCAAACAAAAGGATGCAGCACTAACCAGGGGGAAGTATGTGCGTCAGTTCGCCTTACACTTTGCTCTAGTATGAGTCTCGTGAAAGATTTTACTGTTTTCTTTTTAACATTTCTGTGGTTTCCGTTGCTCGTATGTTTTGTTTCAGGTAAAAAAAATATAATTGTTTCTGTTTCATTTTAATATCTTGGCTGTTTGGAAACGTAACACCCAATTATAACATTGTGCTTATGGGAAATTGCGACTCACTTTTCTGTTATCTGTTTTTTATCCTACTGGTGGCATGGACGACAGAATGCTTTCTTCATTCTGCATGTGGTGGTTTTCTTTCTTGTGGAATTTTATTTTACTTACCAAGAAGCTTGTATTAATATTTTTGTGACGCAGAAGAATAAAGTAGAGGAACAACAACGCTTGCTTAGAGGTAAGTGCCTGCTTAAATTATCCATATTAACTATAATTGTATATTATTGAAATTGTTGTGTGAAAGCATGATGGAATATTAATATGTTCTGCAGTCAAAGGAGCTATTTAAGGGTCCTTAAATAATTTCAAGTGGTAAAACAAGCTTTCAGTCTTGTTCATAATGAATTTTCAGAGATTAACCTATTATCTTTAGCATGTCTGTCTGCATGTAACAGTTTAGAATATGCTGAACTGGCCTTCAGAAAATTTTATATCAAGGAGTTTTACTGGAATTTGTCGACATATTCAAATTTTAGATTAAGCTGTGCAATAGTAATAGACCACTCAACATGTATAATTACCTGAATTTCAAGCACAATCTACTAAATATTTATTGAGACAAAAAGTGTTTTGGACAAAAGTTACAAAAGAAATTTTTCTGTAAGCTAGTGCCTTCAAATTAACAAAATTAACAAGAAATTTATTTTAAAACTTGACCACTTTAAAATGCATTTTATTTGTATCAGCATTATCTTGCTTTCAGTATGTCTAACTTAAGATGTAATAGGTTTCCCACTACAACATAATTGGCTCTAGTATGGGATTCAGTATATTGGAAATATATCTAATTCTACAGTTTAGTTTAAATTTATCGCTTTGGAACGTGGATTTACATAGAACTAAAATTCTATGACTTTACTATGAATTTAACTGTACATAATTTATTTTAATACAGTGTGTAGAATATTATTTTCTGTTATATGAGTACAGACCAATTATGTCTGAGTAAGATGAAGGTAATTGGGTTTATTATTTTGCAGAATTTCTTGTCGGAGTCACTGAAACACTTGGACAAGATGTATCCTTCTGGTAATAACGGTGGAGCGCACATATCTGTGACGTCCTCACAGCAAGCGGGAGGCGGCGGTGGAATGGACACGAAGCCCAAGGATCTGGGTGATATGAAGAAGTGAGGCTGGCTGAGACGGGGCGCCGTGGTTTCTTCTAACTCCGACGACCCTAACACCATGCCAACGCAGCCTCCTGCCACCACACTGCGTCACTCCTGGCCTTACAATTAAACTAGGATCAGAGTTCTGATGGAACAGTATGCGGGAGGATTATGTAGTTGCCTTTGGCATTAAGAAAAAGAAGGATTTCCTTTTTGTGCCATTCCTAGCCCAACGAAAAATGGAATAAGTACTGCGAATTTCAACTAAAGTAACCGGATGGACACTGCATCCTTGGCTTCATTTGAGATGAAAGTATGTCAAGTTGATAAACTGTTAAGGTCCACGCCAGGTTAAATTTTGACAAGGTTTGAATTTGAAAGTGTCATATTTTGTGGCGTGTGTTAAATTTTGCCACACGGTTGTGCCGTCTCCAAATTCTCTTAATGCCGCTATGCACATTATACCCGCATGGATAAGAACTTGTTACATTGAACTAATCACAAATAAATGTGTACAAGATGGGATTTGAGGTTATCATGGCTGTGAGTATGAAAATGGTTGTCTTCTGAGTTGTAGTCTTATAGGCATTGACTGACATTTATCACTATTTATAACTCTGATGATGGAGGCAGAGAGCTCATCTGAGATATCAGTCAATATCTACCCAGAATACACAAGAATGATGAACAGTTCATCATCATCTTAGAGGCAGAAAGTTCCTTTGAAATGTCAGCAAACACTACCAGACAAAATTAACAAAACTGCTTAACAGTTTTACAGTCGTGTTCCCAAATTATGAAGATGGAATGAGTTGCGACACGTCGTGTAGAAACACGGTCCGGAAAGAATAAATTGCAATGCGTCAAGAGGAATCATCACGTTGTTATGCCACATGCAGCATGAAACTGTGATGAAGATTATGGTTTTCAGAACAACACTTTCTATTCTTTGGCAGAAGAAACTAGAAGAAAAAGTCACATTAAAAATAATTTCAAATAACGTATGATCACAAGTGAGTCGGCGTAGCTCAGTCAGTATAGTGACTGGCTACGGACTGGGCGACCAGGTTTCGAACCCCGACGGGGGCACAGGATTTTTCCTCTGCATCCAGACTGGCTCTGGGGCCCACCCAGCCTCCTATCCGATAGGTACCAGGGTCCTTTCCCGGGGGTAAAGCCGGCCGGGGCGTGATGCTGACCACTCACCCCCATCTAGTGCCGAGGTCAAGGAAGAGAGGAGCTATACCTCCTCTCACCCCAAATGCCTACATGGCGTATAGTGGGACAGCTTTACTTTTTTACGTATGATCACAAGACAGCAAGAATTGTCTTTGTGGCTGTTGTAATCCTAAAAATAACTTCAAGGTCATAAATTATGTGATGCTTTGTTTATTGTGGAATTGCAGAATGAAATTGCGCCAAGATGAGGAGAGCTTTTGAAGGTGATTTTATGATGATGGCAGTTAGTCACACAGGATATTTGATCTTGCTATCAACAAACCTTAGAAGGTTTGAATCAACAAAAAAGTTGGCAAGAATTTGTTATTCTGCAAAAGGAAAGGCAGTGGTACAGACTGAGAAATAATTTGAACTGCTAATTTTAACATGTGATATGTCTCGTAACATTCCAATGTGCTTTTAATTCCTCGTTATCTGTTGGCCAGTGGGTCATTTCAGAAAGATTATGTGCAAATCATTATTCTTCAAAGCTTTCTATATCTTTACCTTGAAATGTTGTTTATTTGTTATAAATTAAAACATAATACACGTGGTAAGGGTTCTCATACTCAGAAAAAAACTTACTCTAAAGCGGTGGATGTCTTAAGTTTGTTTGCCATTAACGAGAACTTGTTTATAGATTGTAACCTTTTCCAAAACATGAGATTTTCATTCTTTTACATGGGCTGTCTGTACATGAGATTTTTATTGTGATTGTTATGATCTGATCCCTTATTCTCTCTTCCAAAAATGTTATATAGTAATGTCTGGACATTTCTCTTTTTTGAAAGAAGCAAAATCTTAAATCTCCAGAGGATACAACATACCCATTCCTGCATTTTAAAATTTAATGCTGTGCATTACCGAATGCAGCCTACAGAACATTATGAATTTTTTGACGTGTGGTTACAAAATCACTGAAATTCAGGATTTGCTTTGACAGTACACATTATACTAAATTTGCTTATTTGGATTTGTTTATCACAAATATTTCTGGTAATTCATAAGACATAAAATTTTATGAAACAGGACACATTGAAGTGACAAATGACCCCATCTCATTCAGTTCACAGGATAGCTCACAATGTCAGTGAAAAATTTATTATGTCTAGACGCTACATTATGTGGGATACTTCATAGCAGGATATTGAATTCAGTTTTAAGAATCTGTTTGGGGGTCGGCAGTGGCCGCACGGTCTGAGGCGTGGGTCTTATGCCTCTTGGTCGCTGGGACCATGGGTTTAAATCCCACTCAAGCCGTGGATGTTTTTCTGTGTTGTGCTGTCCTGTGTACACTGTACAGATATAGGCCTGGCGACGGGCCGATCCCTCGTCCAAGGAGTCCTACCGATTGTCCATAGAACAAGCCAACTAAGAAGTTGGGGACCCGTAAAGGGTACCGGAAAATGTACAAACATTGTTAAACTGGAAAAAAGAAGAAGAATCTGTTTTAAGTAAACAAATTGATTCTTCATATGAATTCATTAATGTATCGCTGCAAGAAATGACACCAACTCGAAAGCCCGGACGAGCATGCGTAAACTAAACACGTTCGATGTGCTTAAAGGGATGCATCACAAACTGCGGAATCAAGTATCTACACGCAACTGAACTTGCGATACAACGAGCAAGCAGCCGTCATGTAAATATTTGTCGAGGGACCATCGATATGAATACAGTCGTACTAATAAATATCTTCAAATGTGCCAACGTTTGCGAGGGTCGGAAAGTGCTGTGGTCTTTGTTATATTTCATTATTATTATTATTATTTGTATTTGAATTTTAAACGCTGGTTATTTGTGTACAGTTTGTGTGTGATACGTCGTCGTCGTGATTGTTGTATACCGTGTAATATTCTTCCAGTGCACATGATCTTCCACTGATCAGATACAAGTTGTGATTTTCAAACTTCTACAGTAACTTTATTAAAGGAAAGTGAACGATGACCTTGAACAGAAGATAGTGCAGTATTTGCTGACAGTGGCAGCTACAATAAGAAGATTCTTCGTTAGGGAAACAGGTACATCGACTGCAAATGTACTCGCAATGACTACGCTCAGAGACCGCAAAAGTAAACAACTATGAAACGAGCGACAAAGTGACTAAATACTTATCGTACATTGCCATAGTTGGTACAAGGATAAGACGCGCGGTTTTTGCCTGGGTACATACGATCTAACGCTCCGACACGTTCTTCGGTGATAATTATTCTTTTGTAACAGTTGAATTGTTTTAAAATTATTTGTTTAAAATATGAGCCGTAAATTAAGAAGAATTGCAATTGTGGGTTTAGGAGAGTGTAATTTAAATACAATATATATTAGGGCAGTTACTTGCTCTGGGATTTAAAATGGGGTTATTATAAAGTAAGTAGAAATAGAAAAAAAATTCTTTTTTTTAGGAGAATTCAGTTGACTTGCCATAAATATTGTCTGTATATACTAATGCATCAGTTAGCTAAGTGGAAAGCAATTATGAAACAGTATTGTCCTGTTATATCACTGTACAGATCTTACGTTTCGATTGTATTTTTTGCCATTGTAAAGAATTTGCCATGTTTTTTTTATTTTTGTTTTGTTGTTTAGTCATTTTTTGTGACATTCGATGCTCAAATGATGAGAAAATTTTTGTAAACTACAAACTCTTACTTCAGGAAATTTCTTGCTTAAGATATTGTGCCATGTATTCTTATTTTTGTTTACTTATTCTGTGTTCAAAGATCTTAATTTGAGGCATAATTTCAGTGTTGTATAGATATGTGGTATCAAAAAGTATGACATACTTTTATAATTGATTGTGTTGTACCGTATAATATAGTCTTCTTCTACAAAATGCAATAGTCGCGTCTGTTCTTATCTTTCTTTGTTTTTTGACATTGAAATCCTACAGTTTATCAGTAACTTGCGATGTTTTTGACAAGATTCAGATGACTTTACAAATTCTTGAATTGTGTACATCAGTTCCCAGGAATAAATACTCATTCCATATTATTTATCTCTTTCACTGCTCTGAAAATAGAAACATTAAATGGACAATTTTGCTCTGTTCGTCCACCATCCCTTTCGTTCATAACCTCAAATCTCTCGCCTGAGCGTCCTGAAGAATTTTGATTTGCTTAGAGATTATACGTATTTAGTTCAAGATATGAAACAGGTAAACAATGTAAAATATATTTTAATTTAAAAATTTGTATTTCAAGTCAATTAATAGGTGTTGCATGCTGTAAGATATTTTAAATCTGAGTTCACAAAAAAGTAAAGTACAGTCTATTTAACAATGCTATTAGTAGGTCATACTGTAGTGTTGAATGGTAGGATAATTACTGAATAATAAATTGGAAATTGGGAGAAATTGCTATGGCTCAAGTTGAGGTATTAACCTGGCATTGTCGTAGAGGGACTGAGAAAAACCATGGAGAATCTGTAAGATTTGAGGTTTTCACGGCAGTGAGTATGAAGATTTCTGTCTTCTGGGTTCTTGCGCTGTGTAGTCTGGTCGATGTTTACCAACGTTTCAGAGGTCATACTGCCTCCGTCATCAGAGTATGAAGATTTCAGTCTTCTGGGTTGTTGCGCTGTGTAGTCTGGTTGATGTTAAACAATGTTTCAGAGTTCATACTGCCTCCATCATCAGGGCGATGAAGATTTCTGTCTTCTGGGTTGTTGCGCACCGTAGTCTGGTCGATGTTCACCAACGTTTCAGAGGTCATACTGCCTCCGTCATCAGGGCGATGAGTATGAAGATTTCTGTCTTCTGGGTTGTTGCGCTGTGTAGTCTGGTCGATGTTCACCAACGTTTCAGAGGTCATACTGCCTTCGTCATCAGAGTATGAAGATTTCTGTCTTCTGGGTTGTTGCGCTGTGTAGTCTGGTCGATGTTTACCAACGTTTCAGAGGTCATGCTGCCTCCGTCATCAGGGCGATGAAGATTTCTGTCTTCTGGATTGTTGCGCTGTGTAGTCTGGTCGATGATAACCAACGTTTCAGAGGTCATACTGCCTCCGTCATCAGGGCGATGAAGATATCTGTCTTCTGGGTTGTTGTGCTGTGTAGTCTGGTAGATGTTTACCAACGTTTCAGAGGTCATACTGCCTCCGTCATCAGGGCGATGAAGATTTCTGTCTTCTGGGTTGTTGCGCTGTGTAGTCTGGTCGATGTTTACCAACGTTTCAGAGGTCATACTGCCTCCATCATCAGGGCGATGAGTATGAAGATTTCTGTCTTCTGGGTTGTTGCGCTCCGTAGTCTGGTCAATGTTTACCAACGTTTCAGAGGTCATACTGCCTCCGTCATCAGGGCGATGTAACAACCCAGAAGACAGAAATCTTCGTACTTACCGCCGTGAAAACCTCAAATCTTACATGACCATTACTGTTTTTGTGTCTGTTCACTGTAAAGATTATTAGGTAAAGTTTATATATGGCTTCTTTAATCAATAGGAATCAATAAAAAATAGCTGAGATCTTGCAAGTAAGGGATACTATGGAATATAATAAAAGGATTTTATTTTTATTTTTTTAAAATTATTTTCTGATAAAAAAGCTTCTACTTTAGAGCATCCCAGTGCAATTTCTATTACTTTTCCACAGTTTTCTTAATGGGTGCCTGGAAAGTTTGAAGGAATCCACTTCTGAGGTGCGGATATTGGCAGGGAAGGAAAATGTTGCTCTTTGAATATATAGTCACAGAAAGAAACACTACCATTTGCATTTGCATTAAGATTTATTTTTGAATGACTAAATGGTCAGTAAAATCACAGTACAATGGTTTCAGAGCAGCTGTCAATATTTAAACACTGCAGAACATAAAAATTTTCATTGACATTTTGAGATCTGAGGTTTTAATGGTTGTGGAAATTTCGAACGTGGTCTCCTGGGTTGTCTTGCAGGTAGTTTCTGATGTTTTGGAGGAATGTATCTCTTGCATCTTCTACTCTGAAGATGTAAGCAATACATTTCTTCAAAATGCTGGTAACCACATGCAACATCATGCTCCAAAAAATAATATGCCGCTCTTGGCACGTTTGAATTATTTTCCTCTGGTTTCAAAACGGACATTTTTTGAGGAGTTTGTTTGAAGAAGAAATTTCCTTAATCTCAATAAAATAGCCTACTAACTGACCGAGAGGCGCGACAGCCCGAAGCCGAGCCTCGGCCTCCTTCCACGTTAGAAGTTTCTTTGTCTTTAGAACAGCTAAGGTACGAGCAGTTTAGTTAGAGTTGTATGTGAGTAAAATCGTGAAGAATCGGCATATACATGGATCACACTCTTCCTATATTAGATCATGCAAAATCAAGCCCTGATTACATCAGTAAATCCAATATAAAACTTTTTTTTAGTGTAGTCTTGCACCGTGGGTGGTTAGCAGTGTACAACCTACCTTGGAAATATAGGTTATAGGTTCCCGTGAAATGTCGGCAACCACTTACGACATCATAACCAAAGAAACCACGATGCAGATTTGTACTACCACGAAAACCTCAAAACTCTCACAAAAATTATGATGCAGATGTTTCTAAGTTTAAATATGATAAACGTCCTTAGCATTATGCTCAGGAACTTGGAAGTTTCTATCTTCTTAAAAGAAATTTATTGCTAGAGATATAATATTTCAATAATGACGTAACACAGTGATTCCCAAACTGCGGTCTGCAGAACTATATAGTCTCCTAAGGCAATGGTATTCAACCTTTTTTGTTCGCGTACCCCCAGACATAATTTCTCTTCAACTTTGTACCCCCAAAGTTTTCGGTGTATAATTCAAGTTATACATAGTATATAATCTACATCTAAAATAAATTAAATAAATTACATTACTGATTATTCAGTGTTTATCATAAAATGATATATATATTTTTTTAAATTTCACGTACCGCCTAAGATGTCTTCGCGTACCCCCGGGGGTACGTGTACTCCAGGTTGAATACCACTGTCCTACGGCATGTCCAAGGGTTCCACAGATTGCACAGTGTTTACCAGCCTAAAAGCAGTTTTCTATTAAAATAAATCCAAAAGCTGTTACCCAGATTTAATAAATGAAAGAGGTTTGGCTGTGGATTAGCACAAACAATATCAACACAGCAGCTTGTGGTTTGCCGTACTATAATTTCAGTATTGTACGAAATGAAAAGAGAACCACGTATTGCCATACTTTTAATTTCTGATGCATGTCTTGAGCGTAATTAAGGAAATAGAATCCGTAATGCAGTATTGTTTATTTTGGTACCATTAACTTAGTCCAAAACTGTCCCGTTCTATTTCCTGTTTTTTCTATGATTATGGGTATTCGTTTTGGAGTGGGTTCTATTGGTGATTTTAATTATCGGAAAGATTACAATTTAAAAAAAATTGGGAAATACTGGTGTAACATAATCTTTGTTCAGAAATATTAATAACAAATGAAAAATTGTTTTTAAAATCATATGCAGGTTTTTCTTGCATTCCACAATTGAAATTAAGGTTAAAAGCCACTGCTAAGGAACCATTGCTTTACAGAATCTCTTAAATTATTTACATATGATACAGGTAATGGATACTATATAAATATTGTTCCTGTGATAAAAAAGTAACAAGGATTGTTTCAACACAGCTTAAACATCAACAATAAAAATCTACATGTTGCATACAGTAACTATTTTATCCAAGACAGAGTTGAAGCTCAGAAGGAAGGTGTTTCATCTTTAGAATATGAAATATATATTATCTACTATCTTAATGTGTTCTTTGTACACTGTTCATAATATCTATGGAAGTTTTTAACACGCACATAACAAAGTGTTGATCCCCTACTTTAAGTAGTAATATCAGGCTGTTGAGTTGTATTTAAAAAGTATCTGCTAGTCTAAAGTAGGCTATAATTTATGCTTAAAAGATTTTTACATACAGTTATGTTCCCATTTTCATTATTAAAGTCACAACAGAGGAAGATGACATATTTATTGTAAGTTAAAATTTAACTATTGGTTTTTTTTTAGTTAAACATGGATACTGCTTCCCAGCGTTAATAAGGAATGCTTAAATTCTTATTGCTTGGTTAAATAATAAGGCTGTTGTATGGGTATGCAGTCGGGATATTTCAAGAAGTTCCGCACTGGGTTCAGGTCTTCGTATTAATATTTACAGACGCGTGCTAGCTGTTGTAAACATACAAGCAGTACGAACTATCATTGGCAGTGGACCGGTAATGGTGGGTTAAGTTATACTTATGGATGTTTTCGGTAAATGTTGTACCAACTTTCCTTGATTAGTACCGGAAATTAATTTTATTATGTTCGAGTGTGTCGCTAGAGAACTGTAAGTACAAAGTGAAAACTGTACCCGTAAGAAGTGGTACCAGAAATTACCACGTGTTATAAAGAAAACAGATTTTTACGTAGCCGAGTTAACCTAATATTCTGTGACATCAACAACATTAGTTAATAATAAATTGATGATTTCTGGTTGACCTCACCTACCATATCGAAGGCTTCAGAACGTAAATCGTATCAGATATGTTTTCATGCATTTTTACTTTTTCGTCTAATTGAAATTGCTTTGGTAGTTTTAGCTGGGTAGTACTATATATGCAAATACTAGCTTCATGTATTGTGAATGCCAAGATTATTTCCAAAAACTGGATGATTCTATCTTTATATCTCGCAGAACTTATTCTCTCGCCTTTCCTAGATATCATAAGTCAAAAATGCTTTGTCTACGTGGTAGCGTTGGACCATGGCTGTATCCTCAATTTTTTTTTGGGGGGGGGATATTACGAAGGTGTGATCCCATCATTTTATTTGACTACAATGCACACCATAAATTTCACAGCTATGGGGGGGGGGGGGGGGACTGCAGGCTTAATCAGAAGGCCACGACATTTCGTGGTTCAAAATAACTTTCTGGAACAGTGCAGGAGTCATTTATGAAATGATTCAAATAATTATGGTATTTATTAATAATGATAATATACTCTGCTTCATATTTAATAACTGAAGAGAAAGACGTTTGTAATTTAATAATAATAATAATATAATTGTATAACTGAAATGATACTATGTTGCTTCAAGCTAAACATTCACCTCCATCTGAAGCTGTGGTTAAAAATTCTTAAAGCTATACCTTCACTCCCCCCATACATCTGCACAGTGTGGTGCATTTTTAAGCACCAGGAATAAATTAACTTTACCATGTTATCTCAGAGTGTGAGAAAAAGAATGTTAGCCTACGTAAACTTGAAGCATCGATGCACTTCCTCGAACAAAGTTTATTTTAAATGCCTTTCAATATTATCCTTCTTTCTATGTATACATATCTCTTCATAAAAACCACGGGTAATTTGATAGTAAATTGTAAGTTTTGACCTTATGCGTGCAGGATGAATTTCTGTTCATTCCATGATTATAGTGGACAGATCTGTGCTAGAACACTCTTCAGCTTAACTGCCTGCCTTCTACTTCATCATTCTTCTACTTTCATCTTCTATCGACTTTTATATTCTGTCATATTCATCCTATTTTTTTCCGTATCCAGTACACACCATTCAGCATGGTGTGCATTGGTGGTTAGCAGGATTCACGACCCATCAGTACATGGGTTCGACCGGGACCACAACATTTAACGCTCCTCTTGTGACCCCCTTTTCGCGAGATGATGACGAAAGTGGAGTAATTGTTGGGATGCCACGGAGAAACCGGGGAAATCCCGGAGGAAAACTCCGTGATGCCTAGACAACGGCCTTGCCCGACACAAGTTATAAATCTGAGCACCGCCGGGAATCGACGCCAGTATTACAAGCCCAGCGTTCTAACCGCTAGACCACCGTGGTGGTTATTCAAGTTCCTTCACCAGTTTTAACATCTAAACTGCATCAACCCATAAATCCTACTAACCTTGTCTTTACCAGTTTCAATGGCCAACCTGTAACAACCCCAAAATTACCATCTGTGTCATTTTCTCTAATATCCCAACTCCTATACCATCATCAGTCTTGACACCCAAACTGTGAACCCCATAACTGTCCCTTGCATAATTCGCCTCAATTATCTCACCTTCTGTGCCTTTATCAGTTCTGACACACACGCAGTATCAATCCCATAACCACGATGCTCGTATTTTGTTGGTGCATTACCAGTGAGAGCAACACATCTTTGTCTGCTTGAATATAACAGCTTTCTTTTCACTAACAAGAACGAAAGCCAGCCAAGCATCTGGTATGAAGATGACTGTCTTCTGATACATTGCACCGTACAGTCAGATATTGACCAATTTTTCATACATGCTTACTGCTTCCAGAATTATATTATTAGGGTGATAAGTTCCTGATGATGGAGGCAGTAAATACCTCTGAAATCTTAGCCAATTTCTACGAGATTACATGGAGCAACATCTCAGAAGTTACCTCCGACCAAAACCTGATCTTCATGTTTCTACCTGTATTTATCAACAACTTCCTTTTGGCTAACCTCACAAATAATCGATACCTTCCCATATCAGATAATCATACTTTAAAGAATTATTCAGTTCTAATTTCATCTTGATATGATTGTGTGCTAGTACTATGCCCCTCTATAATGTTATCTAAACACTTATTACAGTATATTTACTAATAAACAATTACAACTTAATGACCTTTTGAGTCTCGTACACGTGACATTCATTGTGCAGATAAAATTCATTGTTTTCTTGCCATTATTAATGGCCATTTAATCATCAGTGGTCAATGTTTCTCTTAGCCCTCTTTTTTATTTGGTAAAGTAATTCACAAATTCAACTAATTATTGTTCATAACCGTATCACAGCCTCTTAAAATATTACCACAAGTTACTCCAAAATGTCATGTGTTCTAAAATAGTCACGTACTCATAGAACCTGGGAAACTGAAAGTGACAACTGAGATTTTATCAGGAAATGCTTATTTTGAGTATTCCAGTGTTTGTCTACAAACTTCTAATATTTGACATTTATGTTGTTGCTATATCATAGTGCATAGATTCAGATTTGCATTATGTAGAGTAGATAGTGACAAATACGTAAAAACAGTAATAACTGAAAAATCATATGCTCCTAGATAAAGCGATATAATTTATGTTTGGTTTTCACAACATTTATCCTGTTTCGCTGTTTCTTACGAGATTAATGAAGTTTCCGAGAGTAATTAAAACACAAATATTCCCATTAAAATGTGAGACTTTATGTTCTGCATTAATATAACTGTCTCTGAGTATGAGGAAGAAATTCACAGCTCGAAGATCAGCGAAGGAATAACCATTTCAAAATTAACATCTTATTGTGAGCAATTCTTAATTTGAGTGAGACTGTCTCTGGACACCTGTGCATTCGCTCACCTGATTGGGTTCATTGTTTGGTGTAATGATGACAGTTCCGAATCACATTTTTCAGTTTCTCAAAAAGAGTTCCCTAACTGAAGGGAATGTATGGAAGTGGTAGCTGATGATGAAACATTGTGCAGAATATGATGTTCAGTGTTTTTGTTCACTCTCCACTTGTTCCACCGTTGCGAAGTCCAGCTTTCAGGTCTGGAGGAACTTGTTTGCGAAAACAGTCATCGAGGAAATTTGCCATTGATCGGTATAGATGCCGCATTACACCGCTTAAACTATGACTCTCATCGGGGTAAACCTGCAGAAGATAATTAAAATTACGAAACTTTTCATTCATGAAAGAAATTAAAACAGAACAGGAACGTGATTTATTTCTTTTAAAGAAATATTTCCCAAACTTTATCACACTATGGACCACTTTTTTAAATTCAAGTGTGTGAGCCCCATGTAATTAAACATTTTTCCCTCATAATTTACTTTTAACATGACTGTCCTGTATCACCTGAATGAATACTGACAGAAGAATGAAGCCCTCTTTTATTCAACACAGTTTTGAGGTTAAGGGATATTTAACCTAAAATTACAAATTTCAGATTTGAACAACATATAAAGTGGACTTTTATGTATAAAATACTGCAGTGTTATTTACCTGCTGGCGGAAAAGGACACCCTTATTTGCTAGATTCTTGGCGAGTGTCATACTCTGCTGAAAGTGCACATTGTCATCTGCAGTTCCATGGACCAAGTAGAACATTTTATCACGTAGTTGTTCCACTCGCAAATTTACGTCAGCCTCCTCATATCCTTTATAATTGCCTGTTACATTTGGCAGTCCCATGTATCGTTCTGCATATGCAGAATCTGAGGAAATACAAATGTTATTACACCCGAACGTGTTCAGTAATATGACGTGTCGCTTGGCAGTAATCCTTTGGTTCATTAACATATGGCACTCTATCGCGTTAAATTAGTTCAGTCTGAATTCCATATTAAAATTGTTGGTCTTAGCAACATGATTTTTCTGATTGGCAGGTGCCTGATTCGGATTAAGAACTCGAAATGGTTAAAGAGGTTATACAGTATAAGGAATGTTAAATAAATAAGTGGACAATATGTATATTTCTGAGGAGGTCAGCTGCATCCATTGTTTTTATGGCAATGGAATCTGTTGGCAAAGGAAAAATTAGGACGAGTTCCATAAATTCAATGGAGATTTATTTTAATAAAACCAAAGATGTATACATTTACTCATTGGACAAACCCTGCATTGTAGTCTGAACACCAGAGGCTGTTTGCCTTATCAAAACCATACTTAAATTTGTCTAAACTAACCATATAGTCTCCATGATGTGACCGGAGCTACAGAAATACCACAGTGGAAGATTTCTTGTTCCCGAGCTAGGGCCATGGCTGCCATAAAACCTCCATAGCTCCACCCCCAAACAGCAACACGCCGTTTGTCCACAAAATGAAGGGAATCTCGTAGATACCTACAAGAAAATGTAGAGTATGTTAATTCTGCTATGAAAAATTAAAATTATTATTATTTTTCCGGTTTAACAATGTTTGTACATTTTCCGGTACCCTTTACGGGTCTCCAACTTTTTTTAGTTGGCTCGATCTATGGACATTCGGTAGGACTCCTTGGATGAGGGATCGGTCCGTCGCAAGGCTTAAAATTAAAATACGAAACTTACAAAAGAGGGTTAATAAGGGATGTATCCTGTTGCATGTTGATCATTACAAGAGTAATCTAATATGTGAGTTATAATCATATAGTGTATTCTTACGCCTCTGTGTCCAAAATGTGAAATGATTGCACTTGAAGAACAAAGCTCAAAATTAATTATAATTCTAAATAAGACATGAACAAAAGGTACAGAAATGGATTAAAGATTTGTATCTTATTAAGTCAGATAAACTGCCCATCTTGTGGTAGAATGGTTTCTTGTTTGTCGTATGAAATTTATGACTATGGGACACTGGTATTTCTTAGCAGTGCAGAGGTCTTATAGTACTCTCGTCCTCTATCGAAGGATCCCTATCACCAGTCTACTAGGATTTAGGGAATCTTTACAATAGAAGAGACCAGGACTAAAATTGGGCTGCTGTTCTGAGAATAATAATAAAACAAAGAAAAATAAATGATGGTAGTAATGGTAAATAGTGTAAGAAGAAGATTAAGTAGACTAATAGACGATTCCATTCTATAAGTATAGGAATTCTAATCCAATCCATCCACACCTGTGATAAAACAGATATACGAATTCTCTAATTTCTTGAAAAATTAGACGTTTGGATTAAATTTTGTAATTGGATTTCTGAGAGCTGTTTTTGAGTGTTGTTACAGAAATCAGTGTGATCACTAGAAATACAGTATCATTCTTTAAAATTTAGACGACTTTACTTTAAAAATTAGCTCGTTTTCCATTTAAGAAGCTAACATAATATTTTTAACTGCTAGTCTTACAGCAACCAAGTTTTTAAAAAGACACGGAAAGTAAAAATTTATAAGCCACGGACAACGGATATTATCCAAGTCATCTTTATGTACAAAGCATCTTCCGTCTGATATATTACTTTTAATATAATTGAATGATTACTGAATGTCAGCACTTACGCGGTAACTTCCAACTGATCTGCCACTTCAACTGTGCCAAGTTTCATATACACTTCATGAAGCATCTGATACCCCTGGCCTCCTGAGCCCCGTCCGTCAATCTGTGCCACGATGAAGTCTCGATTCCCTGCTAAGTATGTACTCCAATCCATCTTCCATCTTTCTGTCACAATTTGTGATCCTGGGCTACCATATCTGCAAAGCAATTACCACACAAATAAAGTGGTAACAACATTGTGATCTGAATAATGCCATTCTTCCAGTGTACTGCATTGAGGCACAAGATTAGGTTTAGGAGTTTGTGGTACTTCTAGGTTAAAAATGCGTCTTCAATAAGTCTGTCATTGCTTATGATAGCAATATCATATATGCAGAAACGATTTTAAGAAGCAAACAAAACACTTCAGGAAGGAACTTCAAAGGAACACAAACTGTCATGAAACACCAACTCTAAAAACATGAAAATCACTCACATGCCCGTTTTCGACAATTTAAATTACAAGAACGTTTTGGAAAATCTTTGTGGCCACATCATCCCACCGTATGAATTTGACCATCCGTCAATTTGGTATTACTACTTGCAAGAAATTGCACGGTGCGAGCCTGGAGTAGTGTCCATTGGCTAACGACCATAGCAAATTTCATGAAAATCCGTTCGACCATTCCCTAGTTATAAAAAACGCGCGTGCGTGAATGGTGTGGCGTAATGTATACATAAAATGGTGGTTGTTGGTGTTATCGTTCCATCTCAGGAATTCCATTATCCATCAAATTGGAAATGAAGACGTACTATTGTGGACTGGGCTCCAGTGTCGCAGTATTCATGCCAAATTTTATGAAAATTATTTTATCCGTTCCCTAGATATTACAGGACCGAACTGAAACTGTTCGTAAGGACATCGATAGATGGCAGCATGCCCTCTTCGATCGCAAGACGCGGCGGATAGAAATGGACGGGCCCATGTGTTCTTCGACTACGTTAAAGCGCAAAGCACACATGTTTAATGCAAATTAAAATTTCATACCAGATTGGATTATTGTTAGAACTGCTTGTATATATATTCTTCGTCACTCGGCTACCAAAAATCCGAATGTATGTGTATGAACTGAAAACAGATCTAATGTCACAGAATATTTTCGTTCTCTGTCGATACATAATACTGACTAATGCCTGATTTAGTGCTTTCAAACTGCGTTATGAAGAATTTAGCTTCTACTCTATTCTGATTATTTAAATGTGTTTTTATTTTATTTTAGGAAAGTGCTGGTTTCCCTGTACTATATTTCTCTGTACCTAACATGTTGATAATCTTCATAAGATTACTTATTTTGTAGTCTTTATATTCGTAAACATAATAGTAGTTGATGGCAAGACCATTTTACCCACGGCCTTGGCCACATATAAACTACAGGGTGATATCTAGTTTTTTTTAAATGCCACCAATCGTCGTAGTCGAATCGTTGGGTACCCTGCTTTATATTCGAAAGGTCCCAGGTTCGAATCCCGGCCCAGAGACTGGCTATCCTGACTATGGTTTTTGTGGTTTTCCTCAGTCTCCCCAGTTAAATACCGGAATAGTACCTCAAATTAGGCCACTACCGCTTTCTTCCAATTCATCACTTGCTGTCATCCTCTCATCCGCACTCTGTGGTGTAGACAAGTCTAGGTATTGAAAGCGTCGTTATATAAGTTATAAATAAATTTAAAAACACCATAGTAAAACTACTTATTCCTACTCCAATTATTACAGAAATCGTGCAGTCATACATTCAAGATGCCAATGATGATGTGTGAAACAAATTTATAATTACAGTTTTCCATTTTAGCCCAGTTTCCCCTACGTTCCTCGAAAGCGATGCGTTCAACGAATCCGCGTTATGCGAATTTAACATTGTGTGGGGTTAATGGGGATACGGGAACACGGTCGTTTGAAGTCTAACTGGCTAAATAAAATTCATAAATATGCAATAATTACATTAATTTGTGAACTGATTGTGTAATATAATAAAGTAAAGTAAAGCTGTTCCACTATACTCCATGTTGGCGCTTTGGGGGGAAGGTTTATTGTATATATTTCTGGAACTTAAGCTTCAGTATTGTTCATCAGTCTTTACACAACAATTTATAAATAAATACATTTTTACTTCGGTGCATTGTTTATCAATGTCCAGAATTTCATTAATTAAGTACATTAAATAAATGACGCACCGAAGTGAAAAGTTATTTGTAAATTATTGTAATGACTAAGAATCAATATTGAAATCAGTAGATCCATAACATAACCTTGAAATACAATTTGCTGTTTTTATAGAATATATTTAACATAAATACCTAAGGTCTAAAATGTAACTTTATTCAAGGATTTATGTATTTGTCACCGCCTTGAATGTATATTGTTTGGTAACAAAAATTATTGAATATAATTTCTCTTATTTTTCAAGTTAATAGATTTGACACGTGTTTTGAGAAATGGTTTTGGAAAGATTTAAACACACATCCTGCTGTGAAAGACGTCTCGTTACATGTTCTTAGAACAGGTGTTGTGTATGAACCCCAAAGGGATAATATGTTTTAATGACAGAAGATAATTTTGTAGAATAATACTTACACGTGTACGACTAATGGGTAACGTGTTATTTCTTCTTCCCTGAGTCCGGGGGGCAGATGAAGTCGAACCTGCGCGTTGTATCCTCCTGATATTTGAACAGGGAATGTTTTAACCTGTGGTAGTGCCATTTTGGAAGCCCTCTCAATTAGTTGTGTGTTATTTTGTAATGTGGCAAGAAGTTTTGGAGCGGTTCCCCGTGTAGCATAAAGTTGTACCGTTGGCACGCCAGGTCCCAGGCATTCCAGTGCATAATAATTTAGTCCTGGACTGAATACCACATTGTGGTACTGGCACGGTTGAACCAGGACGTCCATCGCATCCCACCGTTGTTTCTGCTTTCCTAGAATTCATGGTTTAATCAAATATAATAACAAAGCAAGGTCATACAGTCACTGGGGAGACAGACTTATAAAATCTTTCTCGTAACTTAATTTTTCTTCAAGTTCTTTGAACGTCTACATTTTATAACTCACTCAGTTATGTGTTATGTGAGATTTCAGGTTCTCGCAGTGACAAGTATCAAGTTGACTGCCAACCCCCTTGGTTGCGTTTTAAAAACTTGAGAATTTTATTACGTGGGTAGCATTGAAATAAGAATTAAATTTTTTAGGAAGAAATAATGTATTTCTTTGAATGTATTTCATGTAGCAGTGTATCGAACGAACCCTTTCTCTTCTGCAGAGGTGATTGTGTGGGTGCAGGTGATATTTCATCATCTCCTTCCCCCCACTCTTCGGATTCTGTCTCACTATTAGCTCCTGACCTTCCACCTGCCATGGATGCGTAATATGCCGAGTATGGATGGTGGCTCGGTTGCTCGGGTTGGCAAGTGAGACACTGGGGGGCATTCAGAGGCACTCCTACCCGGGGCGATGACGAACTTGTTCGATATAAATGTAGTTGTCCAGGGTGTCCTTCTGGTATGCCCAAGTAATATCTGCAGTGGAAGGAATTGTTACTGCTTACATGATGGACATGATGGATGAGAAATATCTATAAAATCTCACAACATATTTTAAAAGTAAAGTAAAGTTTGTCCCGCTACGTGGGGTGAGTGGAGGTATAGCTCCTCTCTTTCTTGACCTCGGCACTAGATGGGGATGAGTGGTCAGCATCTCGCCCCGGCTGGCTTTACCCCCGGGAAAGGACCCCGGTACCCATTGTAGAGGAGGCTGGGTGGGCCCCAGAGCCGGTCTGGACGCAGAGGCTAGAGGAAAAATCCTCTACCCCCGTCGGGGATCGAACCCCGGGAGTCCATCCCGTAGCTAGTCACTATACTGACTGAGCTATCCTGGCCCATCACAACATATTTTACTTACATAATTTCCATTCCTTAATTTGAGGAGAATATCATATTTCACCATTATTTTCACGATAAAACAGTGTGACTACTTTCATACAAAAGTGCAACTTATGAATTATGTAAGATTGTTGTGAGGTTATGTCCAAATTTGGAATATTATCTATAATCACTGTCTCTCGCAGTATTGCACACTACGTAGAGCAGTGTGGTTTAGAATTATTAATCATTGTGGTACATAATTTGAATATGTTTTAAGTAATTTGTATTTTGTTTAAATATTGTTAACAACTGATTCAAATTGACATCACAAATTTTAGGAAGTAATGTAATATTACGTACTCAGTTGAGCATGTTGACAACGGTTCTGTACATTTTTCAATAAATTACATGATCATTCATTCTTTCCATGGCCTGTCTCTACTTTTATGACAATTTTCTGTCTTTCCCACTCGTCTATCTTTGTTATATCCCTAATTTATTGATCTCTTGACCACTTCTGTAGTACGCATAACAGGTGGAAAAGTATGTGTAAAAATAAATAATTTAAATGTACATATTCTGCAAACATGCTAATCCTGATTAATTGTCATGTACGAACTTACATTAAATTTTCAGTATGGTCCCATGCTAGTATCTTAGCCACTTCAAATTTTCCGTGTGTAAGTGGTAGTACCCTTTTCTTGGGTATATTAACTGAAACTATGTGTCTGAAGAAGCCCGCATGCCCATCACGAACAGGTGATATTGTAACGTAGTTGTTGCCGTCTGATGAGAAAAGAGGTGCTTCTTGTGAATCCACCCAGCCATGGCCTTCCCCACTTACTCTTTGTGTCTGGAACAGAAACATTAGTTTTTCATAACTGTTTTGCTTTTAAAATAATAGTACTGTCCATCTGCCTGCAAGTGATAAGGCCAATTTTGACTAATGAGCGGCCCAACCACGTACGAGTCTGGCTCGGCGAGCTTGACTCCTGAGCCGGGCTCGGATATATTTTACCACACACGCATAGCAGACTCGGCTCGTGAACCCCACCCACAAAGGAGTTTGGCTCAATGGAACCGAGCCGAGCCGGACTCGCGAGCCAAACTCGTACGTGGATGGGCCGCTTAAATTTATTTTGAAAGATCCATACTAAATTTTGTCACACTTTTTGTTTCTAATTTAGAACTTCTATTATACTAGTACTACAATTTATGTTTTCATTCAGTTGAATCTATTTTAAGTGTTGCTATTTGTAAGGGTCCATTTTAACTTGTACGTTTTTTTAGTCAAACAGCGGATCATCTGCAACAGTGGCATATAGCTGCAAGAATTCAGTATTGTCATTAGTTTTGTTGTATTGCGAAGCACAAGGAACAGCTTTTACAGTTGACATTTATTATATTTGTGGTTGTTTACCTCTTGACAGTACCACATTGGACTCTTGCAGACTGTAACTATAGAGAGGTTCTGGGGTCTGTTCATCCACACGACCGATACTTCGGTTACGCTCACCCATGTTACTGCTGTGAAGTAATATTCACTGCAACAGTTAATAAAATTGCATTGCAAACATTTATCACTCAACTATGTTATTTTCAGACACAAACTTTAGCTTAAGCTGGAAATTCCTTTGCAGAACTTTGGTGGAAACAGGAACACAAAATGTTGCTTTCTAAGTCATCGTTCAAGTTCAGAAATTTATGAGCACAACTTGTTGGTACGGACTGAGTTTGTGCATTGTCTGAATTAGTGAGGTTTTGTTGTACTGTTAAAGATATTTGTCACTGTCTAATTTATTGTTTGAGTTCTGTTATGAACTGATTAATCTTACTTGGTGTGTTGTAATGCCCCTGGAGGTTTAAGGTCTCTTGTGCGTATGTTCTTTGGATCAGCTAGGTCTGCTACCCATAATGACACTAAAGGATTTGGTGTTCCAGGCTGTGAAACAAAACAGGATAACGTATAAGCAGTGTCGATAGCAGCCGATCAGTGGTTACTATACATTTACGTGTATGTGCGATAGATGTCTAAATGAAGAATTACGATTGTAACTCCGTTGACAGACAGTATGTTGAGCTACTCCAGATATTATCTATCTTTTATGGAACCTTTGTGTTCATTACTATGTTCGCAAATGCATGTACACAAATATAATTAGATATAGCTGTTTGACCTTTGGATAACGTAGGCTGCGTATTTCTGGGTAAAGTTTTCCTTCGTCTTGCACTGCAAACCATGGAAAGCGCTGTTCCTCCACCATCGTGTCATTAAATGTTGCATATAACATGAGATGTCCATCATCTGACATCCACAGTGCCTGGTTGCTACTGAGTACCTCTTCTGTAACATCAGTATATAAACAGCAAATAAACATCATACGTAGAGGCCTTGCGACGGGCCGATCCCTCGTCCAAGGAGTCCTGTCGAATGTCCATAGTTCGAGCCAACTAAAAAAAGTTGGGGACCCGTAAAGGATACCGGAAAATGTACAAACATTGTTAAACCGGAAAAAGAAGAAGATTAAACATTATACCAGAGACGTACAAGTCAGAAAGTTAAGTTCTTTCTGGTGCTTAATTCAGCATAGTACTATGGGTGAGTGGGGGTATAACTTTGCATACGTATTCTTAACCTCAGCTCTAATTGTAGTTGAGTGGTTAGTTTCATATTCCGGACTCTTCACTTCCAAGAATTGAACCCTGGGCATCCACCCCTAGTCAGTTGTCACTGTAACAGAATAGTGGTTCCCTAACTCCATGCAGCCTTTTCTTGGAGCAGAGTCCTAGTAGCGTACATAGCATTGTCTTTTGTGGAATTTGCCATTTATTTTCAAAACGGAAAGAATTATTGAATTTGTAGTATATACATATATGATACGGTCACCTTCATATAGCCAGTCGGTGACACCATTGCTGACAATCCCAGGCACGGCACTATTGGTAACTCTGTAAGATTGACTCCCTCTGGGACTGAGCAGATAGTAGATGTCGTAGTTGTACACCATGACGAGGGAGTGGCCTCTTGGTGCCCAGTCAGCATGGAGTAGAAATGGATGACCCTCTTCGTCTGGCGTTGGTGTCAGCGGGAAAGTGTCCCTGATGAATCAAGTTATGACACTTTTAGTCCACTTGCTTTAATCTGTCTGTACTGAGGCTAAGAGAAGTCCTGTGGACCAACCTCATGTCTCCCTCGAGCAGTTACACTTTTCTTTGTGCTATAATGTTTTCCTACAGATGTCTGGACATTCCAGGATAATAGCTTAAGAAAACGTCATGAGCACTTCCTTCCAAATCCTTTCCATTTCATTAATCATTAAATAAATAAATAAAATGCTAGCAACAGACAAAGCTGGACTGGGATAAACCTCTTCTAGCAGACCCAACAGAGTAGGTTTTATCACCTAGAGACAGGGTCAGAACTAGCCCCTGAAATGTCACGTTATTTTAGTATACTAAAAAATGGATACAGTCCAGAAAAACAAGAATATTGAATGTAACACACAATTGTTGAAACCTTTCAGAGTTATGTTTATTTTATACCTCAAGGTTCATATTAACACATTCTTATTCTTAAAGGATTTCCCTAAAAATCAGCAGAAATAAGAACTTATGCCATGCTACGGTGCATAAATAGCAATTATTTAATGATGATATCACGAGATTCTGTTAAATATTTATAATAGTTTTATTGCTATTTAGAACAGTGGTATTCAACCTTTTTTGCTCGAGTACCCCCAGATATAATTTCTCTTCAACTTTGTACCCCCAAAGTTGTTGGTGTATAATTCAAGTTATACATAGTATATAATCTACATCTAAAATAAATTAAACAAATTACATTACTGATTATTCAGTGTTTATCATAAAATAAGATATATATATTTTTTAAATTTCACGTACCCCCTAAGATGTCTTCGCGTACCCCAGGTTGAATACCACTGATTTATACCACCTATACTTATCATGGATGTGTTTCATTGCAGGGCAGTGATATACTTTGAGGAACGCTACCCAAGAGTACAGAATGCAATGCAGAAAGGTCAGTCTGTTTCATTTGTTCATTAGTAGTTTGAATATTGGTTGTGGTTGATGCATATTTGACCTTGTGGACGGTAAACAAGCCTCTTAAAAATTTCGCTTGAATTTAACACGCATTCTTGGAGAGCCCATTCTCTCTGCATTTACGTCAGTGACTTAAGTAATTTGTACAGTACTTAACAAAGTCACTTTAATATTATTTCAACATGATGTGATGGGCAGAATATGAATTTATTGTTGTAGAAACAATTCTTCAAAAGTAAGGACGGGTGAATTGGAAATAGTGTTTGTACTTACATTGTTGCTATGTCATACACTGAATACTGGGCCAGGTACGAATGTCGAAATAACTGTAAAGTGAAGAAAATAGCAGAAATAATTATTTTACGCACGTGACAGTTCAAACAAGTTTTCACTATACTGATACTCAAACGGTAAATGAACTTTTGTGTAATCGTGAAAGATTAAACTATATTTCAGAAAGCGATTTTATATTTATAAGAATTTTGATAATATCAATAATTCGTGGTCTTTCAGTTGCGTCAAAATCATATGACTTACAGAATTCAACACGTTTATTATACCAAATGACAAAGTAGTAGAGGCTTGACTCTCAGAAACTAACCTGAAACTATTATTTCCACCGAGATTAGATTTAGGAAGATACATAAAGAGCTATATATATAGAGAGAGAGAGAGAGAGAGAGAGAGAGCATAAAGTGTATTAATTAATTACATAGCTAGGGTATCAGAAATCTTATTTGAAAATGATCCTAAAGACGGTAAATACTATTCCAGAGTAGAAATGATCCAGTGAAACGAAATTTAAAAGTAAAGTTCTTGAGAACACGAAACTAAGTCTCCGCACCAAGTTCTTTCATACGGATCAGAAGTCTGGGAAGTAACGTAAAATAGGAGGAGGATAGAAACTGCAGAAATTCGTTTTCTGTTGATCAGCAACAGGAGGTCACGTATCAGAAAATTAATTACGGATTTACAATATTACATGAAAAGGCCAGTCCATGTGGGATTTGTGGTTGACAAAGTGGTACGTATCGCGACAGGTTTTTCACCGAGTACTTCGGTTTTCTCTTGTATCATTCCACCGCTGCTCCCATGTACTCGTATATCATCTGAAGGGTTGATAAATGGCCCGATAGGGGCTCAGTTGCACCCCTGTCCCAACAGTGACACTAATACACACTTTGTGTACTTGTGAAAGGAGCGGCCGTGTCTGTGTGAATAGGGCATACTTCCCCAAACAGGCATAAGGGGGAGCGTAGTTTAATGGGTGACGAAAATAGGAATTTGCATCAAAGTTACAAGTTATAGTAGAGTTTGTAAGACAGATACTCGTATGTGCTTGGAGTATATTAATTGGTTATAACGATGTGTATACAAGGACGTTCTGTCATATGAATATAACTGCTTTAACATGCACAGTTTAACAAATGTCACTCCAGAGCAGGGCTGCTGATTCAGAACGCCCTGAAAGAGACTGAAATGACGATAGTAAGTCGGGTTAATTCCGGGTATTCGGAAACAGAAGTACGTAGGTCGATGTAGACTTGCAATATTTTGAAACTTGACATCAGAGTGTAAAGAAAATAGAGTCATAGTTTGGTTTAAATTTTCATGAATGCATGTTTCAGAAGCAACTATTTTATTAAACCACGGTGCCAGAATTGAGTTTATTTTCAAAGCGATGTCGATTGATTTTTATGCTCGCTGGGTTGTAATTCCGATTTGGTATGGAAGGAAGGAGGAACTCGTTGTCTCCAGAGTATCTTGAAGTGCACTGTGTTCCTCGAGAAGTCGGAATTTCCTTCTAAAACATGATATTATAGTCCTAAAAAGGGCATGGCGATGTAGGCTTACAGAATTGCGTGAACATTTATTTATAGACCACCTTTAAGTTAAAGTGCTCCCTGGTGCGTGATTTTGTACCACAAACATTTAAGATAATTTCCTTCTCTCTCTCTCTCTCTCTTATTCCTGTGAAATAGACTAGTTCTACATTTGTGACTTTCCCTGTTGATAGAACTCGTAAGAGCGAAATTGCTTTGTGATAAATTATGAACATCGTATAACGCACTAACTGCATTAATCAGAATCATTCTTTAGAAGCTAATAGTCGCTCACATAGTCAAGATATTCCATGCCATTTAAGAAATTCGAAGGTTTATTACCACGTTCACAAAAGCTTGCCCCTGATCCGTATCTTGAACCATAGGAATCAAATCCACACCCTCACATGCAGTTCTTAGGATCCATGCATGCATGCTGCATACGCTGTCCATCTCATCACCTTCTTTTGATAACCTTGTTAATATGTTATCAACAGTGCAAATTATGAAGCTGTAAGAAGCCAGTTTTGACATGCATACAAAAAACAGGCAATTTTATGGCCTTGTTCGTGTCAGTCTTTACGTTTTTAGATAGACTTAAAGACAAATGGTTGTTTCAAATTTATAATGTATGTACCTTTTGTATGTTGTGCGCTAGAAGGATGAATCGGTGATCGGGCGACATGATAAATCTTGCTGGGTTCAACCGTTTCTGAAACAAAATAATTTGTACATTACGTATTTAGTTTTTATTTGATTTTTTACGCCTTACACTCACAAGTTCCGTTCAGCTTTGGATTATTTAAATGCATTTGTTTTAATTGACTGAAAGGGAATTCCAAAATGAATTTTTGCATGTAACTTGGACAAATGAGAAAATTCTGCGAGTACTTACAAAAGTCTGGTTGGTCATAAGCGATCGTATTGTGAGGTTAGCAGCATTGAGCAGACTGATGCCACCCCATTGGTCCCTGAACACCAGCTCCTCGCCTGGACAAATAAAATAATTATGATAGTTATAGCTAATAGTAAGGCCTTTCTTACGTTACGCGTTCCACATCATTCTTCACTATCAACGTCTCATTAGACGCTATATAATCTGAGCTACTGAAAAGGCGAGCTTCGAGACGCCTGTCCTACCAACATCGACGTGAAATTCTGAATAAAGTCAAGATGAACATTGTAATTCCACGACACGTATAACCCGACGCCGACATAAGTTTCCGAATCGAGGGACGCCACGCGAAACAATGCTGGCAACTCGATGCCTCGTATCACGAGGCAGTTAACCCTACAAACAGGGCAGGGCTGGATTAAGATCTCTGCATTTTTGTTTCGTAGGCCCTAGGCACAGGCGTACGGAGCATATGAATGAATGTTTAAATTCGGCCATTTCGTGTTTACGCATATGTTTCAGTTCTCTGATATATTTTTATGAACTAGTCAGAATTGTGCTTCACTTGTTCCCAGTATAATTCGTGTAGGCTAATTTTTATAAAGCGAACTTAATACAATAATTAATATTACTTTGTGATATAAAATTATGCAATTATAATGTCAAAAATAAATAATTGCCTTTGAATTTTTAAATTTAAACTAATTCCTGTAATGTAATTAGGAGAGCCACGGTGGTCTAGCGGTTAGAACGCTGGCCTTGTAATCCTGGGGTCTCGGGTTCGATTCCCGGCGGTGCCCGAATTTATTACTTGTGTTGGGCAAGGCCGTGGTCCAGGCAACACGGAGTTTTCCTCCGGGGGCTTCCGTGGCATCCCAACAATTACTCCATTCACACACAGAAGAAGGCAATGGCAAACCACTTCTGTATCATCTGCCAAGAACGTATATGAACAGGTCCCAGTCCGAGAAAAGGATGGAAGGATCCTGTTCATATGGACCTGTCGTCAGACAGAACACAAAAAAAAATGTAATTGATGATACTAAATTTTGTATTCATACTTGTATATCTGTTTTTATAACTTATTTAGATATTCTGAATCAACTGCTTGTGTTATTTGGCGTCATTTTCGGCGGAAGCATTGTTGTGTGCGGTGACTTGTAATGGATGTTGAGAGAAGTGGTCTTAACCCATTTAAACGTATTCTTTCGGGTTAGGCCTATTGGTCGGACAGGAAAAACCACAAAATTGCATTAGAATAGATTTTGGTCCTGCCAAGACTCCAACTAGATGTATTAAAACTTTCACCACTGGCCCAACCTGCTTTATTTGTCATTATGAAGAAGTTTTTTTAAAAAAATGAGATAAGTGTTTTCATTGTAGATTGTGGTCCCATGTGGAGCTATAAATTAATAATTAGCTAATAATCCATTCTGTGCCCACTGGTGGATGTGAAAATATATCCGATATTCCAAAAAGTTATTATTTGGGACAAACACATTGACATGGAAGTAATATAATTTCCTCGCAAAATATGGAAATTAGGCTACAGTTGTTATTGTTTTACAGTTCCAACACAAATCAACACAAACCTCATTAATAGTGAGGTTACTACTTATATGTGTTTCTGTTCGTTCTTGTGTCAAAACTAATTATACGGGACCCCATAATTCTAATAAAAGCACGAAAATAAATCAGTTTTGTGTCTGATATTATCCGCACTTCAAGCCCGTCGTGTTGGTTGTAATAAATCGCTATCCTTCACTGCACTATATTGAACAAGCTGTCCCGATATTCATTTATCAATAAGCAGGCGGTCCCTATTGGCAAAATACCTCAGGATGTAGATAATGGACAGCAGAGGTTAGGAGTGGTTGGTTATTTGCACGAAACCCGTCATTTGTGGGCCGTGAAAGATATAAAGTCATCAAAAGAAACACATATTTCACCAATAACAGATTTTATAAACGTGAGAAGAAATTAGGTCTTGCTTTTTAGAATACCCTTTTGTATGAAGCACTGCAGTTTTGAACATCTGCATGTTAATGTAGAATTTTACAATACATTTTTAACAGCAGAAATGATAATCACTCGATCGATATATTCAGTTTAAAAATTGTTCATATTTTAAGCGATATCTAATATGGTTTATTCCATACCTTGTGGAGTAGAGATTAAGAGATGTTAACAAAATACCCTTTGGATGACACACGAAGATGGATGTGTACACAGTACTAGTTGTAGAAAAATAATGGAAGGAGTGTAAATTACCACGTAATCTTTTAGTTGTTCGGGCGGTATTCTTGCAAAAGTTTGCTCACAGCTTACTTTCGTAACATGAGCAGCTGTGTTGTAATTCTGTTTCAACTGGCAGCGTCCTTCCATGAAACATGTAATTCTAGATTTAACCCTTTGAGGTCCATACTACTTTGACATATCGTATTCTACCGTATCCAGTAGGCCTGTATTTTGTTTGAACTTCAAAACGCTGGGAGTAACGTATTGAAATATAAAGCAATTCTCCAAGCGCTAGACTGACACCGACTCATGACCAAATATGATTTACTTTTTCAATATAGGAGAAACCAAAAAGGACGAAATTTATTTACTCATTTATTAGAGTTTTTGCAAGTATTTTCCGTCCTTCATATTTGTTTATTTTTCCTTTATTGTGCCTCACTTTTTTTTGTGATTTTAATGTAGTCGGACTGAGTTCTGATGAGGACGTGAAAGAATTAAACTGTAAACAACTGCTATTTTGATAACGATAACGAATACAAAGTAGGGAAATTTTACACATTTTTAGTTGTTACCATTCCAACCTGCAAAGTTGTTGTATAGAATGGAGCTGAGAAGGAAAATGCATCAACTACAAAGCGCGTAACACATGAAATTCTGCTTTAGGCTTGTGGCTCAACGGTACCTGCGACAGTACCAAATTTCTCATCCAAAATATGGATATGAAACAGGGAAGACGCCCCATGCTTGAATTGTACGTTTAGGGCAGCCCATAGTGTCGATCCCACCATCATGTTGGTATTACCGATTGTAGGAAATTAAAAAAAAGAACTCATTTAAGACATCCTCCAGTAACATATTTGTTCTAAATTGTATCTAAATCCGTCCAGCACTTCTCGAGTTGAATCGTGGGGAAAATGTTTTCATGAACTTCTACATGAAAAGGAAGCATGTGACTGTTTCTTAGTACACACGTTTCTTGTGTCTGTTATTATTATTTAGTGTTCTGTCTGACGACAGGTCCATATGAACAGGATCCTTCCATCCTTTTCTCGGACTGGGACCTGTTCATATACGTTCTTGGCAGATGATCCAGAAGTGGTTTGCCATTGCCTTCTTCTGTGTGTGAATGGAGTAATTGTTGCGATGCCACGGAGAAACCGGGGAAGCCCCCGTAGGAAAAAACTGTGTTTCCTAGACCACGGCCTTGCCCAACGCAAGCTATAAATTCGGGCACCGCCGGGAATCGAACCCGAGACCCCAGGATTACAAGGCCAGCGTTCTAACCGCTAGACCACCGTGGCTGCACCGTGTCTGTTATAAATACATAAATAGGCGCCCTTCAAATCGTGCACTAATTTATGGACACCCTGTATTTTGTTAATACAGATCCAGACAATTTCACTTCGGAGTTGACGTTAAGCCTGACGAAGTACAGTAGACAACACGTTCACACAAGACGTTCATCGACGGCTGATTTAAAAAGTATATGACAGAGTGAAAGCTAAAGAAAAGAGAGAATATCGGAATGATAGATAAAAAGAATGAAAGGTCGAAGGAGAATAAAATGGAAATAATAAAGAAAAGTTTGTGGAGTCGTTAATAATGTTGCCATTATAAGCCATTGGTTCTATGCTAACATGCTGCATCTACCTCGTCTCTATGATAAATGCAAAAGGACACTTCCCCGCTACAGTGTGACTGTAATTGATGTCTCGGTTTATTTCCACGTCAGTGAACTAGACATTTGCTCCCGGGGATCGTAGAGCACCGTAGAAAACATGTTTTTTCCTGGTTTCGTCTCGTTGGTTTTCAAGAGAACGACGAAGCACGGGAATTGCAATAAGATACGTAGACATCATGAACCCATATACAAATAAATGTTTATTCCTAAGTTGCACGCAGAAAGTATTAGACTGAAGCGAATTATGACGCCATTTAGATATATCAGTTTCTAGTACTATTTATTGTTATTTTATGACCGTTTATCAACTGCTGAATTTACGTAGCATCCTTAAAATACAGCAAGATTATTGTGAATGATAAATCGGAATGTATGAGGAAGAAAGCGTTCATGACCTGTTCTCAGGTACTATCACGACATTTGCCTGGAAGGACTGAGTAAAACGACGAAAGACTCAGTCAAGACAGCTAGGAGAACAGATCTCTGGGCTGAGATTTGAACTCGGGACCTCCTATGTTCTTCCGATATGTTGGTATCTGCCTCCGAGTTTACAGAGCCTTAAAGTTCAGAACAAGAACACCGTCCTCATCGCCGTGAGAATCTCAAAACTCGCTGCTACAGATGACATGTGTGCCTATTCCCTGTGGTAGAATGAACTGAAGAGGGTGTCAGCATAAGCGCGTCATATTTATAATAGAGTCTTTTCTAGTAAGACTTCTGTCATATCGGCAGGTAAAATTCTTTATAGCTACCGCCACGGAGCAGAGGTCTTCTTGAGAAGTTAATAAATAGTTCGATCAGCAAATTTTACACCCACACAGTCAGTACGTACAGCTGCACGTCTTTAGATAGCACTCGGGGCTAAAAAGTACACGCTGTCAGGTCTTGGCACGTACGATATATATGGTGTACAGTCAGAACACAAGGCGTTCTACTCTATAATGCACCCATGTACCACGAAAATGAGCAACATCCTTTCGCACGCCCTGTATACACTACCGGTTCCATTAGCGCTGTTTATGTATATCGAATGGAAATTTCTTTCTGTTCGATTTTGTGTAACAATAGGAACACAATTTCCACACCCTACTTGACTTCGGCGCTCTTAATTAATTTATGATTTGCTTCAGAGTAGAGAAAGGTCCCATTTGATTACTAAATCTGATAGAATGGAGTTGTTACACAAACTTCGCTAGTTGAACTTAGCTTTCTGATGATACTAAGACAAAGCCAACTTCTCCCTACCATTTTTATGCAATGTATAATTTTATGTTTCGATGTGAGCTAATTGACAAGTGCATGATAATATTTACACTCGTCTACATTAATTCCATTAACTATACCTGCAGAGCATAGATGTAATTCAATCCTCTACAGCCATACGAAAATTATCACAGAAGAGAAGTTATCTTATTGGATAGGGAACGTGGAAAATTGAAACTCATGAGTGAATAGATAGGAGTTGGTCGTCTTACGTTTCCCACTACCTTATCCATATTTCCCTTTGCCTATATTTGGCAATCCCTTCATCAAGGTATTATGATTCTTACGTATTTTATATTTCACTTTTATTTCATCTTGTATATCCAAGAAAGGGGTTGTAATCTAATAAGCAGTTATATGTTAAATATATTTATTAAAATATAATTAAACTACGTTTAATAAAAATTACATAAAATTTTAAAATTTCCTTCACATTGATTTTAACTACGACTTCACATAATACCATAAATACCTTTTGAACTTATGTCAAATACTTGAGAAGAAATTCCATAAAATGATTTTTCTAGCATTTTTTTAAAAAGATGAAAAACGTCTATTTTAAATTGACTTTAGCGAACATAAATAAACCTTCAGTTTCAGTAATAATTAATTAAATTCATAACTATAATCAAATATTGGCGTCACACGCAGTTCAGTTAATTTTGTTTCCTTCATTTGACTACACCTTAACTTTTCTTATGTGTAAAGGTAGATAATAGAAGAGAGCATGTAATTATAAACCTGTAGAGCGAAGATCGACAGTTGGTGCCCTAGTATCGATTTTTGAAGGTAAATTTTGTTCTATGGGTTTAGTTAATTGGTGCGTTACGCGAGGGAATGAGAAGCATAGGCCTATTTGCATTTTAGAGCTATCTGCTTTGAAATGTGACTGGATTTGCAGGGTTTAAGAGGCCTAGTTGCTGTGCAGTTTGCCGCGTCTCTGCAGGATAGTCTGAGAAGAAAGACAGAAAATCCTGACTGCCTTGGCGTATAGGATTGGCTGTTTCGTACTTGGCAACTGCATTAGGCTTTTTATTTTAGTGGCCTTCGTGCTGTACGTTCGATATGGTATAGTTCGAAAGAAAGAAAGCGTTGTCAACAAATTGGTATCTCTCTGTTTTTCAGTACGTTTGCCTTATATCACATATATTCATATATTCTTTTGGTGTTTGTGTATTGTCGATATAACGTATTATATCGATATCGGTGGTCATATCGATATATATTTGTCCCATCTATTTGGAAAAATTGTAATTGTTATACCATCCAAATCCAGTCTTAAGCTTTGTAATTTTCCATTGTTTGTATTAGAAATTGTGGTACATAAATTTACGTTGCAATTTAAAGTTTCATCATGAATTAAACGTTCTGTTTCGAGGTGTCAGTGCCAAGATTAGGTGTTTATGGCTTTTTATTATTATTATCGTTATTACTTGAAGTAACTGTAGTGACATTAGCGGTAGTAGTATAAATATTAATTTCTCGTTTCCAATATTATATTATTATCATTAACTATTTATTTTTTAGTAATATAAGTATCAAGTGATATATCGATGAGCTAACCGTATATCGATATCGGATGTTTTTACGATGTATAGATTTATCTATATAAATTACATTTATGTTATATATCAGGTTAGTTTGGTTTCTGCGAAAGGCTGAAGTAAATTTTACTCTGTCTGTTGCGTATTACAGCATGAAGTCTTGTAGTGATATTGTCTCATTACAGTTTCTTATCTTCCTTCATTTTTTGTTATTTACAGAGGTGAAAGTACCACTGCGTAGCTGCATTGCAGTGTACTTAATTTAACATTAGCACTAGAATAATGGCCTGAAAATCAGAGTTTATTGTAATGTTGGTAGGAAGATGTATCTTAGTCCAGTTTAGTGTGAACGAAGTTTGCATTTCTTTTCCCCTTTTGGATGTCTTGTTGGTCTTCTTGTGCATTAATTGCAGCTAAAATAATATTGTTCTCAAAGCTGTTTAACAATTGAGATGTATTTCGCAGTCATACGTGTATTTTCGGCAAGTATGTTTACCGATGAATAAAAATGTTTGAGATGATGGATTTTAATGACAATTGTGTTTTGTTATACAGTCTGTCTTTATGTTATGATTAGTGCTTTTAGAGAAATGTAACAGAATTTTAAAACAGCGCGGCTATATTTTGCCGTAATGAACAATATATATTTTTTCTGCACACTTTTATCACAAAAGTTTTTATGCAAAATCTAATGTAAATACATTAAGTTTTTATGGGGTCAGACATGCCGATGGGCAGATGTTTACTGCCACGTTGTAAACATTTTAAATTTTATGTGATTTTTAGAGTAAGCTAAAATTACATCGTTCTTTTGGATTCACTACAAATCCTAAAGACAAGATGGCGGTTTATAGGATACTAGTTATGACCAGACACTTTAGAACAACCGCTTTCTTGTCCTATCGATCCAACCAAAGAATCCAAGTCGTACGTAATGGGGTGGGTGTTACGAGTAAATCATTTTTAAGTTATGTTCGAAAGTAGTTCTTTCGTGACGGAAAGAATAACATTTATGTCAACAGGTAGTTGATTTATAACTGCAGTAATAAAACGCGGTGTTCATTTATCGATTTTTCAAAATATTCTCTGAAATGAATTATTGAGTACGGTTAGGTAGGCCCATAGAATACAACCGAATCTTCATGCTTGCTGATAAATCCGTACATCTACAGTAAAATGAATCGACACACTTCATGAATTTTACTCTCGTGAGGGAATTATAAATGAAGGTAACTGGCAAGAACGAAGATAAGCGAAGGGGAAGTAGGCATTTGATAAATGAAGAAATTGAGGAAGCAGGATAAACTAGTGTCCTCACGTATTATAAAGATTGATCATAAATTAAAATAAATGTAAAGGCTTATAACGCTATCGGAAAAATAATTTCTCCACAACAGTGACCCAGCACTCACGCTTTTGTTCACAGATGCTCGATGTGGCTTCCGCGTCCCTTCAGAATGAAATCTTGCCCCCAGCTCCACTTAGCATAACTTCATCTATGCTCACTATCGCGTCGCTGATTCTGTCTCGCATTTTCCGTAAACGAGGAACATAACGTCGTCCTTGACGTAGCTTTAGAAATTAAAGTGGAGGGGTGTGATGTCTGGCGACCGTGGCGAGACAATCCGTGATTCAGTAATGAGTGTCAATGAAGTTGGCTGTCTTCTGGGTTGTTGCCCAGTGTAGTCTGGTTGAAGTTTACCGACGTTTCAGAGGTGCTTTCTGCGTTTATAATCATGGCGATGATCGCACCATCATCCTGATGATGGAGGCAGCAGGTACCTCTGAAACGTCTATAAACTTCTACCAACTACCCGGAAGACAGCCATCTCTACATACTCACCGCCGTGACAACCAGAAATTTTACATTCTCTGGTATGTCCGTTCCCAGTGAGATATTAACTGGCATCGAATGAGAAATAACTTGATTATGAATAGAAGAATGGAGTACGGGAGGGACTTTCTTTTCCCTTATTCCCATATCATGAAATGCCTGGTTCAGAACAGCCTTAGCTGAGGCAGAGATTCCACCCGGACACCATTCAAATATAAGTCAGTCGGTTTACTGCTGTGATAGCCTGATCGGCTTCCTGGTGTCTGTAACTGCATTCGGAAATACTTTCCTGTATGTATCTTTTAATAACTTTGTAGCTACTATATAACGATTTTGGGATTGAAGAGAGAAGCAAAACGAGGGATAGGAGAAATCCGGAGAGAAATTGAGGGCGGAAGGTTAATGTTAAATCGATAAAGCCGACACGACCCGATACAAGAGCCCCAAATTAAATGAGTTCTCCAAGACTTTCTAAGCATGGTTCTCGAGTAACAACGAGACCATGTTTCATAATGTATTGTCTTTTCGTAAGCAGTACAGCACTGCAGTTTGTTGGTTCCACCTCTCGGTCGCGCCGGGTGCATTTGCAGGTCAGGCCAGAGTACCGTAGAATTGTACCAAGTGCTTAATGCCATAAAGCGCTGATATTGTACTAAGAGTTTCATAAGATTGCAGTTTCGAATAGAACATTACAAATAGAAGATCGTTTCTCCACTTTATGTCTTCCACACCTACACAAAACTAGGGCAAAAGCAATATTTCAGAATGAACTTTCGTCTGAAATTGAAAAATGGTTGGGGATCATGAAGGAAAGAGACCGCTTGCGAGACGATATGTGTAGATGAGATGATATTAAGATGAATATTTTGGAAAAGTAGCCTGTCTATAGGCTTAGGTTTCCTTTAATGAATCCGATGTATAAAACGTAAAATAAATTTGAAAATTCTCTTGAGGACAGAGGCAAGACGGCGATGTTGTAGTTATGTTAATTATTCAGTTCTACAATTGTTTATCGGGAGGTTCTTGCGTAATAAAAATAAACGCTAAATACTTCCAAGTTTCTGGAATTAGTGAACATATTATACTTGCCCATAAAGTGAACAGTCAGACAGACAGACTTCTTGGAAGTTTATGTAAGTAGTTTTCACTGTTCTGCATGTACATTATAAACCCGTTGGTATTACTGTCGTTTCCATAATTCTTATTAAATTATTATACGACTTTGTATCAACTTGTAAGGTTGTGTAAAGTCGAATGTAAAGGATAACTGTGAATGTAAGAGGATGTTCTGTCTCTCTGGAAGGTTTGAAAGAAATCACGTGAAACTTCAGTCAAGATAGCCAGACCTCAGCTGTGATTCGAACCGAGTACTTCGTGTTTTGACTGTGCTCGTTATTTCTAAACAAACATTTTGTCGGACGTGAATCTGAATTTCATGCAGTCATTAATTCATACATGAGAGCGCTTAATGTGTTTTGTAACCCCCCCTTCCCCACACTACTGAAAATAAATGAATATATCCATTACAATTTACAAAAGGTTCCTACAATAGCTGTTGAATATCAAAACATTTTACACATTTTGTTGATTACTGCGCGTATTCTGATGTTACAAACGTATCATAAAATGTCATTTATAGAATCCACCTTGTTTATACTGCTTTATATTCACAGTGTATTTATAAAGCATTGGAATCTGCCTGCAGCTTTAACAGAAATTATGAAACATAGCAAAATAAAGTGTCAAAAAGTAACACTTCTTCAGTAAATACCGTGCTGAATCATTTCGCTTTTTGATTCAAAATGTGATTTGCGTTCTAAGGGATCGGATCCATGCTTATCTCTAGATACTGTCTGTCAGCGTCTCGCCGAACAAGTTATTATAGTGGTAACGTTCTAGCCTTGTATTCGGGAATATTAGTGCTGTTCAGGTTTGTGACGCCATGTGGGCTTACAGGTAGATACCAGCGTTTCGAAGAAATATTCTGTCTTCATTTTTAAGTCTTCATCAATGAAGATTTATGGAGTATGTTCCTCCGAAACGTTGGTTTCTACTAACACTTCTTAACTGCAGCGTGAGCCTCGAATCACACGTTGTACTGTGGAAGTATTTAGTGATACTGAAACTTAAAATACGCCACGACTTTTTCCCAGCATGCTACATCGTTATAGGAAGCAGTAGTCGTCAGTGTTAAGCTGGAGTATTAAAGAATATTGATTCTCGCTTAATAATATGACGCGCATTCGAAACGCGTATAGTGTTATTGAAGTTTTTAAGATTTAATTTCACGTTATTTCGTAAATATTTGTTACTTTGTCTAGTCAGTTTCTGTAAAGCCTATTGATATGAGCAGGGAAAGGTTCAACGCATTTCTGTTGCCATCATTGTTACTGCGTCCTAAATGCAAACAGGATAGGCAATGTGTGAACAGGGCCCTCCACCCTCCGATCCAGCAGTTGTATTTGTTCGTAGCAACCGTGCATTGCATTTACGATGTCCTCTTTTTTGTAACTGTACGTCATAATTTTCATCGTATTAGTTGTTAAAATGCTTTTTCATATTTTGTAAATAGTATACTTTATATGTTGCGCTCTCTTAATTTTGGAGTTGTTTATTAAAGGAGATTCAGTCAATATTTTAAGTTCATTTTTTAAACCTGTTGTGCTCTCGCGATAAAAAATCTCCGCTGTAACTCTTCCCTCGCCATTATTTTAGCGTAGGCCTATATCTTTTACGCAGATTTTAATAAACGTGGCCCTCAAGAGTTGCAGCAGATCTTCCTCTCTCTCGTATTCATATTATTAAAACAACTTCTTTACCTCATTTTTCCGGACTTCCAACTCACACACATAGTGTAATATTTTGTGTTTACATGATAGGTCTATCTTTGGATGCTTACTACATTATACTCTGCAGAGTTTTAAACTTCTTAAACATTTGATGGTATTATACAACGACACTCGATGCACATACTTTTCTGCGGTGCGTGTCATCATTACACAGTTTTTTTAAAAAAAAATTATGTTACTGCTGAAAATTACATAACGAGGAGATCATTAATTTTAACTATTCGCCGAGTATTAGGGTGATAAAATCATTAAGAATTATATGGTCGGGGCATTTTTCGAATACAGGTATATGAGAAATGCTTACAAAATTTGTGCTTAAAAGCCTGAAGATTAAGTAATGGGGAACAGATTAAATTACATAATTCGGATTTTCAGCTTGTATAAATATGACGTTTTGTTATTATTTGATTAAATTGAGAAGAATAAATCAACAGCGTTATGAAGCTTGCAAGGGGATAAGATGTGTATAGATCTAGGGCATGTATTTGTATAGGGAAATTTCGTGCGAAGATATAAAGTAGGAAACCTAGAAATAGAAGGGGAAATATTACAACTAACATTAAAGGAACTGTTTACGAGGACGTAAACTGCAACTGACTCTAGACATGTCTTTGCATGACAGTGATGTGGCTGTAGTTTCCATAACAGCAGGAAGTACGTCGATCAACTAATGAATTGCGAACTGCTGAAGGAAGAATATATATCACTTAGCTGGAAATGCACAATGTTATTAGATATTATCTATTCTTATTTATCGCCCAATTTATATACGCTATATAATTATTTTCATAGACTGTGTATTCCGAGAACATTGATTTCGTTAACTGCAATTTATGATTATTAATTCAAGTTTAATGCAACACACGCGAAAATCGAATGTAATCATGGCAAAGAAAATAAATTAGACCCAACTCCGTACGTAACCATACAATCGGAGATAAAATAATAATTGATTAAGGTAGGAAACATTTATTTTACAAACCTTGCATCCAAATATTATCTTTCGCCATAAAAAGAAGCTTTGGTCCAACATCATAGAAAATGTATTTTTTTTGCTTCTACAAACAGCAGAGCTTACCTATAAAAACACTCTATCAACTTCGGTTTTATGTTCCCTGAGGTATTAAAAATTATTGACGTAATAAGGCTTGACGTCATAAGCGATTTCAAATTAATACACGTTTATCTGTAATAACAGTCATTTCTAGCCAGTCGAGCGAACTCACCGGAATTATTACGTACACGTGAATTCGGCCGCTTACGTTACTTGAAAATACTTTTTAAAGAGAGACTTGTATAAATTATATCCCCGATACATTGTTCTCTACAGTTTTATGTAAGTGGATTGCCATCAACGTTTCCATTTCTTCCTTATGCGTTACTTTTCTTCTTTTTAGACACACACGCGATCTTGTCAGCTACATGCATCTAAACCTGTAATAATCATCTCACTTCTGAACAGACACTAAATGTATGTGACTATATCGATTGACACTTTTTCAACTGTCTGGACTATGTATTATTGAATTGCAGTGTGATCTGTAAATTATGAATTGGTCTGTTGCGGCCATGGCCTATTTTAAGGAAATATTGCTGAACTGTGTTGAGGAACTGGGAAAACGACAACCTGTCAGGATAGCCTGCTTCTGGACTGAGATTTGAAATGGAGACCTCCTGAAAACGGAGCGCTGAGTATGCTTATCATTCGACTATGTGAGAGTAATTTTTCAGATAGAAGAAATTGCTACAATTGTAAACAGTGGAGGCACATCGAAATCGACTGAACCCTTGCAGAGTTTCAGAACTACAGGCCTCCTTTAGAAACCACTGTATTAGATGGTGATAAGATCCACGCTTAGATTGTGCATTTGTGCGTCACTACATTTCCAGTTACATGCTTCAGAGAATCTGTTACTTCTGTTTTACTCAGTATCTACCTTTTTTTTTGAGCATGAGAAAGGGCCCGTAGGCTGTTAATTCTCCTAAGACACTTGCCTATTCTGTAGACGGGATAAGAATTAGTTTCTCTGCGTGTTTTCCGGTGTCATCTTTCCGCCTAGACCTGCAACTGCAGATGCAGTTTAGGTATTGATCAAATTCACTTCGCTGCTTCCCAAGGGACAACTTAATTCCTGTACTTAGTGCTAATATTAACACCGTTTATACTCACCGGAGACCCAGCTGCCGTTAAAACGTAGCGGCGTAAATTCGTGCCCCAGAATATCCTGCAGTTTGAAACGGTGACCTTTGACCCTAGGGCCATCATCTGGCGGTGTGAGCAGCACCACTGACGTCACGATCAATGCCAGCACGATCACAATGACGAGAAGTGCGATCAGGATTCCACGCCAGTTGCGCTGATTAGGATTGCTTGACACCAACTCCTGACATAAAGGAAGATCTATCAGGCATGTACAGAAGTTAACTGAAGGCATAAGATTGTTCATTGAAGTGCAAGTCTGTCAGATATAAGCTGAGATCTCTTAGTAAAGCATAACGTGTGTGGATTCTCTTCGTATTACTTGGTAGGTAGAAAACCCTTCTATGCCTCTCAGATATTAGCCGAATGCCTGTGGGGATTTTGTTATTAAATTATAATAACAGCTCGTTAACTTAGAAGTGGCTGGATTGAATACTAATTAAAGAAAATCTCAGAGAGTTATCTTATGGAACTCAAACACTTATGTTATCATAACATGGTCTTGAAGGAACAAATACATGTATCGAGTAGCTATGGAGATGCCTTATTAAATTATTATTTGCATTAAAATTGTCTGGCAGAAGTATGAGCCCTTAAGCGTATCAGAAAATCGCTGAACGCCTAAGGAACTATCTGATTAATTAGTACATTAATGTGGTACTTAACATCGCAAATTTACACTGAATATGACGGACGTTCTTAATTACGTTATGACGTTAATGCTTTGCCTTAAAATTACTTAGCAGCAAGAGTTTCTACAGGTGAATTGATCGCTTTATTACCAGCAATGCTGTGACCTAAGTTTGTGTTCTGTAGCATTACCAACCACCTCTACACCTGAATTAAACTTCGGTCATAGCACGAAGCTTAACATTTTATTTTCATATCCATGCATACCTCTCACTATTTAAATTGAATGTTTTTAGAATAAAGATTGCTGTCTTCTACGTTTTCACGCCGTGTAGTGTGGTAAACGTTTACCGACGTTTCAAAAGTGCCTTTATTATCAGGGCGTACCTCTGGAACGTCAATAAACGTCTACCAGAGTACACGGAGCTGGAAACCAGAAGACAGCCATCTTCATGTTATCCGCCGTGGGAACCATAAATCCTGCTTGTTTTGCGAGAATCTACAAATACGCCTTTGAATACTTTGTAACACTTATATGAACTGAAATATGCGAGAATTGCTTATGGTTTCTCGTCCTGTTTAAGGAATTAAAACCACAACAACTTCATCCATCTCCTTTCCAATTTATTAATTATCATAAAAACAACGTGATGTATAGTCTTACAGACTTTGAAGGACCTTGACCTCACATATGGGTGGTTTGTAAGCTACTTAGACATTTGCTAGGACTCCTTGGTTGAGTGATCAGCCCGTCGCAAGGTCTCTACACGCACAGGACAGCACAACGCGGAAAGACGGGACAAACATCTATGTGTTGAGCTAGATTCGAACTCACGATACCAGTTCCCGGGCTACCACTGCTCACGCCCTAGGCAGTGTGTTCACTGCGATGGGCTAAAGTGTACTGAGAGTGTCGTTAAGTGAATAGCAAATAAAGAGATAATTAATCCTCCATATAAAGACAATTGCGTCAGGTTTAAAATTGCATTGCAAATAAACACGCAAACATCATCATTTGGCTATTGCTATTTGGCTCGTGACCGTCGAGAATGTTATTAATCTGGCTTCGCGGTAGCTGTGGTTGAATTCTGTAACAAGGCATTACTAATAATAGCTATCCTACATCAAAGACCCCCCATATGTAAAATATTCCATATCCTTTTACTGTAGTTTTTGGTCAGTTCACTGATAATCATTCCAGCGCACAGGAATTGGGGGTTGCAGACCACCCAACGTTAGGTAATCGATTACAAGCAGAGATCGACCAACCTGCGCTCATCTCGATTATCATTGGTCCTAGGTGTTCTGGAGGGAGAGTCAGGAGAAGGATTCGTGAAGTATGAAGCAGAGAAACCACCAAATTCAGCTGCTCGGAGTAGTAGTAAAACAATGTGACGCCTGACAGTTCGCGGGGCGAATCAAATTGTCACACAAATCTTGTTTTGAGGTTTTGTATCTCTTTTTATGACTTCAAGCGAGATGCTGTGTGTGGTGGATAAGTCGATCTAGCCGATATCGTGCTGTAGAGGTTAACATTTCTGCTTCGTTTTCAGCAGCTACAGGCTTCGAATCTTAGTTCGGATGTAGGACATCCTCATGAGATTTAAAGTTCTTACTGAGTTTAAGATGTCTTTGTTGCCATTCTGCGCTGTAACGTCGTGTGGACTCGTAGATAGACACGAACATATTACCACCATCTCTAGGGCGAGTTCTCTGTTCCCTGATGATGCAGGCAGTAAACACCTTTGTTCCATCAGTAAACTTCTACCAGATTACACGGCGTAACGACCCAAAAGACAGTCAGTCTTGTACATTATTATTTATCCGTCCTGTGCCAACTTGTTTAAGTTCTCCATTGATATTATCCTCCTATTAATCTCAGGTATCCAAACTGATTTCTTTCTTCCCTTCAGGTTTTCCAATTAACATTTTATATGCGAGGTATATATTTCGCATTTCTCTCATGGCTCCCGCCCGTCTCACCTTATTGATTTGGTGGAAAGTCCTCAGCGATTTCTTTTGCAAATAAACCTAAATTTGTTTACGTTTTTCTCTTGAGGTGCTAGACCGAGTTCCACACCCATACAAGACAAAAAAAAGCCTGTGTTTGGCCACTTTAATTTTCATATTTTTAGTTCGATCCCCGACGGGGGCGGAGGATTTTTCCTCTAGCCTCTGCGTCCAGACCGGCTCTGGGGCCCACCCAGCCTCCTCTACAATGGGTATCGGGGTCCTTTCCCGGGGGTAAAGCCGGCCGGGGCGTGATGCTGACCACTCACCCCCATCTAGTGCCGAGGATAAGAATGAGTAGGAGTTATACATCCACTCCCCCCAAGCGCCTACATGGCGTATAGTGGGACAAACTTTACTTTACTTTTACTAGTTACGAGACGGGAAGACAAACATTCCTTTCCCTGTCATGAAAAATTTGAGGTTTTAGCGTCGGTGACTATAATGATGATATTCTGGGTTTTGGAAAAACGTACTGCCTCCATCTTCAAGGCTGAAGGTAAAAAATGATAACATTGAAAAAACATCGGCTTTTAGTATGACGTCCCTACTGTCGGTTCGCCAATTGCATTGGTAGAAAAGGCCCGTTGAAATTCAGTGGAGAATAATTTGTTTTGTATCTTTACCCTTTCCTTACTTTTATTCCCTTTAGAAGTATTGCTACTTCTAAAAGCTATGTAACTTGTTTATTTAACAACGCTTTTCCAGTAGCTCAGACTATAGCAACGAATTAGAGGATGTCAGTGAATAATTAATTGGAGAGGATGTGGAAGGAAGCGATCGTGGCCTAATTTAAGGCACTATTCCGGCATTTGCCTCGAGGAGCTGAGGGATACCACCAACACCCCGAAATCAGAATAGCCTGTCTTCGGGCCTAGAAACGGTAGCTAATTTTAGCAGAACTTGTTCCTTCTAGCATCTTTACTGAAAACGTAGACATGAATGACAGGTGTAGTTATATATAGTGTAATCTTATTAAAAAATGTATAGTTTTGAAGTGAATAAGGCCTTCTCAAACTTCTACGATGAATACATTGAATATAGTCCTGCATTATCATGAATTGTCGTCATATTTTCCATCCTTCTCATAAGCCGTTTGTTTTGGTTTTCTTGTCATGAACAGGGCATGCATTTGATAAGAAGGCTGTCGGCGTTTTGAAATTTAATCTAAATTTATTTTTCCTTTATTCCGTTTCATCCTGTGTTCGAACTGAGATCTTACACAGCGCTTTTCAATTATTGTTCAGTGACCCGCACGTTGAGCTAAACTTCCAACCTCAATCGTTCCATCTGGTCGATTTCGCCATAAAGTGAGACCAAGATAAGAGTAGACTGAAAAACTGGTATTATGCTGTTTAAGTTCAGTTTTCTCTCACAAAGTTTAAAAGAAATACATTTTCAAGGGTCACAACGCACGTCAGGACTTCAAAATTTTATTATTTTGAGGTTGTAGGTAGATGTGTATGTTATTTAGCAACGTTGAGTTGATCCTCAAATAAATCTTCGCATTAAAATCGTTTGCTGCTCTTTGTGAAGCATTTAGGAAAGCTTATCATGTCAAGGACGTAACGAATAAAACAACAATACACCGACTGGTAACAAAATTTCGGGATACAGGAAATGTTTGTGTCTTCGATAAGGTGGTCGACATGTGCTGTAAAGCTATTGCAAGTTCTAATTAACAAATACAAATTAAGAAAAAAACTAATTTTTCTTGTTGCATTGATGCCACCAAATCTTACAGATAATGTTGTAATTAGGGCTGCATTTTAAATTGAACATCCTGTATTATGGTTCTTATTGCGAGGAACCCAGCGCAATTCTATACACGCAACGCTGAGTATTCCTGTTAACACGCGAACAACGCTACACATGGAATTTCTAACTTCTTGTCACTGATGAAATAAACACGCATAACAAACCTGTGTTGAAATTGTGACCAAAAAGTTTGTGCCCTTGGATTTCTTACGTCTCACAAGACGCGACACACTTAAACGGTAATTGCAGGTTATGAAACCTATGCCGACGATACTGCATTACGCTTCACTGCATAAACTGCCTATAACAATCTACCTTCATGGCATTTATTGCTGTATTATGAAATTGTCTCTAATTTCGGTCCCGTTACATGTTCCTCTGTAATTTTACCCTATGTGAAATTATTGCCAGTTTGTTAAATCACTGTAATATATTCGGAACTTGGGATGATTTTGTCCCATTGTAGTGGGTGTTTGAAGTGCCGGGTAGGTTACTACAAGGCTCGATGTGCAACAGAAACTAGAGAAGGTACTTAAATAACAATGCGCATTGAGAAGTTGATAGGGAAACCACACATGGCACAACGCTGAATCGTTAGAATGGCAACGCACGTGTTTCCTTGATGATGGTGAAGCCAAGTTGTCAGGCTGCATTGTAGTACTCGGCGCATAAGATACGTGCAGAGGCAAATTAATGGAATAACCATGTGTCGTGTGCACAACACACAACTCTGTATCGCTAGAATAGGAGATGGACGGAAAGCGAAGACGTTAGGACACGTTATCCGTGTGAAATGTGAACAGGATCTACGAACCCTCAAATTTGAGTGTGTGAAGCCCCAAATCAGAAGATTAAGAATCCGCCGTCGAATAATCGGGAGTCCACTATATTAAGAATTATTTTAATGAAAGAAAATTAAGCAGGGATTTTTAAAAATCGTGTTTTTTTCATAATAACTAAAAACAACTGCATTTTAATAAAATAAATATAGTAATGTCTGAGAAATGAACTAAATTTTATACGGCAACAGGAAACTAGCTTGGAGAAGTGCTGGAGAAATTCTGGAGAAATGCTGGATAAATCCTGGAAGGCTATGTGGAAGTCCTTAAGCTTTGGTGGGTCTATTATTTTGGTATCGTTTTAGTTTGATTGGGACAAGTTACATTGTATTGGGTCGCGTTTTTTTCTATATTTTTTATCAGGAGGTCGTGGGGATGTCCTAAAGAAGTCCTGCAGATTTCCTGGAATTTTCCTGGAGAAATCCTGGATAATTCCTAGAGTAGTGCCGGAGAAGTTCCTGGAGAGATTAAGTTCTTTGGTCATGCTGAAGTGCTGGAAAAATTCATGAGAAATGCTGGAGAATTCCTGGAAGGTTATATGGAAGTCCTTTGTTAAATATGCTACCAAAATTAGTTCTTACTTTTTACACTATACAATTATTTAGTTATAATTCAGTTACATTTCGTAGTGAAAGTTTTATGTCGAGAAAGAATAATGTAAGAGGTGTCATCACAAACACGAATTCTTTTCGTCCTACCGTTTATTCTTACTGAAGAGTCATTTAGATGTGTATCAGTCTCTCGTGTTATCGGACCAGCTACTGGGTGAGAGAAGTGTGTGATGCTGGCATGAAAAGGAATTGAAGTAACAAGCGAAAGTCGACTTCTTACGGTACCAAAACCGACACTGAAAAGAAAACCGATTGAGACAGATTTCAGACACTTGTTAACACTCTTAGCTCTGTTTCACTCGATTAGACTTTGAAAAATACAACCTATAGCAAGAGTCTACGTCGCTTTACAGTTCCGACTAAATTCTGAGGAGAGAAATTAAGAAGTTATTTAAACCAGGAGCTTAATATTAAAGTAACCATATATCGCGAATCTGAATCGAATTTGGTGTCAAGAAATAATCTAGAAAACAACATTTAAGTTACGATGTTCGTCTGCGTTTTGACGCCGTGTACACTGGTATGTTCACAACGCTTAGGAGAAACATACCGTCTCCAAAATCAGGGTTGATAGGTAATGAACAGTAAAATATACATCATGTTTCTCCGAAATTTTGTTATGTGCAAGTCCACACGGCGTCAAAACCCAGAAGAACATTGTCGTCTTTACTGCAGTGAGAACCTTGAATCTCACCTCTTTTCGATCGTTTCTATCGATGTAGTGTGCCCCGATGTAAGCCTAGAAGCGAATACCTGCCTCGTGGCACGAGCTACAGGCTGCCCGTTTTAACATACGAGTTTGTTCCAGTTTGCGTTGACTGAGTTTAGTGTTTGACCGATATTTGTGCCCTGGTTACTTGATATTCTGAAGCCTGAGAGGAGGACTAATGGCTTTCTGAATGTTTGAACGCTGAGAGCAGGCAGAAGCGAGGCGTCGCTGGGCGTGACGTGACGGATTTTTTAAGAAATTAAAGTAGTAAAACTCTCTTTCATCGTCACTACATCAAAGCCAGGGAGGGGCAAACCCACGCACGATCATGCCTATACCACATACACCTATATTGTTCTAGTAGAACTTTCGTTTATCTTTTTACGTACTTAACGACGTCTTCATCGACTGTGCGGTTCACACAGCCTCTTATCCAGCGATTACCATTGCCCCTTTACGCGGGGTTAAAGCTTCACAGCGTGCATCCAGTGCAGAGATTAAAAATACTCTCGCTTCACCTCATTTTCCATATAATTCTAAATTGCGTGATGATTAAACGTGGGAAAGTTTCTTTTCTTTTATGTAAATATTTGAAAATATTTGTAGTTTCCTAAGCATTCTGACCACTGAATTCAAGCTGGCTTTACTGTACATTATACTTAGTTACAAAATGTTCTGATTCTATACCGTTAGCTGGTAGAATAACGACTGGGTTAAGGAACCATAAAATGAACGCATATAGGACTCGGCCTGTCTGTCTGTTCGTTTGTATTTTTGAGCTCGGTAACTGGTTGGTTAATTTCGATTAAATTTGGTAAGGATGTTATGCTATTGGATACCATTCTAACTTAATACTACTTCATTTCGTACATGTATACGCTTGTTTTGGAAATGTGTAAAGCTTGTTTGCCGGTCTGAGATACGAACCCGGGACATTCTGAATATGAACTAGGACTGTTAAACACTGGAACCGTCATAGTAGCACAAGATCGTCCGCGTCGCAAATTACCCGGATATTCAGGGTCAGTTTGCACTGCGTGGCCTCTGAAGACTTGTACCTGGGCCTGTACATAAAAGGTTTTTAAGTTAGGAACCCTCGAACTTCTTCGCTGAAAGGATCGTCAAAGGAGGGTCCACGTCGCAGCTGAATTGAAATGGGATTCCAACTCCACTCATGTATGGCACAGATGTCAGTAAGAATATTGCATGCCCGGATGATGGAAAGAGACTGGTTCGATTTGTGGGCATGAAAAAAAGCAATGTTTGTGGTTAAAAATGATTTCCATTAGTTGAATAAAAACCAATATCGCTGGAGTAATATTAATGGACACATCAAATACGAGACATTATTTTCTAAACGAAAATCGAACAGAGAAATATATTGTATTCATTTTAGGCATCTTTTGTGTTCTTTGAGCGTTGATTGAATGTGAGATTTCACATTCGCTATCAGAAATCATCTTGATAAATGGAGAGAGCGAGACGCTTGGAAGTGAAAAACTTTTGTGCCATGATACCATCGCGAAAGTACATTTACATTTATTGTGCAAGCTCTGATTGACACTTGTACGCTACCACGTTTAAGGTGTTACGAAGTAGGTACACTTAATCTTTAACTTTGAGTGTGTAGACAATTAGACGCCGAAATGTAGTACATGAGTTTATCTAGTTGATGGACAATCCCATGATATTTATATCAACAGCGTCGGTATAACAAAATGTAATCAGTGTTTTCTGGATTTTTTTTTGGAAATTGCCCGAAATAATATCGTAGATACACCAGTTACCTGTTACCGTGGTTTACTGGGAATAAGTGATACTGCCCCATGTACTGCACTGTCTCCTTTCTTGTTCGTGTGTTAGCAGCTCCTTATTTCCAGAGTCCGAACAGCTGTCTTCTGTTCTGAGGTGTCAGCTTGTAGTCCGCGGAGCTCAGTCCGAAAAATGCAGTTAGCTTTATATAAAATGTACCTTGTCATAGCTGTATATAGCTAACTGTTGCTCTTATATTTATTTTAGCGGCCGCTTCTTGCTAAATATGGCTACACTCTTTTTGCGAAAAATATCGCTGAGTAAGTCGATTACAGTTGCTTTAATTTGCGTCATTTACCACCAGAAATATTCTGAAGGCTAAAATTTTGTCGTATGCTCTCGTGCAAAATTTTAATTTCAAATGTTTCATGTGAGTTATTATGACGTTTCTTCAATCTTACTGCCATATAAAGGCATTGTTTCTGGTCTTTATGTTATGAAATAAACTTGCTTGTACATGTTGGCTGCTTGTACAATCTTAGGTTATTGCTGTAAAGAGGCTAACGTTCATTCGAAAAATCTGCAGCTGTTCTGTTGTCTGTGAATCCGAGAGGTTATGGTTATTCTTAGGGGTCTCCAGGAATTTGCTCTCTCTGGTTTGCTGGTTTCAGCATTCTTTTCTATCGTGTATAATACACGTTTGTTCCATTCACTTATCCGTTAGTTCACGTATTATTTTTATGCTGTTTATCTCACTCTTACATCAAACGTTTGATTTTTGAGACTTATCCTCTTTTCCCTGCTATTTCCTCAATGGAAATATTTGGTAGAAAGTTGATTTGCTCTTTGAGAAACCTCCTTTTGTTCATCCTGCAATCGTCCGCATTTCGCTAATGGGAGTTCTGTAAAATATTACTTCTGGTTGTCTTCCACATGCTACTAATTCTTCCTTAACCCCGTTGCTGTCTTATTGGAAACACTTTCACCATGTCTAAATGAAGTTCTTACTACGAAATTTCGTGTAAAACTAACAAGCCGCCACTTGCACTAGACACCGCTGCCCGGACCGAACTCCGAGGAGCCCGGCATCGATCGGTGGCAGCGGCGGGCGAGCTGTCCTTTCCGACAGTCAGCTGTTGAAAGTTTCAACATTACACGGCGAAAATCGTATAGAGACGTAGTCAGTGGCTACCCTTAGTTTCTGGGTCATTAATTCCTCTAAAACCTCGGCCGTTCGGAGGTGTATGCACGTGACAAAGTTTCAACTCCTTAGAAAATTCATTTATTCGTGAAACCACTACAGCGAGACGTTTTAATGACATTAGAGCAGGGATGGACTAGCTAGCATATGAGAGCAGCAGAATTAATGTATTATTCGTGAGATTCGAATCTGTTGTAATGCTTTATTGTCACAGAGCTATGAGCTGTCCTCATAATAAGATGAATGAAAACTTCATTAAGGAAACGTTACTCTACAAGTGAGCTCGAAATTTCTTGGGTTTGCAAAGAAACAGAACTTCTTACTCGTGACTCAATCATCTGTGACTCTGTCTGTTCCGCTTTAAATTATAGGCATCAGTATAGTAAATATGACTGATTAAGCCAACTGCTTTGGTGCTATTTAAGAAGACATTAAATATATATTATTTAAATCTTGTCCGTCTAATCACAATAAATTCTTATTAAATATTAAAATATTACAATAATTAACATTTAAAATATTTAAAATATTAAATGATGTTCTTTATCGAAATATTCGATTTACATTAGACCATCTAATATTTAATATTTAATAAGAATTTATTGTGATTAGACGGACAAGATTTAAATAATATATATTTATTATATCACAATATGACGCAACTTTACCATCTCAAGACATTAAATGCCTTAATTGCTTTTAATGCTTTAGTTTTTCAACGTACGACACAGGAGACCGGTTAGCACTCATGCTTCCTACTCGGCAGGTCCCGATTTCAACTCTTAGCCCGGAGACAGACTGTACTGACCTGATTTCTACGTGGATCTCCTAAGTCCTACCAAACAATTGGCGAGATAAAACCTTAAATTATGACACGACTGCTTCCTTCCATATATTTTCAAATTCATTACTTATCCTATCACCCGACGCTCTATAGTCTGGATTACTGAGGGCGTCCTTAAATAAATTACAAAAATAAAGCAATTAAAATTAAATTATTTGGTTATTCCGTCAAATCACAATGTATTTAAAATTAGATAATTAAAATAATTAAAATATCATTCTGTGTTCCATATCGAATTCGATAATTTAATTTTAATTTAATAAATCACAATATGACGCAACTACACTATCTTAAAAATAAAGCAAAAAAACTCATAACGTTTTAAAATATGTCATCTTTTAATCCAAATGTACATTTCAAATATGTACCATGATAAGTTGCGAAAAGTCACCAGTGGCTTATTTATCATAATCACCTTCTGCTCACTGTACTTTGCCTGACGTATAGGCCTGATAGATAATAGGTTTACTTTATGTTTCAAGAGTTGGCTGTTTGCGTGACTTGAGATAACTGGTGGTTGTCATTATACTACCAGGTTTATTACTTTTCTTCCAAATGTTTTGCGTACTTGGCTAATATTTAAGATATCCCAGGCACGAACGTAGTCGTCGAACCTGACTTTAAAATATATTATAAATATGTTAGTATAACAACAAATTATTCGTGTGTGTTAGTGATTCCACAAACAATTCATATTTTTAAAAATAATATCATTTTTAATTATGTTACATTAACCTTACGCTTTCAGTTCTGTTTCTCGGGTTCAAGAAAACTAAGTTCCAGTGGGGTGAGAGGTAATGTGGTTTCTAAAAGTAGCGAACATATTTCGAGCAGTGTTGAAATTGGATTTCACTCATTTCGAGCCAAAGAAAATTTCAATTTCCTTGTCGGGTTTGGTATAATTAAACCGGGAATATGTCTATTGTAAAATGTTCTCTCTCATGGTTGTATATATTGCTGGGGGAGGGATGCAACAGAAAAGGTCTATTATTGATCGCAAATATTTCATTACATGAAACAAACTACGATTACAAAAGAGGCGAGTAGTTTTAAATGTATTACGTTCTTTGCCACATTTCTGTAGCGAAGTGCCTCTTATCTCTAGTCTTTACACAACTTATTATAAAGTTTATTCAAGATGTTTTGGTTTGTTTTATGTTGAAAGAGAATTAAATAGGGGAGGCTTTTGCAAGTATTGTTTGTCTGTGTTGTGACACTATGTAGATTTACTTGTAGATAGATACCAGTATTTCAGAAAAACACTATGTTCATCTTTAGCGCTGAACATGGGAACAGTATTTTTCTCCGAAATGTTGGTGTCTATTTGGGAGTCTATACAGCGTCGCAACCCGAAACATCTTCATCTTCACCGCCGTAAGAATCTTACATCTCACATTGTGGAAAATCTTTTGTTTCTTCCCAAGAGACTTTGCCAGTAAGGTTGAATTAGATTAGTGGGATTTTCCAGATGAAGAGACAAATAATAGAACCATGATTCAATGCTGTGAGGATTCTCACTTTGTGCTATAGGTGTAGGGTACTTGGTAGGTTTGAGCTTGCTTCACGACCCATTAATGTGGGGCTTTCATTGGAGGAGGAAAACAACCGGCAGATTTTCTCGGAAATCATTGCACGATTGCGATGTCAGGGAAAGAAAATGAATCTAGTGTCTACATTAGCAAACAAAGTACCGATGCCTCTGCGAGGGAGAGTACGTATATATTTTATTATTATATATTATATTATATTAAGAATTAATCGAGACTATAATTATTACATTTTCGCTTTATGTTCGGAATTTTATACCTAACCCGCCAGTATGTTCTGAGCGAACAAATAAAATTTCCATTCTCTCATGTTACTGTACGTGTTAATTATTATTTTCCAAGAAAATTATTTCTGTTGAAACACTTGAAAGGATTTTCTAGGTCACTAAATTTTGGGGAATCACTGTCCATTATGAATGATTTCGGGTTCATACGACGGCGAATATAAAGATGGTTGTGTTCTGGGCTCTACTGGCGTGTAGTCTAGTAGAATTTTACCTTTGTTTAATCATCAGGGCGATCATCGCCCTGAATATAGAGGAAAAAAGCATCTCTGAAATGTCAGCTAACTTCTACCAGAACACGTTTCAACAGCCCAGAAGACAGTCATTTTCAGTGTCCATTTTGTTTAAACAGAAATATTTAATCTCTATGTGGGAAGCCTTCTTCCATGAGGGAGATCATGACAGTGATTTAAATGACTGATGATTATAGAATACTCAATAAGCCGTGCCTCGAGTAAAATTTGAACACACGATTGCAAGAAGCGCCCGGCAGAAGATGGTATAAATATTTCTGTGGTTTTATTGATATAAATGACACTCTGTGAGTATCACGATACATGGAACTTTTTGGGTTATTCCGAGGTTTTTCCACCGTTTGCCCGCTACACATAAATGCAAGTGTCATTCCATAATTTGCGTAATATTATAGCCTACTGTTGAAAGATATCCCGTTGTAATTCAGTGGGGAATGGGTTAATTTCGTATGTTAATCCCTCTGTGTTTCTCTTGTACCTTTATCTTCTTACACTCTGTCTTCCATTTCCTTAATTTATCAGTTCTGTCGTCCGTCCTTTTACTCTTTTTTTTTGTTTCCTTTATCCGTTTTGTACCTTATCTCCTTTTAGTCTTTGTCGCGGGCTTTTTCCCATCCGTTCGATATCACAGACTCCTCGGCCTTTCTCGTCCTTCCTTGCTTTTTCTCGATTGCAGATTCTTTTTTTAAATGGAACTCTTTCCTTTTTAACAGAAACAAAATCCTCCTTTGTGCTTCTCTTGATTGCACATGTAAATACTTAAAGACTCAACCAAACTCGTGTAGCTTATTTAAAACCAGTGTAGTACTCTGTAATATAAATCTAAAACAGTTTATAGGCGAAAACGTCCTTAAAACATGCCGTAACATGAGAAAAATAATGACAAATATTAGCCATTCTACGACAACGTTTTCTTCGAGGTCTGCGCCAGTCGTAAACATTTTCTCTGCGAGCACATGCAGACAGACATAAGTCTTGTACTTCAGTTTTTAACAAAGCCTACGGCACACATGTTAGGACTATTATTGTATCTATCAGTCTGCTGGCTTGTAGTCATTATGAACCCAGAAGTCATCTTTCTTAGTCTTTAAGCAAATGCTGAGTTGGTTTTCAAGTTTCTGCTACGTGCCTTTCGTGCAGCCCTGCTAATTTAAATTCATTATAATTTCCCCCTGACTCTGGAGGCCACTAAATTATATAATTTTCAAAATTATCAGTTCTGCTTTTGTAAGGAAATCAAAATCCCGTTATCTCTGTCTCAGACTTCTATGCTTGCCACCCTAAAGTAGTCACTCTCATTCCATCCTTATTAGAAGGACGAATGGGCATTACCTAGGGACCTTCTAACAACAACATACTCTCCCCCCTCCTACCAAAAAAAGTGAAACAAACATGCGTACTGAATTTTCAGATTGATACTGCGTGCTCCTGATGCAGACCTGATTAAAATACTTCGAAATTACTCCTTTATTATAGATGCCTCCAAATTACCACAGCATAACCACAGCATAATCCTGGGGTCTCAGGTTCGATTCCCGGCGGTGCCCGAATTTATAACTTGTGTTGGGCAAGGCCGTGGTCTAGGCAACACGGAGTTTTCCTCCGTGGCATCCCAACAATTACTCCATTCACACACAGAAGAAGGCAATGGCAAACCACTTCTGGATCATCTGCCAAGAACGTATATGAACAGGTCCCAGTCCGAGAAAAGGATGGAAGGATCCTGTTCAAATGGACCTGTCGTCAGACAGAACACTTTAAAAAAATAAAATATGGTACACAAGATTAATACTACTTTCATTAATATGCAGACATTTGGTTGACGAAAACTCAAGTCATATGCCTTACCAATATAAGGCTGATGCAGCATTAGCTGTGCTAATTTTGGATCTAATAAAAACTACAAAGAGCCTTCATTAAAATTGGGAATGTGAGAAGGGAAGTTTTGCTGTGTTCCGGATACAGGCGTTTCGAAGCTATTTCTGGTGGGGTTACGCTCGGAAACCGTGGCATACAAGTTTGAATTATTCATTGCACTCGAAGCTCTCACTGCACGATGTTTCAGCTTGATTATTTTCTTTTCTTGTTGCATGTAGTACGCTATAAGCAGACAGTGCATGTGGTCTACATGCATCATTCAATAATCGTATGTTTGCTAGGATAGTAGTTGTTGCATTTGGAAGCGCATTTCGGTGTAGAGCTCTCATACGAAACTTAATCGTATATAATACACCGAGGAAACTACCAAGATCATTCAGTGCCGGGCCAGAGACGAAGCCCCTAACTTAGGACCATGGGTGTGATGATTTGATGCTTTGTCAGGGTTATCGCATACTTCATGGGGCGGTGATTTATGAGTGTGTAGTGAAGGTGAAATGATGATTGGCAGCGGGAAACGGAGAAACTTTGAGAAAATTCTGCTCTATGTCCATTTCATCCATTACAAACCGCATTTGAAATCACCCGGGATTGAATCTGGATATCCGTTGGAAGAAGCTGAGCCTAGCCATCTGAGCTATGTTGTCTGGGACGTATCGCCTCAGTAAATTAAAGCGTTTTGCTCACGAACTGAATAATAATTATCCGAATATTCGAACTCATACACTCCCGAATGTGAAGCAAGAGTGCCGATTCTTCGTATTCAACCACGCGAAACTTTCACGGGCGATTCCGGTCGAGGGGTCACACAGTGTCACTTCCATATCACAGTTTACTTCCTGTTTCAAGCTGAGAATACAGTCTTCCGTAAATGTCACCTCGGGTTTTAAGTTTTGGCAAAATAATAGCTCGCTAGATACAAAGACAAAATAAAGTTGCACTCCTCTGAGTTCGTAAGTAACTGGTGACGAGGCCACAGGACTCACTGGATCCTCACAATGTGTATAGAGGTCATTAACCACGTATCGCTCTGTATAAGAAGCCATTGTCTTTTACCATCCTTAATTTTTGTGATTTTTCCTGCTGCTGTATAATAGAGTTCACTCCCTTAAAATGGACCAGTCTTCAGGTATGGCCAGAAGCTAGGTATTCGACCTAACAGGAATAAAATGAGATCGTCCAAGGCATCGACCGTTGCTTCATTTACTCCTGGTCGCAACGGAACACTCTTCCGCCTGAATACCGTACGTCACCAACGTACATGTCCCTGTTAGGCTGCAGAACTTTTCATCTTATTTGCAGAGAACAAGGCCAGAAAAGTACGCGCTTCATATTTATATTGTTTAGGAATCTAAGAATTCCATAAAATATTCCTGTTCTTGATTTCTGGGTCTGATAAGATATCTGTATAAATTCCAACAAATTTTAGCCTAGTAATGTATATCTGCACACGATTTCGACCATCACCGATTTGTAGACGTAAATTGAGTGAGTCGCCACGTCGCCATATTTGTATTTTTCAACGTAGAAAAAAATGGGTCGTTGTTCGTGCCCTTATGACCTGTCGCCTTACAGATTATTTGCATCTCTTGCCTTGATATTTGATCAGTTATGCCTGTCAACCGAAGCAATAAGTACATATTCCGTGTGCTTTTTTGCATTCTACAACAGAGATCCTCACACTTTTTTTTTTGTATTCCTTGAACATTCGTGACTACACGATATTTCAGGATCACGTATGACATGGATTCATGTTGGACCAAACTGACTAGAGGCGTAGCGTTCACGTTAACCGTGATAGCCCAGCTGATACTTTGGCAAACGAAAAATAAAATAAAAAAGTATTCTGTTTTAAAGTTACTGTCTTCTGGGATGTTGTACCGTGTAGTCTAGGTCAGTGGTTTCCAACCTGGGGTACGCGAAGACATCTTAAGGGGTACGTGAAATTTAAAAAAAAAATATTATTTTATGATAGACACTGATTAATCAGTAACGTAATTTATTTCAGATATAGATTATATACTATGTATAACTTGAATTATATACCAACAACTTTGGGGGTACAAAGTTGAAGAGATATTATATCTGGGGGTACGCGAACAAAAAAGGTTGAATACCACTGGTCTAGGTTATCGATGTTTCAGAAGTGCTTATTGCCTCCATCATCAGGGAGATGAATCAACCATCCATTAGGAATGAAAGGAAAAGTTAGTGTTAAAGGTAGATGTTGACTCTTGGCTCTCTTGTTTGCACCACGATCAGCTTGGTCTTGTTATTTCAATAGCGTTAGACAGCACGGGATCGAACTATTCATCGGTCAACTTCCAAGGTTCAAAATGAAAGGATATAAATTTCATGCATCGTGTAAAAGAAATAGTTTTAAAGGTCTTTCTTTTGAATCTGGAATTTTTACCACCAGATTAATGGAGAAAGCCATTAACGTTGGTTATATTCTGGGGAGTGAAGGGGGTAAAAGAAGGTGATAAATGATGTTTTTAAAATCTTACCCTGGCGTTTGCTACAGGAGCTGAGGGGAAAGTAAGAAACCGCATCTTACAACCTTCGCAACTAAAGATATTAGCGTTAGACGCTTGACTACTAAGACAGTTCCGTAAGAATGAGATAGAAGCTGTTAAGAGATTATATTGTAAGCTCTGTCGAATGTCTCATACTTAAGGATACATATTTCTCATATATGTCACTCTTCCAATAACATCGAAGTATCGAGTCTTATATAACCAGACGATTTGTATTTCAAATAATTCACAATGAATTCTAAACACTGGACCCCAAAATTTGATCTCCATTATCGGATCCCAAAATATCCGTTTCCTATTGTTCCTGTCTAAGAGAGCATATGACACTTATTTAATCGACCAGGAAATTCCTTGATTCTGTGGAACTCAAAGCTTCATCACCGTCTTCACAAAACGCTTTTCTGGAAGAGTCTTGGGCTGTTCTGTCCAGTATGTACATCCGACATTGATCGTGATTTAATGCTTTGGGTGTCCGTCCGTCTATAAACTTCATCTGCGTGCGATATACAACCAGCCGGAAAGTATCGCCAAGAAGCTTTTGGATGACTCGATATATATTGAACTGTAGCAGAGACAACCGAATTGTTATGTTTCCAGATACATCAGTCAGATTCAACTCAGATGTCATGCATCTGTTCTGTCCTCTCGTTCTCTTCGCTTTCAGACTACTGCTCAATGAAGCATCTTGGCTGCCTTTCTTATTTGTTTTCTTTATGTCGTCATATATATCTATCTGGACGTCTTCTCCGGGATCTGTCTCTCTCTTTATTTCTTTCACACTTTACACGTGTTCTTCTTAGTTTCAGAATGGAATGTATTCGTGTTTCGCATTAAAGATTAGTGCAGATGCAAATACATTTAAGCTTGAAGATTTCCGTCTTCTGGGTTGTTGCGCTGTGTAGTCTGGTCGATGTTAACCAACGTTTCAGAGGTCATACTGCCTCCGTCATCAGGGTGATGACTTCTGAAACGTTGGTTAACATCGACCAGACTACACAGCGCAACAACCCAGAAGACGGAAATCTTCATACTCTGATGACGGAGGCTGTATGACCTCTGAAACGTTGGTAAACATCGACCAGACTACACAGCGCAACAACCCAGAAGACAGAAATCTTCATACTCACCGCTGTGAGAACCTCAAGTCTTACATAAATTTAAGCTTGAATAAAAATTTCCTTGGATATTATCTATCGTCTAGTAAATATAAAACGTAAAACGACGTTTCGAAGATGGGTCTTCAGGTTCCTACACAGTTGGGCCCACTAGATAGAGCTAATCCCTATCTCCGGAGATAGGGATTAGATTTACTAGACGATGGATAATATCCAAGGAAATTTTTATTCAATTGACTCTTCACCATCGTCAAGAAGTTTTAGATTTGATAAATTTAACCTTATTGTTTTGAGGTCATAATCGTCTCAGGCCGTAATATTGTGTATTGTTAGACTGTTTTTAGACTGTGAGGGACTGTGAAAATTAAGACTGTCTTATGCCTCTTAATATAACTACACAGTGTTCTTTCCATTGGCGAAGGGTTAAACGTTATGTGTTTTAGTATCACTGTCAGATGTACTTATAGTCTGCGACCACACATGCGGCTTTAACTATCGCTCCTTATCACACTCACTTGTTTCTCCCGATCTCCATCTTATCATTTTACACTTTCTTAAATATATAACAATTTTAAGTCTATAGGATGCATTTAATGATTTTGTATTATACCCACATCGCAATATCTCACATCCGCCGTATTAGTTCTGTAAAAAACATAAGTTAAAATATCACCATTGGATGATTTTCTGTAGTATGCTGTTTACCTAACCTTCATAATAATTAATCAGATTTTGTATTGTGGATGTTGATCTTCTGGGTTGCAACACCCTGTGAACTTCTAGACAGATAACGAAGATTCCAAGAAACATACTCTCTTCATGAAGACAGTATGGTTCTCGGAAACTTTCATCTTCTTCATCAGTCCTGACGATAAATGCAATATGTTCCTCCGAAACGTTGGTATCTACACACATCCCTAAAAGGCCAGAATAAAAACATCGACATTTTCATCGTCGCGAAAACCCTCAATTTTAGAGAGTTTGTATATGAAAAAGAATTCATTTTATTCTCTACAATTTTGCCGAAAAATTTGTAACAAAACAATTTAATAAAATTACGATACTAAAGTTATTTTTAACACTTACACGAACCGAATAAATCCAGCCCTCTGTGGAAGTCCTCTGCTTTTATCTGAACAGCAGACCAATCGTCATTTCACTTGTTAGTACATTTTCAAAAACGTTAACGTCTGTATACTTTCGAACATAATTTGAACACCTCAAAACACGATTCATATTACCCATTAGTGATTATCATAATAGAGGCAAATGGTGGCGTATAATTATAGGAAAATGATATTCAAACAGTGACCTGCGCTTAGTCTGCGTTGCATTATCAATTATATTGAAAGTGGAGCTAGTTTTTTTATATTTATATTATTGATTTCCAAGTAAATAGAGTGAAATTCCTGCTGTTTGTGTTGGCAGGTGTGCTTACTCGCACAGACTGACATTGTAATTACTAAAGTTAAATTATCATCTGTAAATTATTTCTGGGAAATTTAGAGCTGTTACTATGGCTGGGTTTGGAGTCATGCTGAGATAAAGGCATTACCTCCTACTACGCGCATGAAATCAGAGTGCCGATGGCAGCTTTACGAAACTCATCTGGTGATCGGCTACATAAGCTTGCGCACCAAGGAAATGGGTATTTTCGATGGTGATATTGTAGTTAGCACATGCAAACGACGCGAGTCACATTCCCATTCCCAGATGGAAGATTCGTATCTGTTATAGTATATTAATGAATTACAAAAAGAATAAGGAATTCTATTAAAATTATTCATTTTCAGGAATTTTTCCATCGCCTGTTCTTTAAAATCACGACGTTTCGGAGGCAGGTTTTGTCTCCGTCTTCAGGTGAGAGGTACCTACTCTGTTGGGTCCCTTAGATAGAGCTAGTCTCTGTCAATGGACAGAGTAGGTACCTCTCATCTGAAGACGGAGACAGACCCAGCCTCCGAAACGTCGTGATTTTAAAGAAAGGGCGATGGAAAAAGTCCTGACAATGAATAATTTTAAGTCAAAACCCTTTACAATTGGAGGAATTCAATGGAAAATTTGGAATAACAACCAGAAAATACAGCAGAACAAGTTTTACAATCTCGACCACGAAGAAGAAAGTTGGTAGACCAAGAACAAGATGAATTGGTGCTGATGGAAGCGGAATAGACCATTTACCCTAATCCGTATAGCAGATGTTAATGATACTCTGGACTGAGTTGGACCGTTTCACTGTTTTCAGTGGTGAGCTTTGTTTTTAACATAACTAACCCTCTGCGCTTATTAGCAGGGAGCAACATGGATGGACATATTTACGTGGTTACTTAATTAGTTGGATAGTAAATTGGTCGCGATTAGGGAAGTTACTAATACACCACAGCACGCTTCGAGGCGCCTTGTAATTCCCACAGCCATTGACACCGGTTCCATCATCCCTACCCGAAGCAGAAAGCCTAAACCGCATGATTATACAGTGAAGATATTAATACTGTACTGTACGTGTTTATCGCGTATGCATTATTAGAAGGTACAAGAGTTTTTATGCGACATCGAACCCACACACTAACAGTCCGTTCCCGTAACTCCCACTCAAGAGAGTTCTCTTTTTCGTATTTTCGCCTTTGTCATCATCATCATCATCATCGCGCTATATCATAGAATATATGCACTCTTGTTGCAAAATAGAAATATAACTTTAAATGGCTGTGCGAAGTTTAAAGGTGCATATTTTGTTGGTGTGATCAATGTATATATTTCTGGGTTTACTTTTCACCGTTAGACATATGCTGAATCATATCTTTCACAGACTTCAGGGTGTGTCTGCCTGTGAGTTACATTTCAGAGAAATGTTATTATATGTATCTCTTTCACTTCTAACGTCTGTCTGTTGACTGTAAAATTATTAATTCCGACGAGACTTGCGTCTTTTGAATACCACTGCCGTTCAATTTCTTGACAAGAGTTTTCCGTAACTTTTTTTAAATTCAATTTATAAAATTTAATAAGTTTTCATTTCTATGACTATATTATTCTGTTTATAACATCTGGACGTTCAGGGTAATTGATCCAGTAGGCGTTCGAAATGTACTTGTTAGCTGTTGTTAGTTCAGTGATACTCCATAAACTGAAAAACAGCAGAACTGATCACATAAATACATCGTACATCGTTAACCATCTTCAACCAGCCGAGCGTTACTCGGAGCGTTCTTATTAACCGTGTTGGACCGGTTAACACTTTGAAAAACAAAAATTTTAGTGGCTTAATATGCATTTTATCTTATCGGTTCTTCTATGTTCCAGAGTATGAAGTATCTGCTGAACAATGAACTCAGGACTCTTTTTTGTACTGTTAGCCAAGCTATGACGGCTGACATGACTAACATAAACTCTTCGTCCCTGGTTGACAGTCCTTGAAGACCTTCTGTCGTGGTTTTTCGTGTGTGTAAATAATACCTCCCGAGACTTGACGTTGGTTGTCTGCATTCCTTGCTAACATCATTCTAATTATTAAGGACAAGAACAGATTCTTAAACCCTGAATTCTAGGTTACTTTTGTTATAAAATAGGGGACTCTGAATATTCATTAACACGTGCAAGGACAGAGAGTTGACTGTTCTTAGTATGTTTTACAGTACATAATCAAAGTCGTCATTATTTCGAAACAAGTAACAAGGTTGTTGAGTTAGTGACAGGGACACTGTAGAGCCTCCTCGCCCTTGGTACTGGATTTTAATTTACGGTACAGATAATTATAGTTGTGAATTACTCGCCTGGGACCATGTGGAAATATAATCATGAGGAACACGATATTTAATTAATTCTATTTTTACAGAGACGCTAGTGTTAAAGCTGGTCAGTTCACGAAGACGTTCATCTTAATCGCCGTGAGAATCTTTTGATATCTTATATTTTTAAGCATTCTGGTTGATTAATGAAGTTGAATACACGTCTGAACTTTACATTTAGCTTCAGAATATTATCCTGCAGAATTAAAGTGTAGGCGTACCAATTGACATTCTGTAGACTCGTTAATGGAATCCATTTGGGTACTCTGTCAGATTTAGCATAATTTGAATGGAGTCAGATAACGTGTAGGCGTTCTTAAAACCAGAAACAATTCCTTCTCATTTCTTTGTGAACGGGCGACCTTTGGTTGAGAGATAAATTAAAGCATCAGAAGATCATATGAAAGAATAGGGACTGCAGCCAAATATAATAGCGCAGACAACAAATATATGTTTTATGTTGTCCTGACAAAGAAGTGTTCCTTGGAAATTTCGTGCAACAGTGTCGCTTTAGAATTCTGTTCGGTAAGTAACTTCTTTATATCTCGGCTGAGCAACCGATTTTTTTTTCGTTTTGTCCAACCAAATTTCGAGATAATACCAGAAAGAATAAGATCGCATAATTCATAGTCATCCTTCCATTAAGTTTTTAAAAAAGGTCTATTTCTTCTGTGTGTGTGTGTGATTGTTGAAATTTGTTGGTTCCATGGTTTTATTTTTTTATTTAAGTGTTCTGTCTGACGACAGGTCCATATGAACAGGATCCTTCCATCCTTTTCTCTTCTCGGACTGGGACCTGTTCATATACGTTCTTGGCAGATGATCCAGAAGTGGTTTGCCATTGCCTTCTTCTGTGTGTGAATGGAGTAATTGTTGGGATGCCACGGAGGAAAACTCCGTGTTGCCTAGACCACGGCCTTGCCCAACACAAGTTATAAATTCGGGCACCGCCGGGAATCGAACCCGAGACCCCAGGATTACAAGGCCAGCGTTCTAACCGCTAGACCACCGTGGCTTTTGGTTCCATGGTACAGAATGTTATTGTCCTGGTTGTATCAGCTGTGAGTTGGTATAGCTCAGAATTAGATCGTTAATATTAATGGTGTTAAACGGGCTAAGGTTTTGAAAAAAAATTATTTCTTCAGCTAGGCGTTCTTAGCCAGATAGTTGAGGGGTATGCAAGCGACAAAATGCCTGTCTGGCTGCAGTTGGCTAGCGATGAATTTTAACTGATCGGTTCTGCTGTGTTCTAGCGTATGGAATATCACTGCACCACAAAAGTTTTAAAGTGTTGGCCGGGCTGACACGGGTAACACGAACACTCCGTCCCTGTTTTAAATTTTTAAAAACGCTCTATGTAAAATGGTAATTAATATTCGATCTACACGAAAATTGAAATGACGTAAATTTCTTGTAAATCTTCCCGAAGACATTTCATGAACATCCGTAAAACATCACCTGATGTTGTCACATGCCATTTTAATGCGTTAAAAACTGGTTTGTGGGGGGGGGGTAAATTCTAAAGAAACGGAACTCACTTAATCGCAGACAGTTTCAGGAACTTCTAATTGACATTTCAGCAGATTTCGAAAATCTTATCTACCTCTCAGGAACTAAAGTTAACTCATTTCACATATTTGACAGTGAAGAAATTAAATCAGCATCTATGAAGCTATGCTTTCTGAAACTTTACAGTCTCATCTCTCCCTTGAAACAATTTCCTTCAACTCAGACTCACCATTGTAAATTTTCACGTCATTGTTTGGCGGTATCTGCAGTTGTGATTTTCTATTTAAACAAACAAAGCAATACAAATAAAGACTATGAAGCTGACTTCCTGACAATCATTTGTATAGTGAAGTAAGAACCACTACCTCTAACATCAAAGAACTTTACAGCCTATATTTCATATTGTGCCTATAATTTAGCTGAACTGTCATTTTAGTCTAAGTTCATGTGTAAATTGTAATAATCGTATTTCTGTATATTTTTAATTCAATGAACATGATTTGTGAGAACTTCCTGAAAATCGGTATTCATTTCCTAAACTTTCAGAAAATTGTTTTTTTTTTTCATTCCCGGAATCCCTTTACCCTGGCACGTGCGAATTTAACTAAAAATGTAGGAACTATGAATTTCATTGATTTAAATGTATAACATGGATGTCCAGCTAATACTCTCATGTTTCATGGGGAAAACGCAGAGGCAGGAGAGACGCAGGACGTCATCGAAAGTCATAGGACTGCTTCCGCGAACGTCTGAAAAATCTCATGCTCTGCATGACCGAAGGATGCACGTCGTATATTACGCGAGATAAACAATAATAGAAGTCGCCATCCGGAAGGAGGGATTTCCGGAGGTATCGAATGGCGTGACGTGAAGGCAAAAACACGGAGTGAGGCAGGCACATGTTCCGTGCGATGCGATGTGACTGATTGGTGACAGAGCTGTTTGTTCGATCATCTGGACACAGGTGCCAGAAGCTGCTCTATTTCTGCCTTTCATGCTTTAGGTATCTGACCTTTTCGTAGCCAAACACCGTGAAATGTGGCGTCTTTCTCCGCGTAGTGACATTTCCTTTGGCATTATCTTAAGCTGTTTAACTTCCCCGTATTTTTCACACGTCGATCTGCTGCATAGACGTAATATATAAAAACCGTTTATCATTATAGAAAATCCGTATCAGACGCTTTGTTGAGTTGTCGATTTACATTCTAATGCGTTTTTTTATATATATCCTATTCTGTGTGTTTCTTTCCGATGTGTATAAATAATAGTCGTTCCATCAATGTCTTTCAGAGGAATTCTGGGTATTTGTATGTGTCCATATTCGGGCAAACGCAGACCAGGCGTGCCTTTTCTACCACTACAACAATACCATTATTACAAACCGTTTCATAACAAAATAAAAACGTCTGGAACTTTCTGTAACGTGTGACTCCGTGTTTGTCGTGTATAATTCCGGGTAGAGACCATTATCTAACAATAGAATGCCTACAGTCACGTGTAACAATAGATTGATAATTATATCGCATTCTGTGACAATAGTGTGCCGTGTGAAATCCGTATAATGCTTTAAGGAGTGTCTTAAATGGCCTGACTCGACGTTGCAGGAACGT